>NC_069500.1:769657188-769967188 GCF_027579735.1 Bombina bombina | reverse complement strand
AATCTATTAATTGTCCCAAAGAAAGAAAATGCATTCAGACCAGATTTGGATCTAAAAATTTTGAATTGGTATGTAAGAGTACCAATTTTCAAAATGGTGACTATAAGGTCTATTCTGCATTTTGTTCAGCAAGGGCATTATATGTCCACAATAGACATACAGGATGCTTATCTTCATATTCCGATTCATCCAGATCGCTATCAGTTCCTGAGATTCTCTTTTCTAGACAGGCATTACCAATTTGTTGCTCTTCCTTTTGGCCTAGCGACAGCTCCAAGAATCTTTTCAAAGGTTCTCGGTGTCCATCTCTCTGTAATAAGAGAGTGGGGTGTTGCTGTGTTTCCTTATTTGGACGATATCTTGGTACTTGCTCAGTCTTTACATTTCGCAGAATCTCACACAAATCAACTACTGTTGTTTCTTCGAAGACATGGTTGGAGGATCACTTTACCAAAAAGTTCTTTGATTCCTCAGATAAAGGTAACCTTTTTTTAGGTTTCCAGATAGATTCAGTGTCCATGACTTTGACAAGAGACATTTGAAATTGGCTGCAGCCTGTCGGAACCTTCAGTTTCAGTCATTCCCTTCAGTAGCTATGTGCATGGAAGTTTTAGGTCTCATGACTGCAGCATCAGAAGCGATCCCCTTTGCTCGTTTTCATTTGAGACCTCTCCAGCTTTGTATGCTGAACCAATGGTGCAGGGATTATACAAGGATATCACAATTAATATCCTTAAATCCCAATGTTCGACTTTCTCTGACTTGGTGGTTAGATCACCATCGTATAATTCTAGGGGCACCTTCGTTCGTCCAACCTGGACTGTGATCACAACATATGGGAGTCTTTCAGGTTGGGGAGCTGTTTGGGGATCTCTGACAGCTCAAGGGGTTTGGAAATCTCAAGAGGCGAGATTACCAATCAATATTTTGGAACTTTGTGCAATTCTCAGGGCTCTTCAGTTTTGGCCTCTGTTGAAGAGAGAACCATTTATTTGTTTCCAGACAGACAATATCACAACTGTGGCATATGTCAATCATCAGGGTGGGACTCACAGTCCTCAAGCTATGAAAGAAGTATCTTGAATACTTGTTTGGGTGAAATCCAGCTCCTGTCTAATTTCTGCGGTTCATATCCCAGGTATAGACAATTGGGAAGCGGATTACCTCAGTCATCAGACTTTACATCCGGGAGAATGGTCTCTCCACCCAGATGTGTTTTCTCAAGTTGTTCACATGTGGGGGGGCTTCCAGAAATAGATCTGATTTCATCTCATCTAAACAAGAAATTTCCCAGGTACCTGTCCAGGTCCAGGGATCCTCAGGCGGAAGCAGTGGATGCGTTGACACTTCCTTGGTGTTATCAGCCTGCTTCTATTTTCCCGCCTCTAGTTCTTCTTCTAAGAGTGATCTCCAAAATCATCATGGAGCAATCGTTTGTGCTGCTGGTGGCTCCAGTATGGCCTCACAGGTTTTGGTATGTGGATCTTGTTCGGATGTCCAGTTGCCAACCTTGGCCACTTCCATTAAGTCCAGACTTTCTATCTCAAGGTCCGTTTTTCCATCAGGATCTCAAATCGTTAAATTTGAAGGTATGGAAATTGAACGCTTAGTGCTTAGTCATAGAGGTTTTTCTGAATCTGTGATTAATACTATGTTGCAGGCTCGTAAATCTGTTTCTAGAAAGATTTATTATCGAGTTTGGAAGACTTACATTTCATGGTGTTCTTCTCATAAATTCACTTGGCATTCCTTTAGAATTCCGAGAATGTTACAGTTTCTTCAGGATGGTTTGGATAAAGGTTTGCCTGCAAGTTCCTTGAAAGGACAAATCTCTGCTCTTTCTGTTTTATTTCACAGAAAGATTGCTAAACTCCCTGATATTCATTGTTTTTTGCAGGCTTTGGTTCGTATCAAGCCTGTCATTAAATCAATCTCTCCTCCTTGGAGTCTTAATTTTGGTTTTGAAGGCTTTACAGGCTTTTCCGTTTGAGCCTATGCATTCTTTGGACATTAAACTACTTTCTTGGAAAGTGTTGTTTCTTTTGGCCATCTCTTCTGCTAGAAGAGTTTCTGAATTATCCGCTCTCTCTTGTGAATCTCCTTTTCTGATTTTTTTCATTAGGATAAGGCAGTTTTGCGGACTTCATTTAAATTCTTACCTAAGGTTGTGAATTCTAACAACATTATTAGAGAAATTGTTGTTCCTTCCTTGTGTCCTAATCTTAAGAATTATTTGATGAGATCTTTACATTCTTTGGATGTGGTGAGAGTTCTGAAATATTATGTTGAAGCTACTATGTTGTTATATTTTATGGTTCTAGGAAAGGTTAGAAAGCTTCTACCGTTTCTTTGGCTTTGTGGTTAAAGCTTTTGATTCATCAAGCCTATTTGGAGTCGGGTCAAGCCCCACCTCAGTGAATTACAGCTCCTTCTACTAGATCAGTTTCCACTTCCTGGGCTTTTAAGAATGAAGCTTCAGTTGATCAGATTTGCAAAGCTGCTACTTGGTCTTATTTGCATATATTTACTGAATTCTACCATTTTGATGTATTTGCTTCTTCGGAAACAGTTTTTGGTAGAAAAGTTCTTCAGGTAGCTTTTTCAGTTTGATTCTTCTGCTTTTGATTTAATTTTTTTCCTTTCATTTATGAGAATAAACTTATATTTTGGGTTGTGGGTTAATTTTTTCAGCGGAAAATGGCTGTTTTTATTTTTATCCCTCCCTCTCTAGTGACTCTTGCGTGGAGTTCCACATCTTGGGTATTGCTATCCCATACGTCACTAGCTCATGGACTCTTGCCAGTTACATGAAAGAAAGCATAATTTATGAAAGAACTTACCTGATAAATTCATTTCTTTCACATTGGCAAGAGTCCATGAGGCCCACCCTTTTTTTATGATGGTTATGATTTTTTTTGTATAAAGCACAATTATTTTCATATTCCTATGTTGATGCTTTCTACTCCTTTCTTTATCACCCCACTTCTTGGCTATTTGTTAAACTGAATTGTGGGTGTGGTGAGGGGTGTATTTATAGGCATTTTGAGGTTTGGGAAACTTAGCCCCTCCTGGTAGGATTGTATATCCCATATGTCACTAGCTCATGGACTCTTGCCAATATGAAATAAATGAATTTATCAGGGAAGTTCTTACATAAATTATGTTATATAATTTCACCAATTTGCTACATTGTGGGATAGAATATGAAAATAAATCCTCATATTTTTTTAAACCCAATAATTATGTATTTCAGTTGGTGTATTGATGGCAAAAATGTGTGCTTGCTGCAAAAAATGTTGACATCTACTGCAGATAGACTCTTATTTATCTGATATTTCTGAAGTTTTGTAATAGTCATCTAAAGAGCAGAATGGTCAGTACAGCTAACTTGTATCTGCCTTTTTCTGGTGATGTATTAAAGGGACATTAAACACAGATTTTTTTTCATTTATGATTCAGATAGAACATACAATTTTAAACCTTTTTTTTACTTCGTTTTACTTCTATTATAAAATTTACTTCGTTCTCTTGGTATCCTCTGATGAAGGAGCAGCAGTGCACTACTGGGAGCTAGATTAACAAACAAGCCAATATGTCACCAATTACCTACTAGCTCCCAGAAGTGTATTGCTACTCTTGATCCTACCTAGGTATGCTTTACAACAAAGGATAATAAGAGAACAAATCAAATTAGATAATAGAAGTAAATTCGAAAATTGTTTAAAAGTACATAATCTATTTGAATAATGAAAGTTTAATTTTGACTTTCATGTCCCTTTTTTAAATAGATATGAAAGTCCAAAATTTTCTTTTATAATTCATACAAAACATGGTTTTTGAAAAACTTTACAATTTACTTCTATTACCTAATTTGCTTCATTCTCTTGGTATCCTTAGTTGAAAAGCATACCTAGGTAGACTCAGTTGTTTGTAATTGCATGCTCTGTATCTGTATCATGAAAGAAATGTGTTTGTGTTTGCTTCCAGTTACAGATAAGTTCACTGAGAGTATGTATGTCCTAGCCAATGAGCCTTCAGTTGCTTTATATCGTCTGCAAGAACATGTCCGTAGGTCTCTCCCTGAGCTGGCTCAGCACAAGGTGAGTGAGGATCTGACAACCTATTACTGCAAGACATTATGTTGCCAAAATACAGCTTTGTAACATAGGTCTCAAAGCAAAAATAACTGTTATTTTTCCTTCTACAAGGCTGATATGCAGAACTGGGAAGAACAAAGCCAAGGATCTATATACACTGTGGAATATGCATGCAGGTACCATTTTTTTTTTTTTTTTTTATATAACCATGTTGTTATATTTTTTTTTTATTATTATTATTATTTTTTTTTTATATAAATAGTTTTTATTGAGGTAAAAAAAAAAAAACAGAACATTGCACAAAAGGTAAATCAATAACCGAATGTAAACAAAGCTGAGCGGAAAACAACCTTCCGGGTAGATACAGTACGTACGATATTCAGACATCAATACCACATGTAGTCAACCCATGAAGGAATAAACCTCAAGGTATACAGTTTTTAACATTTTGAGTATACTAAACGTTTTGTAACAATAAATATTATGAGAGTGAAAATTCAGAGACTAAGTCAAGGAGATTAACCGTCTGCGCTTGCGTACCTAGGGGTAGGTAGAGGTTGGTTTGGGGGTCCTACCACGTTGTTATTTTAATAAATGAATAACACAAATCTACTAGCTTTTCTGATATTAAGAGGTTTAAAGGGACATTAAACTCAAAAGTAAACTTTCATGATTCAGACAGAACAAGAAGAGGGAAAAAATCCAATAGGCTCTTATTGTCAAATCTTACATTCTCTTGGTATCCTTTTGTTGAAGAGCATACCTAGGCTCAGGACTGTGCATGAGTCTGGAGCACCATATGGCAGCAATTTTGCAACCATGCATTTAACATTGTTACAAACGCTGATGCAACATTACTACCATATAGTTCTCCAGAAATGTGCACACTCCTGAGCCTACCTAGGTATGCTAGTCAACAAAGGATGCCAAGAGAACAAAGTAAATTTGAGCAATCCTGCTTCCACCACCAAAGTTCTAGCAGCTTCAGATTTTACTTAAAAGGGACAGAGAGGTTAACTTTTAAATGTGCATGTGTGCATTTTCATTTGAAATCTAAGCATTTTTGCAATATACTTTAATCAGCAAAAATGTTTCTGGTTAAAGTTATCACTGTTTTTCTGCGTCATACGCACATATCCTGTGAAGGCTGTGCACCAGTATTCAAACACCATGCCTGCTCAGACAGCTGGCAGTGGTGTGAAGATGTCATTTGTGTCTGCTTACTCTCTGAGAAGGTGTAGTGTTTGAATCCTAGTGCACGGCCCTCACAGGATATGTGCATATGCTTCAGAAAAACAGTTATCTTTTACTAGAAGAATGTTTGCTAATGGAAGTATACTGCAAAACTGCTTCTATTTCAAACTGAAATGCACCTATGCTCATTTTAATTTTGACCTTTCTATTCCTTTTTAACTGATTTTTTTTTTTATCGCTCCTTCTCTTGATATGATTGTGTTTTTCTATCTTTCTATTTATCTAAAATGATACTCCTAATTAATTTTATTTCCCCAATGGTTCATTTTACAAGCGGAAAAGTGTATTTCATTGTTTGTAAACTTCTTCTTATTGACATTTATTTGTTACTGAAAATATGAGTAACAAATGTTTTCTCTGTAGAAAAGCTAAATAAACCAAAGACAAGAGCACTGATTAATTTCTAAGTTTGGGGGTATGACACAGAGAGTGAGATTTTGTATGTGAAATAGCTGGATGTGCTCATTCAATCCCCAAGCTATAACTACTATTTCAGTACCTAATACAGATAACATTAGCAGGTCTACTTTACTTTTAGGCTCAGCCTAAAGTTTAATGAACACTGAACCCAATTTTTTTATTTTTTTTTGTGATTCAGATAGAGTATGCAATTTTAAGCAACTTTCTAATTTACTTCTAATGTCTTCATTCTCTTGGTATCTTTATTTGAAATGCAAGAATGTAAGTTTAGATGCCGGCCCATTTTTGGTGAACAACCAGGGTTGTTCTTGCTGATTGGTGGTCAAATTCATCCACCAATGAACAAGTGCTTTCCAGATTTCTGAACCAAACTAATAGCGTAGATGCCTTCTTTTTTAAATAAAGATAACGAGAGAACAAAGAAAAATTGATAATAGGAGTAAATTAGAAAGTTGCTTAAAATTGCATGCTCTATCTGAATCATGAAAGAAAAAAATTGGGTTCAGTGTCCCTTTAAGTGAATATCCTCTAGAACTAGAGGTAATGGTTTTAATGAACAAAACCAGCTATTTCACTTATAAAAATAAATATGAAGGAACAATTTCCCCTATATTTTAATTCTCTGCAGTGTTTCATTTGGAACACATTTTATAGTTCAGTGTCTCTTAAAGGGACAGTCTACACAATAATTGTTATTGTTTAAAAAGATTGATAATGCCTTTACTATTCATTCCCCAACTGTGCACCATCAACATTGTTATAGTAATATACTTTATAACATTTAAACCTCTACATTTCTGCCTGTTACTAAGCCACTATAGACAGCCTCTTATCACATGCTTTTTTATTTGCTTTTTACCACTGGAGACTGCTAGTTCATGTGGGCCATATAGATAACATTGTGTTCACACACAAGGAGTTATTTAAGAGTTCGCACAACACAGCACTAATTGGCTAAAATGCAAGTCAATAGATAATAAATAAAAAGCCATGTGATCAGGGGGCTGGAAGAAGGTTCCTAGATACAAGGTAATCAGAGGTAAAAAGTATATTAATATAACTATGTTGGTTTTGCAAAACTGGGGAATGGGTAATAAAGGGATTATCTATCTTAAAACAATAACAATTCTATTGTAGACTGTCCCTTTAAAGGGACACTGTACCCAAAAATTTAATTTCGTGATTCAGATTGAGCATGAAATTTTATGCAAATTTCGAATTTACTCCTATTATCACATTTTCTTCATTCTCTTGGTATCTTTATTTGAAATGCAAGAATGTAAGTTTAGATGCCGGCCCATTTTTGATGAACAACCTGGGTTGTCCTTGCTGATTGGTGGATAAATTCATTCACCAATAAAAAAAGTGCTGTCCAGAGTACTGAAACCAAAAAAAAAGCTTAGATGCCTTCTTTTTCAAAAAATGATAGCAAGAGAACGAAGAAAAATTGATAATAGGAGTAAATTAGAAAGTTGCTTCAAATTGCTTGCATGCATCTTTCTGAATTACAAATGAACAAATTTGGGTTCAGTGTCCCTTTAAGTCTCTTAAAACTGCATGCTTTATCTGTTCTACTTGTTCTTTTGCTATCCATTGTTTTAAAAGCATACCTATGTAGGTTCAGACGCAGCAATTCATTGCTGAGACCTAGCTGGTAATTAGTGGCTTAACACTAGGCATGTGGCTATTGTCAGTGCCAGATACATTTGTGTTACAGTACAACACACGGGTATCAGGATTTCCACAGATATTTGTTTGTTGTACTTTAAGAATAATATATCTGGTGTTGAAAATAGTCAAATGTCACTGCTATTTGGCATTATTTTGTAAAATTAATACCAAATTCTGAATTTATGCATATCTAATAAAAACATGTCTCTTGTCATTGTCTCACCAGATATGTTAAGCTAGCTCCCAGTACTGCTGTTTCTTCAACAAAGCATACCAAGAATACTAATTTGGTTATAGAAGTTGATTAAAATTACACACTCTATCTGAATCATGAAAGTTTAAATTTTCCTTTAATGTCTCTTTAACCATGTGTTTAATCCCTTTCCATGGGTTAAACGCATCATTTTATAGTGCAATAATTACAATTCTGCAACACATTTCTTTTTTGCTCTTTTATGGCCCTTGAATTTGCTAAATAACTCATTTTTAATTCACTTCATCACATGCTAGAAAAAAAAAGCGAATCCAGGCAAGTTAAAAAGCAAATCTATGCAAACTTAGTTTTATTGGATATTTTCTAAGCATATTTTGACACGTTTATTAAACATAACATAACAAGGTCATGTATTTTCTTTCTCCTTTTTCACTTTGTCCATTTTTATTGTTTTTTTGTACCCTATTTTGTTGCATGTTCTCTGCCACAGTGCTGTGAGGAGTATGACGTTCAGCAGTGTTCACTTCAAGAGCATAGAAGGGCTTCTCAAACAAGCTACTAACCTGAAGCACCAACTGAACACAGCACAGGGCCGTAGGTAATGCACCGGCAGGACTGGCCCATCTCATAGCTTCTTGCTTATGCAGATTACTCCAGGAGGAGCCATATTGTACCCAGAATAAGAATTTTGTAGGAGACTGCAGCTAGAGCTTTGTTTTATATATTAATAAAAATGTCTCCTGCCCACACAGAAATATAAATGCATTTGTATATACATTTATAATCCCAGATTTGTTCAATTGATGGAATCAATGACCTGAAGAAAAAAAAAAAAGACTGGTATAGGACAATGTGATATGGAGCAATCATAGTTAATGGAGGAAAACAGGAACATTTCAATGGTATGTAGGAGGTATTTTACAGAGGGTCATAAGGAGCCACTGACATTTTTAAAGGGACATGGACGTCAATAGTATGCTGGGGCTTACTGTTGTAACCATTTTTTTAACTTTTTATTGTTGCCACAAGTGCATGCCTGGTGCAGAAGTGGTTATTGGTAGGTATGCTCCATACACAATCGGTGGAGCATACTTGCAGACCATCACTGGAGCAAGTACAGAGACTGTCACTGTGGCATGCATGTGCTGCAGATCTCAGCATTTATTAAAAAAACACTGCTATGTAGCAGCTTACTCACTATACATATTGAACTGTATTAGACATTTGGGGGTTATATAAAACAGGAAGAACAACAATTTTGTGCAAATTGTATTTTCAATGCTGTAAACTACTGTCTCTCCTTATGCCGTTGTCATCATTTACAAAATAATTAAACAAAAACCTCTCATATTGTGTGTTATTTATTTTGTCATTTTTTTCTTGTGGAAAACAATGTTTCTTTATACCTATTATGACTAAGTGGATTGTATCTGCCGCTCATCACCGTTGTTGATCACTGCTATTTTAAATGAATCAGCTCAAATCACCTTTGCTAAATGGTTTTTAAAAGTAATCACCATTCCACATTATTAAGCCTTTGGTTTACTGCACAGTGATATTGGATACATGGGAGTAGCATATATATTTTGCTTTAGAAAATTTATTACAAAAATATCTAATATCTATAGGCCTATATTTTGTAGGCAAAATAAAAACAATCAAAGTAACACACTATATCCACAAAAACCTATATTACTTTGAGTCTAAAAATCTGAGGCCTAACACAATTTATGTCAATATTTGAAATTTATATAAACATTGCTGTAAACTGCATGATATATTAATAATGTATACATGTGTCTGTGTGTGTGTGTGTGTGTGTGTGTATATATATATATATATATATATATATATATATATATATATATATATATATATATATATATATATATATATATATATACGCACACACACTTTTATTTATTTTTAACAAAAGTTTTTATACTTAAATGGATGTTTGTTTTGTTTTCAAACCTCATACTAACAGTTTCTGAGAGCTCTCTCCATAGTGTTTGTCAAAGTTAGTCTCACTAAGAGCATTGTGTGTCCCTTTTTGTCTTGCAGTAGTATGTGTGTAAATTACAGTTTTTCCTTCCAAAGAGCTCTGTCACCTAAGACAAGGACTGGTGAGTTTTGGCCACACAAAGGAGCACAAAAAGGCTGTCTGTAAAGATATATATCTATACACATACAATGATCAACAAACAGGTGTCCGAACAAAATATTTTGAGCTATGGCTCTCTTTCCTTTAGGATTTATCCTAAGAACAACTGTCTCTCATTTATGCCCCAACAAGTTAGCCATTAATTGTAGGGTAGAGAATAATGGTTATAGGCTTAGGTTTAAAAACAGAAAGCATGTCACCAGGCTCTATGGTCCCATATTTTCTTGACTTAAAATTAGGATAGGCAGTACAAGTCAGGAGACCAGTCAGTGTTTATTGCAAAGCAAATCTTTTGACTTTCAGTGAGTATACTCGCTGGCTATTACAGAAGGATTTTATCATTCGTCACCTGCATCTTATGATTTGCATATAATACAATGTCGTTTTTAGAGGTGAGTTGGCCTTTATACAAGGGTTGAATCTTTCCCCACGACACCTGGTTTTCTTGTTATAACAGGTCTCATCTCCTGATGTAGCCCATTCCATTGTTTGGGTTGAGGCGGTATAAGCCCAGATTCTGCAGACAGCGTCCGTTGCATTCTGGGGATGTTATAACGTTCCATTCCTGTGCTGTGGCCTGGGATTTCATTCTCATTCCCCAAGCAAGTCATATTACATAATCCTGGAGATGGTCTCTGGAGTTTCTGTTGCTGCTGGAGGAAGGGTGGGTAAGAAAACTCTCTGTGGATCTCTGGGCGTGGACGTACTGGTGAGATGTCCTTAGCATTGTTGCAATCCGAGTGAGTGGAGTCATTCAGCTCTCCTTCAGGTGCAGAGTCGTTTTCAAAGAGGGTGCTGGGCAGTTGGTTGTGCCTCTGCTGGGCAGCCTGAGATGCTCTGTGTGTCGTGTGGGCGACAGTAATTACCATAAAAATGGCACCTGAGGCAAGGATACATGCGCTAGCTATTCCTGTTTCGATCTCAAACAGGATTAGCATATAAAGTGACAGAGCTGCAAAGACAGGACAGAAGATTAGCACGCACCAAGTCCATTTGTTCATTTATTACAAACTATATTTCTTTTTCAAAGTTTATCGAAGCTTTAAAGGGACATTAAACACTTTAAGATGGCAATATAAAATGATAAATTTGTGTATATGTGTGTATGTACAGTTGTGCTCATAAGTTTACATACCCTGGCAGAATTTATGATTTCTTGGCCATTTTTCAAAGAATATGAATGATAACACAAACTTTTCTTTCACTCATGGTTAGTGTTTGGCTAAAGCCATTTATTATCAGTCAACTGTGTTTACTCTTTTTAAATCATAATGACAACAGAAACTAGCCAAATGACCCTGATCAAAAGTTTACATACCCTGGTGATTTTGGCCTGATAACATGCACACAAGTTGACACAAATGGGTTTGAATGGCTATTAAAGGTAACCATGATGGCAAGATGAATGCAGTATGTTATCAAACAGAACGCCTCATTTTCCACTTCTTGATTAGAGTTTGAACTTCTGATTTGCATTCTCAATTCCTTGGATATCTTTGTATATCCCTCTCCTGTTTTATACAGTTCAACTACCTTTTTCCCAAAGATCCTTTGACAATTCTTTTTCTTTCCCCATGACTCAGAATCCAGAAACGTCAGTGCAGCACTGGATAAAAGATGCAAGGGTCTGTAAGGAGTCCAGAAACTCATTGACCTTTTATACACACACACTAATTACAAGCAAACAGATCACAGGTGAGGATGGTTACCATTAATAGCCATTCAAACCCCTTTGTGTCAACTTGTGTGCATGTTATCAGGCCAAAATCACCAGGGTATTTAAACTTTTGATCAGGGTCATGTGGGTAGTGTCTGTTGTCATGATTTAAAACGAGTAAACACAGTTGATTGATAATAAATGGCTTCAGCCAAATACTATACAATGTGTTTAGTTGAAAATATGAAGTCTTCTTCCTAAAGGAGAATTCGTATTACGTAATTACTTGTATTTAGGTATATGCTTTAATCTGTTTTTCAATGCCAATGTAATATAGGTCTCATTTGAAATGAGCACATTTTAAAAAAAAAATTAATTTTAGAATTATTGCTATATATAAACTTTAGCATAAGTCTATAAATTGTATGTTTTATATTGTTTAAGCGGTTTTAAGTAAAAGTATCTTTTTAAATTGTTACATTCTCTTGCTTCCTTCATTCCAAATAGTAATTAGAGAGTGTTTATAAATTTAAGACATCACTGCAACACAGAAATAGTAGCTTCATAAACAGAAGCCCGTGAGTGATTCAATATTCCAATATTTATGACACTATTTTAAAACATAAATTGAGGAGCAGTGAAAATTGGTCACATCAGAATTTAAATATATTTATTGTTATGCCCTAAAAGAGAAAAGCATACATTAGTAACATTAATATAACGACTATACTAAGTACAAATTAAACACATAGAGGTTTTTATCATTACATATATATACCAGGTAGTCGTCGACTTACGACCGCATTACGTTCTGACCGTCCGGTCGTAAGACGATTTGGACGTAAGTCGGACGATATATCTACGGCATGTAAATAAAATGGTCTAATGTAGGGTTTAGGCAGATAGGTCTGCTGCTACACATCACAGGTATTTTGGACTGCAACATGGTGAGAGGCTGCGACACATGCGAAGGCTGCTGCTGCTGCTTATGACAGTCACTCTCGTATGGCCTGCACACAAGCACTGCTGTCTGCAGTACGACACATGGTCGTAAGTATGGATGGTCATAAGTCGCATAGGTTGTAAGTCGACGAGTATCTATATAAAGAGTGAATATATTCCTAACAAAAATAGAAATTTCAAAAAAAGAAGCTCATAAGTGTTTAAATATTTATGACATTATTGCAACACCTAATTTGAGGAGTGGGGAAAATCGGTTACATTTTGAGACTATACTAAGTATAAAATAAAATATATAAAGGTTTTTATTTATCACAAAAATATAAGAAGAGTGATCATATCCCTATCTTTAAACGCTTTGAGCTTATTTAGCGCCCCCCCCCAAAAAAAAAAAAAAATCTTTGCTCTATTCTCATTCTCTCTGTCCAGGAGGAGGACAGTATTTTGGAGAGGCAAAAGCATTTTGGAGAGGCAAAGTCCAGCACTATAGACACTATAAACCCCTTAAACATTTCAGCCAAACACTAACCATGAGTGAAAGAAAAGTTTTTGTGTTATCATTCATATTCTCTGAAAAATGGCCAAGAAATCAGAAATTCTGCCAGGGTTTGTAAACTTATGAGCACAGCTGTGTATATGTGTGTGTGTGTGTGTGTATATATATATATATATATATATATAATTGTCAATTAGCCGTTGGCCAAACATGGAAACTACCAAACAAATTAGCACAATAAAATATTGCCTGGTAGCAAGTCACCTACCGCATAATAATCGCTATGCATGCCTAAATACATTAGTGCTAGATATCCTCTGAACACTTGGCCAATGCATAAGATGAGACAAAACCATTCAGAGATAAAACACAATTACTCATGTCTCGATACCCGCAAATAAAAGCATATAAGAAAGACCGTCATCCAAAACAATCTAAGTCAACAATGCAGTAAGAGCAGACCTCTACCAATGGGAGAATCCTACTTCTATTTATACAAGACTCAATATAAATCTGTGGTCAGAAATATTTTATTGTGCTAATTTGTTTGGTAGTTTCCATGATTGGTCAGTCCGGATGTAGCTAGCTATACAGTATGCATGATTCTCCACTGAATATGGAAGGTGTATTACCAATCTCCTCAGTAATTTATAAACCTAGTCTCTGTATAATTGCAAGTTTGTTGGATAAGTTTAACTGGATAGGCTGAAATCTGCCTCCTGTGTGGCCGGTACATCATGGCAAAGAGCTGTTAGTCCTGTTTTATACTCGAGTTCTGGTGATTTTACAACATTGACTGGCTGAGTGTGCATGGCCTCTCGGTCAGACAGAGTTACAATTTATCCAGTAGTAATTGTAAATTAAATTGTATCTAGTGTAGTCATAGTGTTGGGTGTTTTTGTTGTTTGTTATCACTAATTACATTTTGTTAGTTTTTTTCTTTTTTATGTTCCTTTTCTAGATAAATTTTGTCTTGAAGAAGGCTCATATAGGAGCCGAAAAGTCGACAATGATCTTCTGCAAATTACATTTTGATATTGTCAGAATAAATATATACATAGTCTAAATAAAAATCCTGAGAGTGCATTTCTTTATACACACACACACACATTATATATATATATATATATATATATATATATAATTTTAGGGTTGCACCGATACTAGTATCGGTACCGATACCAAGTACTGGCACTCGTGCAAATGCACCAATACTTAAACTGATACTTGTATATACCCACACGCCATATTGTGATGTTTTTTTCAAACTTCATCTTCCCATTTCATATTAAGCTGGAGTGGAGACTTAACTAAAACTTGTTCACTTCTGTTCTGCCAATAAAAAAACATAATTTATGTAAGAACTTACCTGATAAATTAATTTCTTTCATATTGGCAAAAGTCCATGAGCTAATGACGTATGGGATATACAATCCTACCAGGAGAGGCAAAGTTTCCCAAACCTCAAAATGCCTATAAATGCACCCCTCACCACACCCACAATTCAGTTTAACGAATAGCCAAGAAGTGGGGTAAAAAAGAAAGGAGTAAAAAGCATCAACAAAGAAATTTGGAAATAATTGTGCTTTATACAAAAAAATCATAACCACCATAAAAAAGGGTGAGCCTCATGGACTCTTGCCAATATGAAAGAAATGAATTTATCAGGTAAGCTCTTACATAAATTATTTTTTCTTTCATGTAATGGGCAAGAGTCCATGAGCTAGTGACGTATGGGATAGCAATACCCAAGAAGTGGAACCTCACGCAAGAGTCACTAGAGAGGGAGGGATAAAATAAAAACAGCCATTTCGCTGAAAAAAATTAATCCACAACCCAAATATAAGTTTATTCTCATAAATGAAAGGAAAAAAATTAAATAATAAGCAGAAGAATCAAACTGAAACAGCTGCCTGAAGAACTTTTCTACCAAAAACTGCTTTCAAAGAAGCAAATACATCAAAATGGTAGAATTTAGTAAATGTATGCAAAGAAGACCAAGTTGCTGTTTTGCAAATCTGATCAACTGAAGCTTCATTCTTAAAAGCCCACTAAGTAGAGACTGACCTAGTAGAATGAGCTGTAATTCTCTGAGGCGGGGCCTGACCCGACTCCAAATAAGCGTGATGAGTTAAAAAGCTTTAACCACGATGCCAAAGAAACGGCAGAAGCCTTCTGACCTTTCCTGGAACCAGAAAGGATAACAAAGACTAGAAGTCTTCCTGAAATCTTTAGTAGCTTCAACATAATATTTCTGAGCTCTCAACACATCCAAAGAATGTAAGAATCTCTCCAAAGAATTCTTAGGATTAGGACACAAGGAAAGGACAAATATTTCTCTATTAATGTTGTTAGAATTCATAACCTTAGATAAGAATTTAAATGAAGTCCGCAAAACTGCCTTATCCTGATGAAAAATCAGAAAGGAGATTCACAAGAGAGAGCAAATAATTCAGAAACATTTCTAGCAGAAGAGATGGCCAAAAGAAACAACACTTTCCAAGAAAGTATTTAAATGTCCAAAGAATGCATAGGCTCAAATGGATGAGTCTGTAAAGCCTTCAAAACCAAATTAAAACTCCAAGAAGGAGAGATTGATTTAATAACAGGCTTGATATGAATCAAAGCCTTAACAAAACAGTGAATATCAGGAAGCTTAGAAATCTTCCTGTGAAATAAAACAGAAAGAGCAGAGATTTGTCCCTTCAAGGAACTTGCAGACAAACCCTTATCCAAACTATCCTGAAGAAACTGTAAAATTCTAGGAATTCTAAAAGAATGTCAAGAGAATTTATGAGAGAAACACCATGAAATGTAAGTCTTCCAAACTCGATAATAAATATTTCTAGAAACAGATTTACGAGCCTGCAACATAGTATTAATCCCAAAGTCAGAGAAACCTCTATGATTAAGCACTAAGCGTTCAATTTCCATACCTTCAGATTTAAAGATTTGAAATCTTGATGGAAAAAAACGGACTTTGAAACAGAAGTTCCAGCCTTAATAGAAGTGGCCAAGGTTGGCAACTGGATATCCGAACAAGATCCGCATACCAAAACCTGTGAGGCCATGCTGGAGCCACCAGCAGCACAAACGATTGCTCCATGATGATTTTAAAGATCACTCTTGGAAGAAAAACTAAAGAAGGGGAAAAATATAAGCAGGTTGATAACACCAAGGAAGTATCAACGCATCTACTGCTTCCGCCTGAGGATCCCTGGACCTGAACAGGTACCTGGGAAGTTCCTTGTTTAGATGAGAAGCCATCAGATCTATTTCTGAAAGACCCCACATCTGAACAACCTGAGAAAACACATCTGGATGGAGGGACTACCCCCCCTGATGTAAAATCTGACGGCTGAAATAATCTGCTTCCCGATAATAGCAGAGAGATTAAAGGATATCCTTCCAAACCTAATTCATAGGGACCAAGTGGGGTTTGTTAAGGGGAGAACCTCCGAAATGAATATTAGAAGAATTCAACATGTTATTTGTCAATATGCTGAAGAGGATGCTGGGGGGGGGCGACGCGCTGCCGGAGGCCTTTCTCCTGTCATTAGACGCGGAGAAGGCCTTCGACAGGGTTGAGTGGGTCTTTCTCCAGCAGACACTGCTTAATTTTGGCCTTAGAGGTAACTTTTTAAACCACTGCTTTTTGACTTGGTACTTGAACCCCTGGCTATGAAACTCAGGAGGAAAGTACTAGGCTGTAGACTGGATGAGGAGATATTTCAGTTATCTATCTTTGCGGATGACCTTTTACTATGTGTATCAGATCAAACTAATGAAGTGATCTCTCAGTTAGAGATATATGGTAAGGTCTCAGGATATAAAATAAACTTTTCCAAGTCTAGTATTTTATGGCTTAAAAAAACAAAAACAAATGTGGCTTACCCATTTGTAGAAACGGGTACTTTAAAGTATTTAGGTATATATCTATCCTCTTCCCCTCAAAATTGGTATAGGGATAACACAGTGTATGCTTTAAATCACTGTATAGAGAAACTTAAAAACTGGGTAAACCTGCCACTCTCCCTTTCAGGGAGAGTGGCAGCGTATAAGATGTTTATCCTCCCAAAGATACTTTATACTTTGCGTATGTTTCCTTTATTAATTAAACAATATGATCTGAATAAGTTCACGAAAGCTCTTCGATACTTTATTTGGCGAGGTAGGAGACCCAGAATTAAGATGGATAAACTATACCTACCCTTTATTAGTGGGGGTTTAGCTTTGCCCAATTTGTTACTATATAACTATGCCACTTTACTGCGGTTCCCATTGGACTGGATTTTCCACTCTAATATCTATACAAATTGTTCATTAGATAGAAGACTATGTAAATCACTGGCATTAGAATTTGTTTTGTATGCATCTAACAAAGAAAGAGGGAGGGAAATATATCAACATCCTATGTTGAAAGACATTCTGGCTGCTTGGACTGCAGCTATGAAAATTATATCAATAAAAAAGAAAGTGTATTCCAGATGGGTACCATTGGTGGGGAACTCCCAATTTATTCCGGGCCTAAACTATTCAACATTTCAGCGCTGGGGAGACTGTGGAGTATCCAACTTAGGACAT
This sequence comes from Bombina bombina, assembly GCF_027579735.1. Lineage (NCBI taxonomy): Eukaryota > Metazoa > Chordata > Amphibia > Anura > Bombinatoridae > Bombina > Bombina bombina. The sequence continues at coordinate 769,949,671 of NC_069500.1, read as the reverse complement.
TTATGTAACTGGAAGACTAAACAAATACTTAAATTTGAGGAAATTCAAAGGCTCTATCAAATCCCTGGTAAGGATAGATTTTATTTTATACAAGCAAAACATTATTTAAGGTCATTTCTTTACCAGGACTCTGATCTATTCTTCCAGTCTCATCCTCTATTGGATCATCCAAAAATCAGGCAGAGGCCACTCTCAGTTATCTATGAAACACTTCTAAATGGGTTTAAGTCAAGGCAATTAGAAGATCTTTATAATAAATGGGAAAAGAGTATACCTATCTGCAGAGAAGATAAAATCATACAAATTAGTTTGGGGACAATATATAAATTGGAGAACTCAATGGCAGGAAGGGAATCGCATTTTAGACTTATGCATCAAGATTATTTAACTCCGAATAGAGTTTGTAAGTGGAATAAAGAGGTGGAGAATAAGTGTATTAAATGCTCAAGAACTAAACCGGATTTACTCCACTTGGTATATGAATGCCCTAAACAATTCCAACTGTGGTTGAAAGTGGGTTTCTTGCTTTCTAGCATACTAAAATTAGATATTAAACTATCAGCAGTAAATGTTTTCTTCCTTACACATTCACCTTTATGGGAGGGAAATAATAGATTTGTACATAAAGTGATAATAAAAACAAGATCACTGATCTTTTCCTGCTGGATCTATAGAAGCTCTCCAAATGTTAGTCAGCTTAAGAAAGCAATGTTGAAAGAAGGCATTCTTGAAGCATATGACTATAAAAAGTTTTGCCCTTTCAAAGTAGATAAATTCTTTAATGTTTGGGGTCCATTTATTAAATCTATGGGTAATGACTATACAATTCATATCAATCGAATTATTTGTATCCCCTAAGGTAATGACTAAGGATAAATGTATTTTATTTGGGAAGGAATGACTGTGCGGTTCAAATGTTTTTCTCTTGTAAAGGATCTTCCCTTCCGTGTTCTTCCTTTTATATATGAGATGTAAAGCAACTATGTATCTGAACTTTGTATTGTTGATATAAGAAAATAATAAAAATTTAAAAAAAAAAAAAATAATAATCTGCTTCCCAATTGTCTATACCTGGGATATGAACCACAGAAATTAGACAGGAGCTGGAATACACCCAAGCAAGTATCCGGGATACTTTTTTCATAGCTTAAGGACTATGAGTCCCATCCTGATGATTGACAAATGCCACAGTTGTGATATTATCTGAAAACAAATGAACAGTTCTCTCTTCATCAGAGGCCAAATCTGAAGAGCCCTGAAAATTGCACGGAGTTCCAAAATATTGATTGGTAAGCTCACCTCTTGAGATTTCCAAACCCCTTGCACTGTCAGAGATCCCCAAACAACTCCCCAACCTGAAAGACTCGCATCTGTTGAGATAACGGTCCAGGTTAGATGAACAAAAGAGGCACCTAGAACTATACGATGGTGATTTAACCACCAAGTCAGAGATAGTCGAACATTGGGATTTAAGGATATAAATTGTGATATCCTTGAAAAAACCCTGCATCATTGGTTCAGCACACAAAGCTGGAGAGGTCTCATATGAAAACGAGCAAAAGGGGATAACGTCCGATGCTGCAGTCATGAGACCTAAAACTTCCATGCACATAGCTACTGAAGGGAATGACTGAGACTGAAGGTTCCGACAGGCTGCAACCAATTCAAAACGTCTCTTGTCTGTTAGAGACAGAGTCATGGACACTGAATCCATCTGGAAACCTAAAAAGGTGATCCTTGTCTGAGGAATCAAAGAACTTTTTAGTAAATTGATCCTCCAACCATGTTTTTGAAGAAACAACACTAGTTGATTCGTGTAAGATTCTGCAGAATATAAAGACTGAGCTAATACCAAGAAATCATCCAAATAAGGAAACACTGCAATATCCCACTCTCTGATTACAGAGAGTAGGGCACCAAGAACCTTAGAAAAGATTCTTAGAACTGTCGCTAAGCCAAAAGGAAGAGCGACAAATTGGTAAAACTTGTCTAGAAAAGAGAATCTCAGAAACTGAAAATGAACTGGATGAATCAGAATATGAAGATATACACCCTGTAAGTCTATGGTGGACAAATAATGCCCTCACTGAACAAAAGGCAGAATAGTCCTTATAATCACCATTTTGAAAGTTGGTACTCTTACATAATGATTCAACAAAATGTCAGAATAGATTTGAATAAAACCCCAAACCCTGTTCCTGAAACGGAACTGGCGTGATTACCCTGAAACTTCAGACCTGAAACACACTTCAGGAAAGCCTGAGCCTTTACTGGATTTGCTGGAATGTGTGAGAGAAAATATCTTCTAACAGGAGGTCTTACTCTGAATCCTATTCTGTACCCCTGAGAAATCTTAATCTGCCCCCTAGCAGCTGAGCTGGAATGAGGGCCGCACCTACATGTGGACTTAGGGGCTGGCTTTGGTTCCTTAAAAGGCTTGGATTTAATTCAATTTGAAGAAAATTTCCAATTGGAAACAGATTCCTTGGGGAAGGAATAGGTTTCTGTTCCTTATTTAGTCGAAAGGAACGAAAACGTTTAGAAGATTTAGATTTACCCTTGTCTTATCCTAAGGCAAAAAACTCCCTTCCCCCAGTGACAGTTGAGATAATCAAATTCAACTGAGAACCAAATAACTTATTACCTTGGAAAGAAAGAGATAGCAATCTGGACTTTGAAGTCATGTCAGTATTCCAAGATTTAAGCCACAAAACTCTTCTAGATAAAATAGCTAAAGACATACAGGCCCATTTATCAAGCTCCGTATGGAACTTGAAGGGCCGTGTTTCTGGCGAGTCTTCAGACTCGCCAGAAACACAAGTTATGAAGCAGCGGTCTAAAGACCGCTGCTTCATAACCCTGTCCGCCTGCTCTGAGCAGGCGGACAGGAACCGCCGGAAATCAACCCGATCGAATACGATCGGGTTGATTGACAGCTCCCTGCTGGCGGCCGATTGGCCGCGAGTCAGCAGGGGGCGGCGTTGCACCAGCAGCTCTTGTGAGCTGCTGGTGCAATGTTAAATGTGGAGAGCGTATTGCTCTCCGCATTTAGCGAGGTCTTGCGGACCTGATCCGCAGTGTCGGATCAGGTCCGCAAGCCCTTTGATAAATGGGCCCCATAGATTTAACATCAATTTTGATGAAAAAAATGGCATCACAAATAAACTGATTAGCATGTTGAAGCAAGCGAACAATGCTAGACAAATCATAATCCAATTCTTGTTGCGCTAATTTCCAACCAAAAAGTTGATGCAGCTGCAACATCAGCCAAAGAAAATGCAGGCCTGAGAAGATGACCCGAATATAAATAGGCTTTAATTAGATAAGATTCAAGTTACCTATCTAAAGGATCTTAAAAAAGAAGTACTATCTTCCATAGGAATAGTAGTACGCTAAGTAATAGTAGAGATAGCCCCATCAACTTTGGGGATCTTTTCCCAAAACTCAAATGTAACTGCTGGCAATGGATACAATTCTTTTTTAAAAACCTTTAAAGAAGGAATAAAAGAAGTACCAGCCTATTCAATTCCTTAGAAATCATAACAGAAATAGCATCAGGAACTGGAAAAACCTCTGGAATAACCAAAGGAGGTTTATAAACAGAATTTAAACGTTTACTAGTTTTAATATCAAGAGGACTAGTCTCCTCAATATCCTATATAATCAACACTTCTTTAACAAAGAACAAATGTACTCCATTTTAAATAAATAAGTAGATTTGTCAGTGTCAATATCTGAGGAAGGATCTTCTGAATCAGATAGATCCTCATCAGAGGAGGATAATTCAGTATGTTGTCGGTCATTTGAAATTTCATCAACTTTATGAGAAATTTTAAAAGACTTTTACTTTTATTAGAAGGCGGAATGGCAGACAAAGCCTTCTGAATAGAATCAGCAATAAATTCTTATAAATTCACAGGTATATCTTGTACATTTAGATGTTAAAGGAACAGCAACAGGCAATGTACTATTACTAATGGACACATTCTCTCCATGTAAAAGTTTATCATGACAATTTATTACAAACCACAGCTGGAGATATAATCTCCGCAAGATTACAACAAATCTACTTAGCTTTGGTAGAACTGTTATCAGTCAGCAGGGTTCCAACAGTGATTTCTGAGACAGGATCAGATTGAGACATCTTGCAAATGTAAGAGGAAAAAACAACATATAAAGCAAAATTATCAATTTCCTTATATGGCAGTTTCAGGAATGGGAAAAAATACAAACAGCATAGCCCTCTGATAGAGAAAAAAGGCAAGAGGCATATAGGAATGGGGTTTAAAATAATGAAAATATTTGGCACCAAGTATGACGCACAAACAGAGAAATTATTTTGGCGCTAACAACATCCGGAAATGACACACTCGTGTCATTGAAGACGCAACCTTGTGAAAGGACTCGGCGCCGACAAAGATGCTGGAAATTACAAATTTGCGTCATCTAACGTAACTTTGCGCCAAAAAAATCTTGCGCCAAAAATTACGCAATATACTTTGGCATTTCGCGCCCTCGCAAGCTTAATTCTGCCCGCAAATTTTAAATAACAGACTATACCCCAGGTAAGAAATAAATTTTCCTAAAAAAGGCATTTCCCAGATATGAAACTGACAGTCTGCAAAAAGGAAATATACTGAAACCTGAATCATGGCAAATATAAGTACAATACATATATTTAGAACTTTATATAAATACATAAAGTGCCAAACCCTAGCTGAGAGTGTCTTAAGTAAAGAGAACATACTTACCAAAAGACACCCAGCCACATATAGCAGATAGCCAAACCAGTACTGAAACGGTTATCAGTAGAGTTAATGGAATATGAGAGTATATTGTCAATCTGAAAAGGGAGGTAGGAGATGAATCTCTACGACCGATAACAGAGAACCTATGAAATAGATCTCCCGTGAGGAAAACCATTGCATTCAATAGGTGATACTCCCTTCACATCCCTCTGACATTCACTGTACTCTGAGAGGAATCAAAATGCTGAGAAGAGCATATCAACATAGAAATCTTAGCACAAACTTACTTCACCACCTCCATAGGAGGCAAAGTTTGTAAAACTGAATTGTGGGTGTGGTGAGGGGTGTATTTATAGGCATTTTGAGGTTTGGAAAACTTTGCCCCTCCTGGTAGGATTGTATATCCCATACGTCACTAGCTCATGGACTCTTGCCAATTACATGAAAGAAATTGCTGTTATATGTATTATTGTACGTCTGAGATCAGTGTTCCAAAAGCTTCTAATATACAGCTGGAAGCTTACCTGGGAGAGATCACTGTACCTCATTCAGAATAACCCCTGAAGTACTGGGCAATTAATAAACTGAGATTTGATGGCCCAAAAATATCTTTCTGCCCCATGCAGTAGTGTGGAAAGTGAAAGACTGTTTAGCTTAGCGTCAAACGTCCTTACTGATAAAAGAAACAGACTTATAGCTGAAGATGTACAGATGCTTCTATTCCTTAAAAATAATTTGCCACTAACTTTTGAAAAATGTATTCAAATTGCTATATTGCCTGTTATACTGCTAGTTCTCATCTTGCACAATTATGCTCAAAACATACTGTGCTCTGAGGAACATCCTTAGCTTATATAATTGCAGGAAGAGTGTTCATAGGACATATTAAGCTAAAGGGCCACTGTAAGTAAATATTTTCTATGCCTGTTACTAACTAACTACCCCAAATATGCTTTTTATCAATAGCATTTCATCAACATATCTCTACCGTATAGCAGAAATCTTGTCTGCAAATTTAATTGTTTTCCAAACCCACTCCGTGGGTATCCTTTGCTCTGTACCAATCCGTTTACAATACCTAGGTTTCAAAATGGCGCTTTAAACACAAAGTTATTGGTTTAAGTATTTTGAACACACAGTGCTGAAAATAGTGGGCAGGATAACGTGACATCATCGGTGAATAAAAGATATAACTTTTAGAACGTTATGAAACTTCGTTTTGGAGAAAATATAGGTCAGTAGGTTTTAATTAATGTTTATTAACTTTAATATGTTAGTTGTTTAGCTTAAAAATTATAACAGAAAGTAATCCTTTAATTCCTATGAACACTCATCCTACAATTATAAGACTAGATTTAGATTACATTTGATTGGTAAGCTTTACCAATGCTCTGTTCACATTTCCAACTCCATAGACTTTAATGGAGTTGGACATGTAATAAGAGCATTGGTAAAGCTTACTAGTACATATAATCTATCCTATAGTGTTGTTGCCCATGATTAAACAGTACACTGTTATGTTTTTACTGTATTGCACTTTTGGTTGGTTGTGATTTTACATTTGTTATGTATTTTTTTTATTAATATATTTTATTGTAATATTTTTATTTATAAATATGACTGTTTAAACTGTGAAATTTATTCAAGTTTTTACAACTTTGTGACAACAAGCAAATAAAACGGTTTTATTATTTGTTAATGTCTTTTGAGTTACAGTTCATTATTAATTATAAAGAATCTATCTTAAATCATTAGTCTGAATTGTGCTTGAGAAACTGTCAGATAACATTAAAAAAAAGTATTGGTAATTGGTATCGGCGTGTATTTATAAAAAAGTATCGGTACTTGCACTCAGTCTTAAAAAAATGGTATTGTTGCAACCCTAATATATATATATATATATATATATATATATATATATATATATATTTTAGGGAAACACCAATATTTCAGCCACAGAAACGGTTCATTTTTTTGCTTGTTATTTTCGGTAAAATTACTGTGTATCATATTTCAAATTTGATGCTAGCCTAGAACTGCTGTTTGAGTTCATTACTTGACTTAATGTTTTGCATAACAATAGTTTTCTAGGACTATACTTTATTTGGATAATTGGTAAAAAAAAATAAGAAAATGTTAAATCTGATTCTGTTACACAGAACTAAGTAAAGAATAATACAGTATATTGATATTTAATTTTGTTTTACGTTGAAATGCACAGAAATTTTGGTTGCAGAAACATTTTGGCAGAAAATGGCATTATAGTCTTTTTTGGTTTTGTTTTAATTTTGCCTGTGTTTTTTTTCTTGGTATAATTATTGTGTAGCATATTATTGTTTTAAGACATTTATTTTTTTTTGTCTAATTTTAGTGTGTCACTTTCAATAAAAGTGTGGTTATTTCATGTTATTGGCTTGCAGTTTTTCAATTCAGATTCATTCAATAAATAGTCTAATTATGCAAAATAAAACTAAATAAGTAAATACATTTAAAATAATAAAAAAAAAAGACTTTTGGCCAAGTGCATCCTGGATTTTCAGGTTCGGTTTCAGTCCAGAATTTCCATTTTGGTGCATCACTAATAAAAAAAAAAAAAAAAAAAATATATATATATATATATATATATATATATATATACCAAAACTTTGCAATATACATTCATTATTTATTTTGCCCCTTTTCCTGTAATTCCATTTTGACAATCATGAGCTTTTCAGCTCCTGTTAGAACTGTAAGTGCAGAACACTTATGTTCCACACAGTCATTGCCTACACAGTCTAGTGACTTATTTATAACAGTCTCTAAAAAACGCAATAAACTTGGACATTTTCTTGCAAAGTTTAGGTTAGTGCCTCATTTTTACGCTAATACATAGTTAACCAGTTTATATTAACTTTTTTCTAGTTCCACAATCCTGATTTGTGAACAAAAAAGTAAAAATACTTTTAAATTCATAAAAATAAATAATCCAAATCAATTAACATTATAACCTTACCTCCTAAATAGAGACATATTCCAAGGCAGAACATATATATTGCTGATTGACGAATGCTCCGGTTAGCCAGCAGGAACCAGTCACCCCTAATGCTGAGAACAAAATTTAACAGTCAGTTTTAGAAATGTATATGCAACAAGTAGGTGGATCATTGCTATTTCTGGTAATGGGGGAATTAGATTCTGCAGTATTGTGGAGCTTACCGTGGTATTAAATAAATAATTAGTGATCTCTGAGATAGAAATGTTAATTGCATAAAGGGACATGAAAGTAATTTATCAGAGAGAGCATACAGTTTTAAAGACTTTTTATTTTACTTCTATTATCAAATTAACTGTTGTTCTCTTGGTGTCCTTTGTTGAAAGGCATATATAGATAGACTGTGGAGTAGCAATGCCTTTCTGTAAGATAGCTTGTGATCGTTGGCTACACACATATGCCTCTTGTCACCTTAATTGGAAATGAAAGCCAGATTCCATCATTCGGACAGAGCATATTATTTAAGGGGGGGGGAATCAAATTGACTTCTATTATAAAACTTGCTTTGTCTTCTTGGTATTCTTTGTTGAAGAGCATACATAGGCAGTGTGCATGTGTCTGGAGAACTACATGGCAGCAAACACTACTGAAAGGTTGGCATTTGTATAACCGCTCTCTTCATTTTGGTCTTCGTATAGAATTTTTTTTTTTTTTTTAATTTCCTTTATTATTAAAAAGAGAAAAACAGAATTTATGCTTACCTGATAAATTACTTTCTCCAACGGTGTGTCCGGTCCACGGCGTCATCCTTACTTGTGGGAATATCTCCTCCCCAACAGGAAATGGCAAATAGTCCCAGAAAAGCTGTCCATATAGTCCCTCCTAGGCTCCGCCCACCCCAGTCATTCGACCGACGGACAGGAGGAAAAAAAAAACAGGAGAAACTATAGGGTGCCGTGGTGACTGTAGTTAGAGAAAATAATTCATCAAACCTGATTAAAAAACCAGGGCGGGCCATGGACCGGACACACCGTTGGAGAAAGTAATTTATCAGGTAAGCATAAATTCTGTTTTCTCCAACATTGGTGTGTCCGGTCCACGGCGTCATCCTTACTTGTGGGAACCAATACCAAAGCTTTAGGACACGGATGAAGGGAGGGAGCAAATCAGGTTACCTAAACAGAAGGCACCACGGCTTGCAAAACCTTTCTCCCAAAAATAGCCTCTGAAGAAGCAAAAGTATCAAATTTGTAAAATTTGGCAAAAGTGTGCAGTGAAGACCAAGTCGCTGCCTTACATATCTGATCAACAGAAGCCTCGTTCCTGAAGGCCCATGTGGAAGCCACAGCCCTAGTGGAGTGAGCTGTGATTCTTTCTGGAGGCTGCCATCCGGCAGTCTCGTAAGCCAATCGGATGATGCTTTTAAGCCAAAAGGAAAGAGAGGTAGAAGTCGCTTTTTGACCTCTCCTTTTACCAGAATAGACGAAAAACAGAGAAGAAGTTTGTCTGAACTCTTTTGTAGCTTCTAAATAGAATTTTAGAGCACGGACTACGTCTAAATTGTGTAACAAACGTTCCTTCTTTGAAACTGGATTCGGACACAAAGAAGGAACAACTATCTCCTGGTTAATATTTTTGTTAGAAACAACCTTTGGAAGAAAACCAGGCTTAGTACGCAAAACAACCTTATCTGCATGGAACACCAGATAAGGCGGAGAACACTGCAGAGCAGATAACTCAGAAACTCTTCTAGCAGAAGAAATAGCAACCAAAAACAAAACTTTCCAAGATAACAACTTAATATCTATGGAATGTAGAGGCTCAAACGGAACCCCTTGAAGAACTGAAAGAACTAGATTTAAACTCCAGGGAGGAGTCAAAGGTCTGTAAACAGGCTTGATCCTAACCAGAGCCTGAACAAATGCTTGAACATCTGGCACAGCTGCCAGTCGTTTGTGTAATAAGACAGATAAAGCAGAAATCTGTCCCTTTAGAGAACTCGCTGATAATCCTTTATCCAAACCCTCTTGTAGAAAGGAAAGGATCTTAGGGATTTTGATCTTATTCCATAAGAATCCCTTGGATTCACACCAGCAGATATATCTTTTCCATATTTTATGGTAAATTTTTCTAGTTACCGGTTTTCTGGCTTGAACTAGAGTATCTATCACAGAATCTGAAAACCAACGCTTTGATAGAATCAAGCGTTCAATTTCCAAGCCGTCAGCTGGAGGGAGACCAGATTTGGATGTTCGAATGGACCCTGTACAAGAAGATCCTGTCTCAAAGGTAGCTTCCATGGTGGCACCGATGACATATTCACCAGGTCTGCATACCAAGTCCTGCGTGGCCATGCAGGAGCTATCAAGATCACCGAGGCCCTCTCCTGCTTGATCCTGGCTACCAGCCTGGGAATGAGAGGAAACGGTGGAAACACATAGGCTAGGTTGAAGGTCCAAGGCGCTACTAGTGCATCCACTAGAGTCGCCTTGGGATCCCTGGATCTGGACCCGTAGCAAGGAACCTTGAAGTTCTGACGAGATGCCATCAGATCCATATCTGGAATGCCCCATAATTGAGTCAACTGGGCAAAGATCTCCGGGTGGAGTTCCCACTCCCCCGGATGGAATGTCTGACGACTCAGATAATCCGCCTCCCAGTTTTCCACACCTGGGATGTGGATCGCAGATAGGTGGCAGGAGTGATCCTCTGCCCATTTTATTATTTTGGTCACTTCTTTCATCGCCAGGGAACTCCTTGTTCCCCCCTGATGATTGATATAAGCAACAGTCGTCATGTTGTCTGATTGGAATCTTATGAATCTGGCCTTTGCTAGTTGAGGCCAAGCCCTGAGAGCATTGAATATCGCTCTCAGTTCCAGAATGTTTATAGGGAGAAGAGACTCTTCCCGAGACCATAGTCCCTGAGCTTTCAGGGATTCCCAGACCACGCCCCAGCCCACTAGACTGGCGTCGGTCGTGACAATGACCCACTCTGGTCTGCGGAAGCTCATTCCCTGGGACAGGTGGTCCAGGGTTAGCCACCAACAGAGTGAGTCTCTGGTCTTCTGATCTACTTGAATCACTGGAGACAAGTCTGTATAGTCCCCATTCCACTGTTTCAGCATGCACAGTTGTAATGGTCTTAGATGAATTCGCGCAAAAGGAACTATGTCCATTGCTGCAACCATCAATCCTACTACTTCCATGCACTGAGCTACGGAAGGACGAGGAATAGAATGAAGAACTTGACAAGCGTTTAGAAGTTTTGACTTTCTGACTTCTGTCAGGAAAATCCTCATTTCTAAAGAATCTATTATTGTTCCCAAGAAGAGAACTCTTGTCGACGGAGACAGGGAACTTTTTTCTATGTTCACCTTCCATCCGTGAGATCTGAGAAAGGCCAGAACGATGTCTGTGTGAGCTTTTGCCTTTGAAAGAGATGACGCTTGTATAAGAATGTCGTCCAAGTGCGGTACTACTGCAATGCCCCTTGGTCTTAGAACCGCTAGAAGGGATCCAAGTACCTTTGTGAAAATCCTTGGAGTAGTGGCTAACCCGAATGGGAGGGCCACAAACTGGTAATGTTTGTCCAGAAAGGCGAACCTTAGGAACTGATGATGTTCTTTGTGGATAGGAATATGTAGATACGCATCCTTTAGATCCACGGTAGTCATAAATTGACCTTCCTGGATTGTGGGTAGAATCGTTCGAATGGTTTCCATTTTGAACGATGGTACTCTGAGAAATTTGTTTAGGATCTTTAAATCCAGAATTGGTCTGAAAGTTCCCTCTTTTTTGGGAACTACAAACAGATTTGAGTAAAATCCCATTCCTTGTTCTGCCGTTGGAACTGGGTGTATCACTCCCATCTTTAACAGGTCTTCTACACAATGTAAGAATGCCTGTCTCTTTATTTGGTTTGAGGATAAGTGAGACATGTGGAACCTTCCCCTTGGGGGTAGTTCCTTGAATTCCAGAAGATAACCCTGAGAAACTATTTCTAGTGTCCAGGGATCCTGAACATCTCTTGCCCAAGCCTGAGCAAAGAGAGAGAGTCTGCCCCCTACTAGATCCGGTCCCAGATCGGGGGCTACTCCTTCATGCTGTTTTGTTAGCAGCAGGCTTCTTGACCTGCTTACCCTTGTTCCAGCCTTGCGTCGGTTTCCAGGCTGGTTTGGTTTGAGAGGCATTAACCTCTTGTTTAGAGGATGCAGAGTTAGAGGCCGGTCCGTTCCTGAAATTCGAAAGGAACGAAAATTAGACTTATTCTTGGCTTTGAAAGGCCTATCTTGTGGGAGGGCATGGCCCTTTCCCCCAGTGATGTCTGAAATAATCTCTTTCAATTCTGGCCCAAAGAGAGTCTTACCCTTGAAGGGGATATTAAGCAATTTTGTCTTGGAATATACATCCGCTGACCAAGACTTTAGCCAAAGCGCTCTGCGCGCCACAATTGCGAACCCTGAATTTTTCGCCGCTAATCTAGCTAGTTGCAAAGCGGCATCTAAAATAAAAGAATTAGCCAACTTGAGTGCGTGAACTCTGTCCATAACCTCCTCATACGGAGTCTCTCTACTGAGCGACTTTTCTAGTTCCTCGAACCAGAACCACGCTGCTGTAGTGACAGGAACAATGCACGAAATGGGTTGCAGGAGGTAACCTTGCTGTACAAAAATCTTTTTAAGCAAACCCTCCAATTTTTTATCCATAGGATCTTTGAAAGCACAATTATCCTCGATAGGAATAGTAGTGCGCTTGTTTAAAGTAGAAACTGCCCCCTCGACCTTAGGGACTGTCTGCCATAAGTCCTTTCTGGGGTCGACCATAGGAAATAATTTCTTAAATATAGGAGGGGGGACAAAAGGTATGCCGGGCTTCTCCCACTCCTTATTCACTATATCCGCCACCCGCTTGGGTATAGGAAAAGCGTCAGGGTGCACCGGAACCTCTAGGAACTTGTCCATCTTGCATAATTTTTCTGGAATGACCAGGTTGTCACAATCATCCAGAGTAGATAACACCTCCTTAAGCAGTGCGCGGAGATGCTCTAATTTAAATTTAAATGTCACCACATCAGGTTCTGCCTGTTGAGAAATTTTACCTGAATCTGAAATTTCCCCATCCGACAAAACCTCCCTCATGACCCCTTCAGATTGGTGTGAGGGTATGACATAGCAATTATCATCAGCGCCCTCCTGCTCTACAGTGTTTAAAACAGAGCAATCACGCTTTCTCTGATATGCAGGCATTTTGGATAAAATATTTGCTATGGAGTTATCCATTACTGCCGTTAATTGTTGCATAGTAATAAGCATTGGCGCGCTAGAAGTACTAGGGGCCTCCTGCGTGGGCAAAACTGGTGTAGACACAGAAGGAGATGATGTAGAACTATGTCTACTCCCTTCATCTGATGAATCATCTTGGGCAACTTTACTATCTGTGGCAATACTGTCCTTACTTTGTTTGGACGCTATGGCACAATTATCACACAATTTTGAAGGGGGACACACATTGATCTTCAAACATATAGAACATAGCTTATCTGAAGGTGCAGACATGTTAAACAGGCTTAAACTTGTCAAAAAAGTACAAAAAACGTTTTAAAACAAAACCGTTACTGTCTCTTTAAATTTTAAACAGTGCACACTTTATAACTGAATATGTGAAAAAGTATGAAGGAATTGTTCAAAATTTACCAAATTTTCACCACAGTGTCTTAAAGTATTCAAAGTATTGCACAACAATTTTCAGAGCTTTAACCCTTAAAATAAAGAAACCGGAGCCGGTTACATTTTTAACCCCTCTACAGTCCCAGCTACAGCCTTTGCTGCGACTTTACCAAACCCAGGGGGGAATACGATACCAGATGAAGCCTTCTAGGAACTTTTCCAACTACTTTCAGATCCTCACACATGCATCTGCATGTCTTGCTCTCAAAAGTAACTGCGCAGTAATGGCGCGAAAATGAGGCTCAGCCTACAACTGGGAAGGCCCTTCCTGACTGGAAAGGTGTCTAACACAGTGCCTGACGTTAAAAAACGTTCCCCAAGCTTATAAGTGTGAATTACAAGCATAAGCATGTATAAAATGCCCAAATAAAGCAATCGATTTTGCCCATAAAAGTGTCTACCAGTTTTATAGCCCATATTAAGCCCTTTATTCTGTTTGAGACTAAGAAAATGGCTTACCGGTCCCCATGAGGGGAAATGACAGCCTTCCAGCATTACACAGTCTTGTTAGAAATATGGCTAGTCATACCTTAAGCAGAAAAGTCTGCTAACTGTTTCCCCCAACTGAAGTTACTTCATCTCAACAGTCCTATGTGGAAACAGCAAACGATTTTAGTTACTGTCTGCTAAAATCATCTTCCTCACACAAACAGAACTCTTCATCTTTTTCTGTTTCAGAGTAAATAGTACATACCAGCACTATTTTAAAATAACAAACTCTTGATAGTAGAATTAAAAAACTACAACTAAACACCACATACTCTTAACCATCTCCGTGGAGATGTTGCCTGTGCAACGGCAAAGAGAATGACTGGGGTGGGCGGAGCCTAGGAGGGACTATATGGACAGCTTTGCTGGGACTCTTTGCCATTTCCTGTTGGGGAGGAGATATTCCCACAAGTAAGGATGACGCCGTGGACCGGACACACCAATGTTGGAGAAAATAAATACATAACAATCAGTGGTAAAGCAGTACAATTAAAAAACATATCTTGAAATAGTAAGTACATGGATGCGTCATTAAGTCTGATACAAATCATAACTGTAATTGATACAATGAGTCAATTGCTTACATTGACGCCAAGTAATCTTCCCATATGAACTTCAAATTACTATAAAACTCCATTTGTTGGGTCTGAGTATAATGATATCTTTCTAGGTTCAGTATTTGTGTAATATGGTCTTGCCATTCATTGATCGTGGGAACTCTCGAGCTTTTCCACAATTGTGGTAATAATTGCTTAGCCCCATTCGTCATTATGTACAACAATTTTAATCTAAGTTTACATTTCAGTTTGTGAGGATAGTTAAAAATTAATAACAGAGGATCCAGCTGGATGTTTTAGGACAAACGGTTCTCTATTTCTTCCCTAATTTTCATCCAGTATTGTCTGATATATGGACAATTCCACCAAATGTGGACCAGGGATCTCTCTTCGCCACAGCCTCTCCAACATTTTCGTATAAATCTTTAGATTATCATTCAAAGCAAGGGATCTGCAACAGTGGAGGCTAATATACAGCTGTACAAGCAGTTTGTGAGTAGCTAATGCTATAACTTACCCTGTGATCAGCTCCATAGATTAAATCTACCTTTATAAAAAAAAGGTCTGAGCTTATTCCCCACCCCCCCGATCGGCATTATATAATGGCATTCTAGATATTGGGAGTCACATTCCTTATACGGATTTGGAGATTGCACTTTTTCTCATAGACTCTTACAAGCTACTCTTAAAAAAACGTTCTACATTTGAGAGCTTGAGCATATACCATATATAGCATTCACATATATACTATTGTTATGCAGACGCATACACTGGCAAGTGGTTTCATTTATTGTTAGGCTTGCACAGTGGTTACCAACTTAGGGGCCGATTTATCAAGGGCCGAATGGCCCCTGATGCCCCGGTTCCTCCGTGAGCCTTCAGGCTCGCTGGAAACAGAAGTTTTGAAGCAGTGGACTAAAGACCACTGCTCCATAACATGTCTGCCTGCTCTGAGGCCGCGGACAGAAATCAACCCTATAGAATATGATCAGGTTTATTGATGCCCCCTGCTAGTGGCTGATTGGCTGCGAATCTGCAGGGGGCGGTATTGCACCAGCGGTTCACAAGAATGATAAATGCCGACAGCGTATGCTGTCAGAATTTATCGATGTGCAGTGGACATGATACGCTACATCGTATCATGTCAGCTCGCACTATGATAAATCTACCCCTTAATCTTTTTCTATTGTGTAGGTATTTTTCTTGATCTTGCACTTCCTAATGTGTCTATTTTTCTAGTGGGCTTTTATAATTCAATAAAAATTTGAGAGTGGCATTTTTAGCACAGACTTTTTTTTACTGGATTGTTTGTGTTAGTATATGTGTGTGTGTGTGTATATATATATATATATATATGTGTGTGTGTGTGTGTGTGTGTATATATGTATGTATGTATATATATATATATATATGTGTGTGTGTGTGTGTATATATGTATGTATGTATATATATATATATATATGTGTGTATATATATATATGTACGTGTGTGTGTGTGTGTATATATATATATATATATATATATATATATATATATATATATATATATATATATGTATGTGCACAATGCTTTTCTACATATGCCAACTTATTCTGGTTAGTTCACAAAATACTAATTAATGGAATGGATTGTGTGGGAGACAGAACTAACTGTGTACACTGGCAGATTATTTTTTGGCTAGCACAGAAACTAATTTGTACATGCTGTTCTCAGGGAGGGAGTGACTCCTTAGCAGTGTGACTATCATTAGGACATTCTGCTCACTGGGAGTGTTGATGCCTTACATTTGTAATTGGCATTAGAACACTTTGCTCTTCGAAAATACTGACTTCTTAAAAATTCCCTCTAATACATTTTCATTCTAGTGACTGTTCCATTATACAATTTACGAGCCCTCCTGGTAACTAAGGGTTAATACTCCTGTAGAAGTTAAGAAAACTCCATGCTGGGTAATTGTTTCCAAGCACTGGTCAAGACAAAGGATGAGGGGACAAATTCTGGGACAAAAAATTCACAGAGGCAATGACTAGGATTGTGAAATAAAGGAATGCAGCGTGAGTTTCATGCAAAATAAGGGGGAAGGGAGGTTTTTATTATTTGTATATAGACACCATCTACTCAGCAATGCAGAACAAACTAGGCATTTAACAGAATAAAGATGACTTTCTTACAGTTACTTTATTGCACAATGACTGGTTCAAGAAACTTGAATAACTGCATGTATGGTGTTATAATTAAGTGTTTGAGATATACCATCATCAGTGGTCCAATCTTCTAGTAACTAAATATCAGTCTAAATAATACCAGTGGTGGTTATCATTAATAGCATTGTTTCCTAAAGAATGACGTCCATTGAACAATTAAATAGAAAATGCATAGTGGAAAATATAAGCTTAGAAAAATCCTCTGATATTCAGAGTACTCTAATGATACCAGCATACACTTGTGGCTGCATAGAAAAGTACTTTTATAGAAGTGTAAAAGTAAATGCTCTAATGTTTTAGGCATTTTGTTACTGCACTGCTGCTTGAGTATATCTATGTGTTTGGCCCCTGAAAATGACCCTAGCTGAACAACAGTTGGTGAGCCAATGACAAGGCCTGTGTGCAGCTAACAATTACCAGCAAGCTCCCATACTGAATTTCATAATAGTAAACTGAAAAGTTTCTGAGAACCTGCAATTTTATACGGACTGCAAAAGTTTAATTTTTCCTTTCATGTCCCTTTAAATATTTTTTCTTTTACTACTATTTAAAAAAAAAGAAGTAGAGTGCTTAAGAATATACTACAACCAAACTCTGGAAAACAATGCATTTATATTTCCTAGACCATCTGGGTTAAATCTTACAAACAGTCCAGGATATGGAACAAGTGCATTGACACAATGGTCTTAAAGGGACATTTAACACTAAATACTTGTTATGCACCTCCCTCTAATTATGGGTGCTGCCATTTTGGAACCTAGCTTTTTTGGAGTTCTGCACATGCGCAAACAGGTCAGCACTTGAATGCAGTGAAAGCTAGATTATAATATAGCTGCACACATGACTAAAGGCATGTGGGGAATAACATCAGTACTACATTTATAAAATGTATTTAGTGTTTAATGACTATTTAAAGAGACATTCTAATGCATAAATGACTTGCTGTAATTCATTATAACATAATGTGTGCTTTACTGGCTCAAGCTTTCTGTGTGTTTAACTGAGGCTAAAGGGCTAAACACATAGGTATTATACTGATTGGGCGTAGTAAAATAGACAGTGACTGTAGTTTGTGATTGGCTTACTGGCTGTACTTTATGTATTTAGCGCCTTTAAGAAGGTTAAACACATACTGCTCAGTGATCAGTAACTCACCAACGTGGCCTGAAGTCACAGAAAATCTTTGGGGTGGACTTAAACATTATATTGTAATATATGTGTCTCCCCCTACACATACAGAACCCTGCATAGTGAGATAAACAGCTTGCAAGCTAAACTTTGCTTTCCTATAATTCTTTGATGATGAGATTTCTTAGATAATCTCACCAGATTAGAGAACTTTTGAGAATCAGAGCCATAGTAAGTTCAAGTCAGTAATGAAAAAATGATATGCTCTAACGATTAAGTATTTCATTTTTGCATTAGAATGTCCCTTTGAATATTACATGGTAACACAGAAAATGACATAAAAACAAAACAACAAATAAATGCATGCTACAGACACTATTAAATATGTATTTATATACAGGAAAAATCTATCATGTTGATCTGTTACTGTAAGGAAGGCCAATTATACCTTCTGGTTAGGTGAACACACAAGTTCAACCAATGTCAACAGATAGGATACAGTACAACTTGTGAAACTTTTGTCAGGCACTACAGCTTATAACAATTCATTTTATATAGAAATGTAATTCTACCAAAAGCAAGTATCACCATTTCCAGAGGAAATCCATTACCTGCCCTTTCTGTACTCACCTCCCAGACTCAGGATCATCTCTGCAGGCCTCAGCCGTGTGGTAGGTCTGGAGCAGACATAGGAGAAGACAACTGGCATTGAGTGCAAGACACAGAGATGCAAAGACTGCTGAAGCTTGAAGCAAGACCTCACTCGCCTCTGGGTCCAAACCAGCAGGATATTGTGCCTTCTTCACAGTATCCTGAACCTGGAAGATCAGGATGACCGAAAGCGATGCCATAATACCAGCCAGGATTCCAAAGAGACTTAACACTGTTAGGGACTGTTGGCTGTACTGGGAAGACATTGCACCTCTTGATGTGTGGACTAATATAAATGAAAAAATGTATACTGTCGAAAGAAAGGCAGGTAGTGCCTAAAGCCTTTTAGCTATACTGAACAAAATAATAATAAAATAAAAGTGCTGGATAATTACTACTGAATTAAATGTCCTACAATAAATTAAAAAAAGAATATAACCCAAAGTAGCGTTATTTCTAATAAAATAAAAATGTGAAAATTCTTCTCATTGTATGTGGCTAAACTGAAAACAAATGCATTTTACCCTTAGGGCAAACAAATTCTTAAGTATATGCACCTGTGTCCTTCAACAGGACCGTTAAATGCAATTGCCCTCTCAAACATGTCATTGGCACTTGCAACCACTAGAACATAAGAAAAGAATACAACAAATCCCACAGAGTTAAAGAAAACACTAATACTAAAAAAAATCCCAGAAAGACAGAATATATGGATCTAAAGCTGCCACACACAACTTTGGAAATTAGAGATCTGAAACATACAAATATATTCACACAAAAAGTAATATTTAGCCATAAACATTTATGTGAAACACAGACTCACATAGGTATATTTTGCAACAAAATATTCTAACCGAATTCAAATATATTATTTTAGCCTTAACTCTATATAAAAAAAAAAAATATTTCAGGAAAATATTTTCTATTGATGTCTGAAAATATTAAAATACAACTAATAAAATTATTTTAAAAAACATACATACTAAAATGTAACTAACACAGTAAAATATATAATTTTTATTTTATAAATACTTAAAATACAGTTGTTTCAACAACAAAATCTAAAGCATCAACAATAAAGTATGCTTAAATCAGCTAGAAAATTCCTAAACATATCCTTTCGTTCATCTTAACAAATTTCGTCTTTCTTTATCGCAGCCACAAGCTTACATCTCTTACCACCCTGAAAAGACTCTTCTTTGAATTTTTCTGATAATCATAAAATAAAAATAAATGTAATATCCCTGAGATATTTGTTGTATAGGAAAGAATAAATAGTTAATTGTAGAAAAAAAATTGGCTTTCCTAAAGAGATGAATGCATTTCCCAGTTCCCTAGAAACAGTGTAGTTTTCAGTGGGATAAAAGCAGAAATCTCTCTGAATTGTTCTTCTCTGAAGAAGGAGGGGATGGAGGGAGGGAGTTTAACGGTCGTTTGAACCTTTTTTTTTTTTTTTTTTAAACATTGATAGGCACCTCTGGCAAGAGCAGAGTTAAATAAACCAATCAGGTTTTTTTCTTCTGATAGTCTTTTATGTCTGAATTTCTATGTAGATTTTGTTATAATTTAACTGAAAAAGGCATATGAAATGTAAACTTTAAATCACTGACTACAAAATATTTATGAAAAAAATTATAAATATATAAATGCAAATATATAATGAGTAATTAAATACTTTGCAATATTTAAATGTTTTTTAAGCTGTTGATACCCAGGAACCCTCAACCCTTAAACATTTCTCCATCGATAGACAATTATACAGACAGACAGACAGACAGATAGATAGATAGATAGATAGATAGATAGAGATGCATCATCTGTTTCTGTAAATAAGCATACATAATTTGAATTTGTAGGCAAAAACTGGGAAGAACCCCCCCCCACACACACACACACACACACACACACACACAAAACTGTTTGTTTTATTGACCCCCATGGTGGTATATTATTTAGAAGAGTGTATTCTTTACTTTCTAATCATATTATTATAATGTATATTATTATAATAGATATTTACAAAACACCATAAATGATCTGGGTAATTCTATTATTAATGTACATTTTAGTGTAAAATTGATAACTGTTTTAACTTTATTGCATGGAGTAATTTCCTTTAATTTCAAATAGTTTACTGAATATTATTTATTGATATTTTATGTTGCTAATATTATTATTACATTTTTACTTTTTCAGTTATTTGTAGCAAGAGCTGCATTAAAATATGTTAATTTTTTTGTCACAAAAATAGAATGTAAAACATATTTAAACGGAAGTTGAATAAATTGGTATCAGTTGGGTACTTCCTGTTAATGCTTATTGGCTGATAGGTATTTCCTACAAATTATCATTTGCTGATTGGCTCATTGCTTCTTCTCCTGCTGAGTTTAATATAGTAATAGCAGGTCCATATGGGCATCAGGGGAAAAAGTATAACAATCTAAATCAGAGGGGCAGTGGCTACTGGGGGTTTTCTCAGACAATATGAGGAGCAATTCCAGCCTGTGTGCAAATGTAAGCTTATTTAGACAAAATATTTATCTCTGCCTAAAGGTAATAAGTGAAACAAGAGCCAGTGTCATGTGTTATATTGATTCTGACAGAATATACAGTGGAAAAAAGCATTCATCTAAAACAAAGCATACTGAAGCAAGACAGAAGGGATATGATAACCATACATTTTCTGTGCTCCATTCAAAAAGAGAATGATTCAGATATTTTTATAAATGGATGTTATTATTCTGCATTAACTAACAATTAAACATGTGCACAACAAAAATTTTTGTTTTTTTTCGGACCAATTCAAATTTTTTCGAATTTCATTTGGATCGATTTGAATGCGGATACATTCAAATGTATACGTTTCGGATTCATTCGGATACAAATAAATTTGGATGTATTTGTTTCGGATTCGATTCGTAAATTCGGAAGTTTGGTATGTGTTATGTTGATTCAGATGGTTCCAAGTTACACAAATGGAATTATTTCACTGTTCTATCTCACTAAATTTAATTTTTATATTGAATTGTGATTAGTCCATGGCCATTCGAATGTAATGAATACATCTGAACTAATTTCGGATTTATTCATTACAAATGCATTCGGATTAGTTTTGTTTCGTTGATAGAATAATTCGGAAATTCTAATTGATTCGAATCTCCGAATTTGGCGAATTTGTCCGAATTTCGATTCGAAAAGAAACTAAACGCACATGTCTACTAACAATTTATGTGGAAGTTGTCCCTATAAACCATTGAGCACTAGAGTACCTTTAGTTTCCCTTTAAATGTAAACAGCT
Source organism: Bombina bombina (assembly GCF_027579735.1). NCBI lineage: Eukaryota > Metazoa > Chordata > Amphibia > Anura > Bombinatoridae > Bombina > Bombina bombina. The sequence continues at coordinate 769,927,894 of NC_069500.1, read as the reverse complement.
TTTACATGAAACTAAAAAAATGATATACATGATCTGAGCATGAACTTTGAGCAATATGTCCCTTTAAACAAACATAATTAAAATTAAGACTATATATTTTTTGAGTTTAAGGGTTAATCACACACTGTGCTATATATGCTGTATAGTGATGTGAGCTTCTATAGTGATAAGTACACTGCTCTGCATAAATATGATGAGTATGTGGTAAATATGCTGTGTTGTATAATGAAGGAATATGTCTACACTAAAAGTGAATACTGCATTGTGTAATGATGAATCTATACACTGATGAATATGCAGCACAGTATAATGATGATGAGTATCTATACACAGATAATGACAGATAATGACCACATAGGCACACGTCTATGTATAGACTGGCTGCTATGGGCCAATCCAAGCACTTGGGACCTGGTGCCACTGTAGCTGCTGCACCAATGATAGTTCTACCCCTGTATCTGTGTCCAACAACATGGTGCAATAATGTACTGGTATTACAGAGCAGAACTAGAATGACTTACTTACTAGATGGCCCAAGTTTATCTCCCACATCTCTACAAATACACCTTTGATTCTATATCAAGCATATTGCAAATATACAATGACATCATACCCTGATCCAGACACATACAATATTGAGATTGGAGAACTGAAGGGTGAGATAAAATTAATTAAAGGGACAGTGTACTGTAAACATGGTTTCACCTTTACTGTATTCCCAATAATCAATTTTAACTTCTAGAGTGTATTAAATTGTTTGTAATTAGCACATATAACAAGTCTTTGAAAACACATTGAGGGGAAAACTATTTTACTGCACACTGTCCCTTTAAAGGGCCATTATAGTAAAAAAATGACATGCTCTAATCTGTTAAAGCATGTAATTTTAAGACTATCAACCCTAGTCTACTGTGCGTTTAACCCAGCAAAGTTAAACACAAAATAGAAATACTGCTCACGAGTTTGCAGAGCACTGCTGGACCCAAGCAGAAAACACTGATGATTAGACACAGGACTCAGATGTGGATCCAATCAGCAGCTTTTCCCACTCAGGACCAGCAGTCCTCTGTGAGTCCCAAGCGGTATTTCTACTGTGTAACCCCCTTTACAGGGTTAAACACATACTAGTCTTAAAATCAAAAGCTCTAACAGATTAGAGTATGACTTTTTTTTACTACTATTATCCTTAAAGGAATTGACCTTAGGCTGAACAAACTTTATCTAGGGTCACAGCATTTGTTTGTAGAATGTGGATATAAAGTCAATATATAACATCATAGGGGTAAGTCACTTAGAAAAGTTAAGAAGCACATTATCCCACAGTGACATATACAGTATTTCACTCCAAAGCTAAATGAAAAGTATGAAAAAGGTAGTAAAGTGAATAATGGTATAGCAAAAATAGCATTTTTGCTCATTATGGTTTAATTATGAATCAAAAAGTATAGGTATTATCTGTTAGTTATATTTTGTTGGATGACACAACAGTTTTTTTTGATCATGCAGTCGTACATACACTACATGACAATAAAAGTGAACACCTGACCATCATACCTGTATGAACTTGATAGACATCCTATTGCAAAACCATGGTCATTAAGATGGAGTTGCCCCACTCCATTTGCAACTGTAACAACTGCCCTTCATCTGGGAAGGCTTTCCACAAGATTTTGGAGTATTTGTGGGAATTTATGCCCATTCAGCCAAAAAAACATTTGTGAGGTCAAGCATTGACGTTGGACGACAAGGTTTGTCTCACAATTGGTGTTCCAATTCATCCCCAGGGCATTAATTGGGTTTGAGGTCTGGGCTGTGCAGGCCACTTGACTTCCTCTACACCAAACTCGTCAAACCATATCTTCATGGAACTCACTTTGTGCACAGGGCACAGTCATGCTGGATAGGAAAGGGCCTTTCCCAGACTGTTGCCATAATGTTGGAAGCACTCAATTGCTAAAATATATTTGTATCCTTTATAATTGATATGACATTTCCCCAAAACTAACAGCCCCATACTATTATCCCTCCTACACCAAACTTTACAGTAGGCATTATACATTCCAGTAGGTAGCGTTCTCCTGGCATCTGCCACACCCAGATTCTGCCATTAGACTTTTAGACCACTACAGCAGATAGCTAGGCATAGCACATGTTGCTATGCGGTGTGTGTATAGCTGCAAAACAACAACAAGTATTGGCGCACATCCAAACACTTAAGTCCACATATTTATAACATATCGATATATGCTGCAAAAATATTTTTGCTTGCTAAATATTCTTAAAATTGTTAAAATAGGTGGGCGGAGCTAGCGGCTGGCAGCAGAGAAGAGCTCCGCATCTGAGTCTCTTAAAAACCAATATACCTCGCTGACGGCCGCCTTTCCTGCAGTGCTGCCTTGGTGGATCCCTGCAGTACCCCAACTGGCTAAACAACGGTGTAGGGCTGGAGATCGCCCTCGCCCCAGGAGCATTCTAAATACACTGCGCAACACCGCACGAACACTCACACGGGCGCCATCTTAGATAAGCCCTCCACATCTCCCTAAGTGTAACGGCCCTGACGGGGCCTAAAGAGGACCTCACGCACCCCTGAAAGAGATCAAGAGGGGATAGCACATATCCAGGTGTGACAAACCAAGGTTATCCAACCCTGCGCCAGTCACTTATTTGGTACAGAAAGGGTTATCAGCCCCCTTTTTCTGTCACCAATAGGTCACAATCTAGCCACACCAGGCAAGCTTGTGATTCAGTTTAGTGGGTGCAAGGGTTAACCACACTCCCTAGTCTGTACTAGACATAAGAGAAATGCCCTAAACTCCCTTTTAATGCCACCCACACTAAACCAACAATCCTATAGCTCCAATACTGCCACAACTTAAAATTTATTAAAAGGGAAAATCCTAAGAAAAAACCCAGACTTTACACATTAACCCTCTAAATACAATTTAGCAGAAAATAACCTAAATTATACAGTGCTAATATTCCAGTCTCTTTCAGTAACGTGATTCAGTTATCAGACAAAGGCCAAACTTAATAAAAGAATGATTTATTATGCCAAAAATATTATGCACAATGCATTATTAATAAAAGTTGGTAAAATAACATGACACATTAGCAAACACTGTTTTAAAATAAAATAGGGGAAAAATAACAGACCTAATATTTCACTAGCTTATAAGTCTGCCCCAGGGAGATGGGCAAGAAGAAAAGTTGTCACTCACGCTGTAGCAAGCAGCCTCCCATGTAGAATGAACACCTTATTGTTAAAAACATAAGATTCTTATACCATTTTCCAGAGATTAGGTTGCCTGACCACACCCTCCTGGGCGGGCTAAGAAACCCCCCTGTCTTTATGCCCTTCAATAGACTAAGTTCTTGCCTGAAATTATACAATCCATTATAATTTCTGCTAGGTAACTATTTCTATATTTACATATCGAGAACCTCTTAGTTTCATTGGGAGAATCAGTTTGATATCAAATATGCCATAGGTGGTCATAATTACCTTCATTTAAGGTTATAACAGTTTTAACACACATAAGTACATAATATACCAATGTCCTTTCAGTGACCTGGTCAGTTTTTGTGATGGAGGCCCTGTTTTGCATCATGCATTCTATTGACAACCTAAGCCATAAACCCTTTCCTGTGTATTTTCTGAAACTAAGAGCTTGAGTGGCTTTATGACTCAATGCATACACAATAACACTTGGTGGGGCTATTTAGGAGGCTCCTGGCACTTCAAAGAAAACACACAATTCTTCTTGAAAAACAAATAACTGTTTTGAGTTCAACCTACACAGAATTAAGCCCTTCTTAGTTAAAGCCGGAGGTTTTCGTGACACCAGACAAGACAGGAGTCCCATCACACTGTGACAAGTATCAGGACACCTGCTGCAGGAGGTCGTTAAGGGGTTTGCGCATTAGGCGCTTCAGTTGCAACACACAGCCCTACATTAGGAAGCTTCCTAGGGCATTTGCTGCTCAAAATTCAGGTCCCTTTCACTACCCCTCACTGCTTTACCAAGCTACACGCTGCAGTGCATCTACATACCTGAATAGGAGGAGGTGAGAGGCAGATGTTAGAGTGTCACTATTCACATTGGGAATGTTTATAACACCGGAGGCTGAGGCCTAGATAGCTCTGGACAGAAACAGAGGAGGGAAGCTGCTCTTCTTGCCAATAGAGCCCCTGTCAGGCACCAACCTAAGTTTCTTTTCCCCACTTAAAATATACTTAACATTCCACTGCGTGGAAAGACCCCGACACCCCTAAGCAACGTAGGAGAAGTCACAATAGGCCTATCTCCCTGGTGGGAGACAAGAAAAAACAACCTGGAAAAGACTTAACTGCAGTCAGAACGCATTATCATTCATTTTATTGCTGTACAGGGGTCTATGAGGAGGGATCATTGTTTATTCTGTGTCTGAATCGGGCCCAAAGTGCATGAAACCATTAATGCCAGTTAAACTCATGTTCCCCACCCTGTAATTATACATGCACTCTGGAGGGTCCCTGTACTTTGCCCAAACTACGAAGAACGTCATCTAAAGGCCTGTTTGTGTTGTCCTATTTACAGAATCATACTAATAAGAGCAAAGAGTTCTGCAACCTTGTTCTATGAAAGTTAACGACTATTTCCAGAGGCTATCACCGCCTAGAAAAGATGTCATGAGCCAAAGATCAAAAACCCAGGAGAAGAAGCTTCGACAAGTGGCAGATAATCAGGCAACAAACTCTTCGCAGTTGGAGGGAGGCACAAGCTCTCAGGACCATAGCTCTTTATTACAAGAACTCAAAGCCTTTTTTTTTTTTTTTACCAAAAATGGACTCCCTACAGACAGGGGTGGACACCCTGAACAGTGAGGTGAGAATGTTTTCTACACGCCTTTCAGCGGAAGAGCAACGAATCTCAGGAATCGACAGACAACAGGAATCAGAGGGCTCATTAAAAAATATACTTAAGCAAAATCAATATCTCCTAGATAAGGTGGAGGATTTTGAGAACCGCAGTCAGCGGAATAATCTGCGTATAGTGGGAGTGCCTGAAGTTGTGAAAGATAAGGATCTACTAGAATTTGAAGCATCTGTTCTCCCAAAGCTTCTTGGAATGTCTCAAGATTACCTCCCAATGGATATCGAAAGAGCACACCGCATAGGTCCTGACAGACACCTTGGTAACTCAAAGGACAGGCCTAGACAAGTCATTTTCAAGTGCTTAAATTACCAGGATAAGTTGGCTTTGCTGAGGGCCTACAGGTCACATAAAGAACTTAAATATGAGGACCATAGTCTCCTTTTGTTCCAGGACTTCTCAGTGGAAGTCACCAGAAGGCGCAAGGATTTTGCTCCCTTATGTTCCAGGCTCCATGAGCAGGGACGCCAAGTTGCTTTATTGTTTCCTGCCAAATTGAGGCTCCAGGCGCCCTCAGGCCCGAAAATTTTCCATTCACCAGCTGTTGCGCAAGCTTACCTATCTACAGAACGTCGGCGCGAAAATGACTGACACCTCACTAATCACTAATAAGTATTAATAGCTGCTTCTTATAGCTTAAATATTAACCTATAATGTATGCTGATTACTGTTTACAGGCTCGGTTAACTCCGATGCTAACTGTTCCACGTGGACCACAATGTTTGAATTGTAAATGTTATGTTTGCCTTGCAGGTTGTTATTGTTCTTTCCAGGTTATGTTTCTCATATTACTTGCAATCCTGTTTGTGACTCGTGGGAAGTGTACAACTTTCCTACATGGCCTCAAAAATTATAAATATTACCTCCCTTTTTTCCCAAGTGCCTTCTGCATACTGATGCTTTATACCATGATACACATACACATTGCCTATGTGGCCCATTCTCCTGCAATAAGATTGGTAATTGCACTGCTCTCCCACATATACACATTGTTTTCTACTTGCAGGGTCCATGTCCTAAAATATCTCAGCGTAGACTTTCAGTTGCACAGAGACACACCACATAGCTTATTTCACACTCCTACCCGCTTATTTCTTAACTCTAAAATAGTATGGCTCTGAACCTTAGGTTAACGTCCTGGAATGTTGGAGGCATTACGTCCCCAGCAAAAAGGAGTATGATCCTACAACAGCTTAAAAAACTACATACTGACATAGCGCTGCTCCAGGAAAATAAATTAACCTCTGAGGAACACGAAAAACTGAAAGTCCATTGGGTGGGCCATAGTCTATATTCCCCTACTGAAAGTAGAAAGAGAGGGGTAGCTATTTTGGTAAGAAAGGGCCTTTCAGTGTCTTTTTCGCAGGTGGAGATAGATAGAGACGGCAGATATATACTAGCAATCCTAAAAGTAGGGAACTTTGCATATACTTTATGTAATGTCTATGGCCCCAATGAATTCTGCCCTTCCTTTTGGTCATCTCTGCTAGCCAAACTAGTCACTTATACCGCTCCTATTATTTTGGGAGGAGATTTCAACTTGGCCCAGGTTCTTCCCCTAGATAGGTTCAAAGACCCAACATCATCTAGCTCCTCGAAATACTCGCACACAAGGTATAAGAGGGAAATATCATTGATAAATAACTTCAAAACCACCCTGGGACTCGTGGATGTATGGAGGGTAATGAACCCGTTAGGGAGAGATTATACTTGTTTGTCTAAGACGCACAGCACCCTTTCAAGAACAGATTATTTCCTTACTTCCTCTGAGATTACGTCTCAAATTCAGCACCCAACCATAGAACACATAACAATTTCAGATCATGCCTCAATTCATTTCATACTTCAGCCAACACCCATTAGACCTCCAGACAAATCTTGGAGATTTCCTTCTTACCTGTACAATGACATAAACTTCCGTCAACATCTCAGGACCTCATGGGCACATTACGCCTCAGATAACGATCAGCACAAAAATAATCCAAACTTGTTTTGGCATGCCTCCAAACCAGTCATGAGGGGACTTATAACCTCCTTTACTGCACACCACAATAAAAACATCAAGAGGCATTTTTAGCAAACCTCACTGAGGCGTATAATGGGTACCTCTCCAACCCCACCCCCATGTCTAAAAAAAAAATACTATGATCTTAAGCTGGCCAGGGACACATACCTAACCCAACAAAACAACAACCTCAACATACATAGACAGGGACGATACTTTAGGCACGGTAATATGTCAGGTAAGCTATTAGCAAATGTAGTCAAGCTTTACACGCCTGAATCACACATACTGGCTATAAAGTCCCAAACTCATTTAACATCAAATAATAAAGAAATCATGTCAGAGTTTGTTAAATACTACACCTCCTTATACACCAGCCAAGAGATTAGTTTGGAGGCTAAACAGAGCTTTTGGAATTCTACACACTTCCCTACTCTCTCAGATGAGCAAAACTCATTACTTAGCGCCAGCATTCTCCCTCAGGAAGTAATTAAAATGATAAACAGAGCCAAGCTCGGAAAAGCGGCAAGCCCTGATGGTCTACCAGTAGAGTATTATAGACTCCTTGTGAATGATATAGCCCCTGCCCTGTCCTCCCTATACACCGCATACCTAGAAGGCTCATCTCAAATAGATACCAGATTCACGGAGGCAAATATCTGTCTTATCCCTAAGCCTGATAAAGACCACACAGATACCTCCTCTTATCGCCCAATTACGTTATTAAACGGAGGCTACAAACTACTAACCAAAAATTTAGCTGACAGATTAGTGCAGGTCCTTCCCTCAATTATACACATGGATCAGACTGGGTTTGTCAAAGGGAGATCATCCGTGATCAACATCAGGAAAACATTAGCAATAACCTCCCATTACTGGTATAACTCCCATTCCTCTAATCCTACTGATTTACAAGATGCCTGTCTCCTCGCCCTCGATGCAGAGAAAGCGTTCGACAGGATAGAGTGGGACCATCTACACACATCATTAGAAGAATTTGGCCTCTTGGGTAATTTCACAACTTTTCTTCAACAATTATATACAGCCCCTAAAGCGTCTTTGATAGTTAACGGTGAGCTTTTCACCTCATTTGTGTTGCAGAAGGGTACGAGGCAGGGGTGCCCTCTCTCCCCTTTGTTATTCGACCTGGCCATAGAACCCCTTGCATGTCACATCCAACAAAATTGTTATGGATTAGACATCCTGGACCACAAGCAACATTTGTCGCTGTATGGCGATGATTTGCTACTATTTATAGGCAACCCCGCTATCAACTTAAGCTCCCTCCTAGAAATAATTGAAAAATTTGGTACTTTCACAGGTTATAAAATTAATGTCAATAAATCAGAGGCTACCTGGTTGCAAAACAAGCAAAATACCACTCTGACAAGTACCACACTTAAAATAACAGATTGATCCTTTAAGTATCTGGGTATTCACGTACATGTGAATCCCAATAAATTGTATCACTTAAATCTGACTAACACTATATGCAACATAAAAATTCTGCTTTCGGGATGGCATAACTTACCCCTTTCTCTTACGGGACAAATTCACCTTTTTAAAATGGTGGCGCTACCCAAACTCTTATACCCCCTGCAGATGCTGCCTCTCATTCTTACTCAACAAGACACCAAGTCAATACAGTCTGCTCTGGGACAGTTTATTTGGAGAGGCAAGAAACATAGGATAGGGAAAGATTACCTAGCTATGTCCTTGGCTAGGGGATGACTTCGCCTTCTGAATATTTCATGGTACAACTGGGCCACTCTCACTAAAATCATACTGGATTGGCTAGTTGATAACAATCGCTTTACTGTTCCCACTCTGGAAGCTAGTTTTGTTAAACCAATGAGCCTGGCCTCCCTGCCCCATGCAAATTTCACCTCATTACCATCGCATATACAGCGCCACATACTAAATAGGGATCCGCTTAGGGCTTGGGCCAAGTTGTGCAGATTATGGGGGATAGACAAATCAGTGAGTAAATATTTACCAATTCAGGGTAACCTGCATTTCCTACCTGGATATACCACAAAGGCATTTCAGGTTTGGCACGTCCAAAAACTTTATATGATTAAACAGCTTTTCAACCCCCTGACATTGGAAATTATCCCTTTTCAGGAACTAAAGGATAGGTTTAATCTCCCAAACTTCCATGGCTTTGCATATTTTCAGTGCAGGCACTATGTCACTAAATTAAAAGCAGAGGGGCGTCTCCCCAAATAACCTACTAATATTGACAACCTATGCGCGCTGGCAAAACAGGGATCCTATAAAATCACACACACCTACAATTCCATCCTTAGACATTTTGAGGACTCTACTATGCGCAGGCTCATATCGAAATGGGATGGCTTTAATGATTTGCTAGTAAACGAAGAGCTCATCCATGCAAGCCTAAACAAAATACAGACTATCACTCTCTCTGCGAAGTTGAGGGAATCATATCTAAAATGTATACAACAGGCCTACATAACCCCGCACCTTCGTTCTAGATGGATCCCCGGAGCTAGTGATACCTGCCCCAAGTGTAGCTATATCTCACCAGACTGGCTGCACTTGTTATGGGACTGTCCCAAGCTAAAGAGCTTCTGGCTCAAAATTTCGTACTGGCTTGCAAAGGTAACAAAGACTCAGATAGTCCTCTCAGCCCAACGTATAATATTCTTAATCTCAAATGACAAGCCACTACCTTTCGATAACTTAGTATCCATAGTTATAGTTTTGGCAAAACAAATGATCTTGACAGGATGGGCGGGAGAAAAATCTCCTTCTCTCCAAAAACTTCTTAGAAGTATACACACGCAGATGCTAATTGAACAGGCAGACGTGAGGGGAGATCCAGAAAAGCGAATAAAACGTTTCATATGTAAATGGGAAACCTATCTTTTGCACTTACCGGAGGCATTTAGAGAAAAAGTCATATATCCATTTAGAAACAGACTCTTTATTTTAAATGAGAATCTTAAAGGTAACTGGTCCTTCCCAGTTCCCCAAAGCTAAGTAATAATAATACCCTAGTTATATATAAATTTGGCTAGCCTAAGGCCTCCCTTCTTGCTGTCACTTTTCGCTGTCACTTTCTTCTCCCTTCTTTATTCCTGGTTCGTGGCCTGGGGGGGGCGAACTAAGCCGGAGGGCTCCAGGTAAGTTACTGTAAATTACTTTGTGAATTACTTTATGTTTGTATTTATGTTTGTTTTTGTTTGTTTGTTTTTTTGTTTTTTTTCCTTTTCTTTGATTGTGTCTTGTTTTGTTATATATCAGAAAATTTGAATCCAAATCTCTGCATGGTGAAATTATATATGTCATTGATTATGTAACTAGACAAGGATCCTACACTGTGTCGTTATCTGTACTTTCCCATCGGATTTTACCATAGTAATGTCATCAAGTTGAATTATGTTTTCTTTGCTTTTTACCATGTATGTATTGGATTCTAATTATAAATAAAGTTATTAAAAAAAAAATTGTTAAAATAAAATTGGGATCATTGTCACGCAATATTATTAACATATATTTATGCAGCAAATTTTTTTGCAGCATAAATATATGTTAATAATATTGCGTGACAATGATCCCAATTTTATTTTAACAATTTTAAGAATATTTAGCAAGCAAAAATATTTTTGCAGCATATATAAATATGTTATAAATATGTTATAAAGTGTTTGGATGTGCGCCAATACTTGTTGTTTTGTAATTATTTAATATATAAAATGGTTCTTGGTGTGCTTAACCAAACCCCCTTGTTGTTGTGTGTATAGCTGCTCAGCAGTGGAAAAGCATTTGATGAAGCTTCCGATGCACATATCTTGTGCTGTTACTTCCAGAGGTGGTTTGGAACTCTGTAGTGAGAGATGTAACAGATGATAGGGGATTTTTACTTGCTACTAACTTCAGCACTTGGCAGCTCCGCTCCGTGAGTTTGCATGGTCTACCACTTTGTGGCTGGACTTCTAGATGCTTCCACTTCACAATAATTTCATGATCTGACTTGTGGCAAAGATGGCATCCTATGACAGTTCACAATTATAGTCAATGAGCTCTTCTGTACTTTGCAATCATTGTACATATTTTATGCACCTGTTAGATATGGGTGTAGCTGAAACACCTGGACTCAATTATTAGTAGAGGTGTCCACATACCTATGTCCATATAGTGTATATAACACCCACAATCTCACACAAGGACACTGTCACAAAGTCTTACAAAAACACTCACAGACTGTAGTCACATTCCCTCAAAATAACAGGCACCTGAGCCCCTGTCATCACAGGTAAGCTGCACTATCAGAGAGAAATAACACAAGCAGACATCCAGAAGCACCCACATGCACACACAAGTGCCCCCCAGACATCCACAATTACACAAAAACAGGCACCTACAGACATCAGTAGGCACCATGAAGAGGAGCTGCTTCTCTGTTATTGTCGTCTTTCCCCCTTGGGTAGTCCACGTTGCAGCCTTTCTGAACAAATATGGTGGCAGGGTTTTCTGTACAATAGCACTGTGGAGGCCATCTTGGAACCCCTGCCACCCAATGCAAACACTTTCCATTTACTGTGAGCCCTCAGCTGGGCAGTGGGGGTACACAGAGGGGCCAGACATGATGCAGGGGGAGCCCAGACACCACTGCGCCCCCTGTAGGAATGCCACTACTGATTGAAAGGCAAGACGTGGGCTCTAGATCTTAGTTGACACCTCTGTAGTTATGCCCTGCCCAAAGGGCAGGAAACAGGTAATCCCAAAATTACAGTTTACGGATAGCCAAAAGGGATAACTCAAGGGGGACAGTATGCAAGTATATACTAAAGGACAGACAGGCAGACACATGCAGACCCAAGAGCAGTGCTATTTTCAATAATCAATGCATACTCCTTATCTACCCAGGTGAAGCTGTCACAGACCAATCCTGCACTGAGTGCAAATCCATCAGAGGAGACAGCTCTGTACAGTCATTTAGCAGCCTACAGAGCCATCCATTATGAGGAGGATAATTTAAGTTAAAATTACACTTTCATCATTCCGACAGAACATGCCATTTAATATACCGAATTTGCTTGGTTCTCTTGGTATTCTTAGTTAAAGAGTAAACCTAGGTAGGATCAGGAGCAGCAATGCACTACTGGAAGCTAACTGAACCCATCAGGTGAGCCAGTGACAAGAGGCAAATATTTGTTTGCCACATCTGCATGTGAACATTTAATTTAACATGGTGACTATTTGAAAAGGTCGTACAACTGTGGCTTAAAACATCCTGAAAAATAGTGACCTCAGTGATTATAGAGTTTTCAGAGACATTGAATAAATGGAAGAACAATTAAAGCAAAAAAAAGCGTAATTCTCCTATTGCAGCAGTGTTAAGTATATATTATGAGGAAATCTTGATCCAGCGCTTCTGTTACAAAAAGGGATATGTCAAAACAGAAAGAAGAAACCATTTGCTGCTACTATTTGTAGAATCACTGATCTCATGCTGGGATGCTATCATGGAGAACATGACGTTACAAGTGCTTAATAGCACTTTGCTCACTAGTTTTAATTTCAGATTAAGTGCTCTGCTCAGTGTTTAACCTTTAATTTAATTTTTTTTAATGTTACAATCATCTAATAGTAGTTTAAACAGTTGATCTAAGCAAATGTTTTAATTACTCAGAAAGTTACTCAAATACTAATGTCTTACAATTAATTAATATAACTATGTGACTAAATTTTGTTATAATAAAAATAATTATAATAAAAAATACACCTTTGAAAATTGAAAATGTGTTTCTTTTTATTACACTGCCTATACACTCAGTGCTGTTGATATTAGATACACCTGTAAACTCCAATAAAACACCTTGTTAATGTGAGATGTCATAGGAGAATGATTAAACTGGTTCAAGCTGACAGGAAGACGAGAGTTAATGAATACCCACACTTGACAACAGTGCATGGCAATGCAGAAGATCATTTCTGAACACAAAACACATTGGGCCTTGAAGGGGATGGGGTTGGTACAGAAGCAGAAGATCACACTGGGTTCCACTTATGTCAGTTAAGGACAAGGCTACAGTGGACACAGGCTCACCAAAACCTGTCCGTAGAAGATTGGAGAACGTCACCTGGTCTGATGAGTTTTGTGGCATGCAGATGGTAGGGTCAGAATTAGGAGTAAAAAACATGAATCCAAGTCCAATCTGCCTTTTATATAGGTTGGTGGTGGCATAATTATGTAGGGGGTATTTTCCTGGTACACATTAGGGCCCTTACTAATAACTGAGCATTGCTTAAATGTCACAGCCTACCTAAGTATTGTTAATGACCATGTGCATCCCTTTATGTGCACAGTCTACACATTTTCCAATGGCTTCTTTCAGCAGGTTAACATGCCATGTCACAAAGTACAAGTAATCCCAAGATGGACCCATGAACATGACAATGATTTGTGTACTCGAATAGCTTCTACAGTCACCACATCCAATCCAATACAGCTTCTTTAGGAGGTGGAATGGTGATGGAATAGGAGAATAGCAGCAAGAATGTGCCACTATGTGATGCTGTCATATCAGCATCTCTAATAATGTGTTCATCAGCACCTTGTTAAATTCATCCTGGCAATAATTTGTGTGTATTCTGGTAGCAAATGGGGTCATACCCATTATTAGAAATATGTATCTAATAAGTGTGTATTTCCACTAATTTCTTTATACTCTTTACCCTAGAAACAAATTTTAAAAACACCAGTTCTAAAAGGGTGTAAAATACCCCCATTCATATGCTGTGTCATAATTGTACTTAATGTGTGGAAAAGGGGAAATTTGATCCTCCCACTAATATCTCTTCATGCCAAGCCACACCCCTAGATCACCAAATTACACCTACTTGATGCCAGAGACTCTGACTACCCTAACTCTGGAACACACACTTGACTCTGCTCCCTGACCTCCCCATCCTCATGACTTCTGTATAGAGCAATGCAGGGTGAGTGTTTGCGCCACTAAAGTTTTGCTTCTAGGACACTCACTCTCTACATAAAAGCCAATACTTAAGTAATGAAAATGTAATTATGGGTGGAGGTTTCAGTTAGCAAAACCAGCTATTTTAATTACAAGACTAAACCTTAAAGGGACACTAAACCCAATTTTTTTCTTTCATGATTCAAATAGAGAATACAATCTTAAAAAACTGTCCAATTTACTTCTATTATCTAATTTGCTTAATTTTTTAGATATCCTTTGTTGAAGAAAGAGCAATGCACATGGGAGAGCCAATCACAGGAGGCATCTTTGTGCAGCAACCAATCAGCAGCTACTGAGCCTATCTAGATATGCTTTTCAGCTAAGAATATCAAGAGAATGAAGCAAATTAGATAATAGAAGCAAATTAGAAAGTTGTTTAAAACTGCATGCTCTTTCTAAATCATGAAAGAAAAAAAATTAGGTTTCATGTCCCTTTAAATAATTTAAATGTATCTAATACTATGCAGCTTATTTAATAATTAATTGGGAACACATTCAAGGGGCATTTCACTCATGTGCATAACAATTATAAAATCGCGTTTTTGCATTTCATGGATTAGCAAAAATGTATCACTGTTTTAAGCTTTTACTATGCATGTGCACATGAAGCATATCTAAATATGTTCCACACACTAGCATTTAAAGCTGATTGCCTGCTCATAAAGCCAGTGGTGCAATTTCTAGCAACCCCACTCCTATTAATCCTTAACACTGGGCACACACCACAATTAACCCTTAAATACACAGCATAATTTACCATAATTAATTCTTAAAGGGCCATGACACCCAAATGTTGAAACACTTGAAAGTGATGCAGCATATCTGTAAGAAGCTGACTAGAAAATATCACCTGAACATCTCGATGCAAAAAAGAAATATATCTTATCTCACAATGTCCTCACTGTTTGTCCATTGTAAAAGACTTTAAGTAGTAAATCAGTATGTCTGTTCCGGGACTTGCAAAGGAGCGTGCCTCATGCACACTCATGTTATTTCCCTATTCAGTTTAAGGAAGTTTACTATGAAATCTCATGAGATCACAGTAAAACAGTTCATGATATCAGCACTGCTGATGCTGATTGGCTGCTGTTCATTTCTTCCTTCTTTTTTTTTTTACCTGCAGCTGGACAGAAACTGACAAATAACTTTTTACACTCTGGCGAGCTGAGGAAATTGTGAGGTAAAATATCTTCCTTTTTTACATAAAGATGTTCAGGTGATATTTTCCTGTCAGCTTTTTACAGTTAAGCTGCATCATTTTCAAGTGATTTAGCATATGAGTGTCATGTCTCTTTAAATGATCCAGAACTAATTGTAGTAACTATTTAACCAAACTGGATTCCTACCAAAATAAGCTCCTAGCTGAGCCGAATTAAGTGTCACTTACTAGCATTCAAGGTTTTCCACTACATGACCTACCCCCAATGTAACCCCTTTTAGGATCTAAAGGACCCTCTAATGCAAGTCTACCTACCCAAAACTAATCTATGAAACAAAAAATAATAATAACCCCCATAATAATATTGCCCTAGCTTAATCCTTTTTCTTATTGGAGAATAGCATTTTCCTGTCTAGTTGAAGAAGGTGCCACATTAATGCTGTAATGTGGGTCTGTTCTATGTCCCCTACTTAAAACATTTATTATGTAAAGTCCTGATTGGTTAAGTAAATCATGAGTAATTTAGGAGGGATTCTGTCTTTCCTCCAATGTGTTTATTGTCTAGGTGAGCAGTATTCTGGAGGTGGTGTATTTTGAGGAATAGTTAATGAGCATTCTTTTTGATGTTTTGTGTTTTTCAACTTATTTGTATTTATGTAGCATGCTCTCATTATGACTTTTATTAAACATGGGAGTGGTTCATCAGAAAGCCCCTCACACTACTGGTGTCTCCTACATTTTAAAGGAACAGTCTACACAGTAGATTTGCATAATCAACAAATGCAAGATAACAAGACAGTGCAATAGCACTTAGTCTGAACTTCAAATGAGTAGTAGATTTTTTTTCTGACAATTTTAAAAGTTATGCCTTTTTCCACTCCCCCTGTACCATGTGACAGCAATCAGCCATTCACAAATGCATACACGTACCATGTGACAGCCATCAGCCATTCACAAATGCATACACACTTATTCTTGCACATGCTCAGTAGGAGGTGGTGACTCAAAAAGTTTAAATATAAAAAGGATGTGCACATTTTGTTAATGGAAGTAAATTGGAAAGTTGTTTAAAATGGCATGCTCTATCTGAATAATGAAAGTTTAATTTTGATTGAGTGTCCAAAATGAAAGCTGTGTCCTTAAAGGGTTAAGGTGCCACTCAAGACTGTAGAGAACTGCTGTTTCCAAACAGAAACGGCCACTGACCCAATCAACAGAGATAGTAGTACAGCTGTGACTGGATCGGCAGCAGTTTCCGCTTGGGACCAGTAGTTCCCTGTGGCTCTTAAGTAGAATGAGAGCATGTATGTCATTTTTCCAATTTAATGCCCCTTTAAATGTACATTACATGCTTTGAGACTGTAATATAAAATATTGATTTGTGTATTTTTATTTATTGTGTGCCATTTTCCTGTCATTTAATTTTGAAAATTGTTAGTTTTGTAAATGCACATACTTCACAAGCCTAACCTGCCACATATCTGTCTCTAACTGGCAAATGATAAAATACCGCAAAACAATGCAAGTTTTGCTAAGAAAGTGACAGTGGCAAGCTTTGTCCAGAAACAAGTTCAGATTAGCTCTTCCAATTAAGGCAAGTAGTGAGAGTGAGTTTTGACCACTGAAAAACAATTGCAGTAAATAAGGTGTTAACATATTTGGAATATGTTCACACTTCACTTCTGTGTTGATTACAAGTTTTTAAGTAGCATGGGAATCCATGTCCCTTTAATTAAACCTTTGTGCAAGGGGCATTTCTGAAAAAGATCTTATTTAGTGATTACAGAGTGCCACCTTGCTCTAATACGCTCCTTATTTTTTTATTTTTTTATTTTTTAAAGAATATCTCCTAGTAATCTAATTCTTTACTATGTGAGATTAAATGTATGGTTTCAGTGTTGAGACAGAGCTTAGTTAGGCCATAGTTAATAGATTTAATGAATATTCTTGAAGCTAGGTGTTAACTAGTTCACATTAATGACCAAATATGACTCTAATTATGCAGGTAAATGTGTTACCTATAAACTATAAATGGTTTGTTGTCAGTATTAGAGGTCAGGTGAAGGTAAGAGAAACAAAGAAGTTGCAAATTATGTTACTGCCATAAAAGACAAAACCTTAAAGAGACAGTAAAATCAAAATGTTACTTAAAGGACCAGTAAATACAGTAGATTTGCATAATCAACAAATACATGATAACAAACAATGCAATAGCACTTTAATTTTGACTTGAGTGTCCCTTTAAATGGATTGGATAGAGCATTACATTTTACACAGCTTTCCAATTTACTTCTATTATCAGCTGTGTTCTTTTGGTTTTCTTTGTTAAAGAGTAATCTTAGGTAAGTTCAGAAGTGTGCACGTGTCTTTAGCCATCTGCCAGCAGTCTTTGCAACAATGCTTGTAGCAATCTTATACATAGCTACAAACACACAAAAAAATAAACTTTTTCTTCAAAAGAGGAAAGAGGGCGCTAAATTGCAATATGTATTTAGTTTGATGTACTATGATATAATTGTAAGACTTCACAAATGTGCTAGGTATTGACAGAGTTTGTTGTAGTACATAAAATAATAAAACAAAGTGTGTGAGAAAATGAAAAATAAGTATTTTACCCCCAATAAGTGTTAGGGGTAAGAATAAAAATAAAGATGTGTAGATAGATACAACAGTGTTTCTAGATTATTATTATACAAGAATAATAAATAATGAAATCTTTGTAAAAGTCTCCAAAAGGTGTTTGTAGTCCACAAGTCGACTCTTCTTCCACCGTATAGTACTTGGGGGATAACTTCTATAAATAAAACAAAGAAGAGAGCCTCATGGTGCAGACTTTCTTTCTATTGAGGACAATCTTGGATGTGTTTGGAGAGGTACTCGCAAAAGGTGCGCACTATATGAAAGTGCAAGAAGGGCAGGCTGGGCCCCTCAGCTGTCTCTCAAAGTATCTCAGTGGGAAATGGGTTTCTTGAAACAGAAAACACAATATCATCGCCCAACAGTGCAGCACAGTAATATTACCGGAAAATTGTGAGAAAAACATATAGGTAAATGACTCACATTTTAATACGCACTGTTGAAAAGTGCTAAATCTGGCCGGCTGGATGTCACAATAAAATGCATTTTATTGATTTTATTGTGAATTTCAAATGAAAACCCTTTTTATTAGTATCTGCCTTGTACTACTTTTATTTTCCCTCTAGACATTTGGATTATTGCAACTAGTCTACCATTCTCCTTGGGAGACCTGAGTGGAAAAGTCAGCTGGTGACTTAAGACATCCAGCCGGCCAGATTTAGCACTTTCCAACAGTGCTTATTAAAATGTGAGTCATTTACCTATATGTTTTTCTCACAATTTTTTTTAAGAAAGCTCACTAGCTGAAACACATTGATGGGGATAGACCTGTGTACTGTTTGGGGCTTATTAATATAAGCACAACGTTTTGTTTGCATTTGAAGGAACTGTGAAACTTCTTACAGCAACGGAAAAGTTCAACAGAAGTTTGCAATATTCACTTCCTTGAGCGCTCTGGGAGACAAACACCTAGATTACAAGTTTTGCGCTATAGAGGGTGCGAAACGAACGCAACAAAAGTTGAGTTATTTCACCCTCCATAGTCCTGCCATTATGAGTTTTTTAAAAGCCGGCTTGTGCGTGCGATATGGTTGCGTTGAGCTCCATACCGCACAAAATACAAGCACTGCTTTAACATGCTTGTGCACGCTTTCCCCATAGACATCAATTGGGAGAGAGTGTTAGAAAAAAACCTAACAACTGCGATACCGGAATGAAAAGCTCTGTAACGCGACCCCATTGATGTCTATGGGGAAAAAAGTTACATTTAAACCTAACACCCTTACATAAACCCCACGTCTAAACACCCTTAATCCACTGCCCCCGACATCGCCGACACCTACATAATGTTATTAACCTCTAATCTGCCGCTCCCTATATCGCCACCACAGAAATAAATCTATTAACCCCTAATCTGCCGCTCCCAATATCGCCTCCACTATAATACATTTATTAACCCCTATTCCCCCGCACCCCTACATCTCCCACACTATAATAAAGATATTAACCCCTATTCCGCTGCTCCCTAACATCGCCACCACTAAATAAAGTTATTAGCCCCTAAACCTCTGGCCTCCCACATCACTACCACTAAATAAACCTAATAACCCCTAAACCGCCAGCCCCCCACATCGCAACAACTTAAATTAAACTATATTAACCCCTAACCCTAAACCTATCCGTAACCCTAACCCTAAAACCCCCTAACTTTAACATAATTAAAATAGACCTAAATTAAAGTTACAATTATTAACTAAATAATACCTATTTAAAACTAAAAACATTACAAAAATAAAAAACACTAAAATGACAAAAAATAAAAAAACTACTATTACAAAAAATAACAAATGAAATTATCCAAAACAATAAAAATTATTCCTATTTTAATACCCTGTTTAAAAAAGCAAACAAACCACCCCAATATAAAAAAAAACCCTAATCTGTAATAAACTACCAAGGGCCTTTAAAAGGGCCTTATGTAGGCTCTTAAAATGGTCTTTTGTAGGGCATTGCCCTAAAGAAATCAGCTCTTTTTCTAAAAAATAAAAACAAACACCCCCTAACATTACAAACCCCCACCTCCAACCCACAAAATAAAAAAAAAAACCTAGTTAAAAAAAAACTAATTTACCCATTGCCTTGAAAAGGGTGTTTGTATAGGCACAGGGCCGGATTTCCCATTAGGCACAGTAGGCATGTGGCTACAGACACAGTGAGGGGCGCCTGCCTGTCAGTGTATCTTAATTTGAAAAAAAAGGCATTCATTTTAGTAAGAATTGTGCTGCCAGCTGCTTACAGAGTCGAGTGTTTCATTGGGAATATGTTACAGTAGTCCAGGGAGTCATGAAGGAGAGAGGGGCATGTTTACTGTTAAAGTTTCACTTTTATTTTATGTACTTCTGTTGCCTCCCTCACACATCCAAGCTCCATGCTGATAACTGTGGGGCAGACACTTTTTGTTGAAGGAATGAAGGCTTCAGGACAGGTTAGGACTGTACAAGGCTTCCAATGCTGCCTAGAATGACAACATAACAAGCAGAGCACACTTTAAACCCTTGGCTACCAGAGAGGATTGCAGTGTATTTACTTGTTATGTGCTGTATTCATTTTGTATAGCCAGGGGGTTAAATTCTGCTTAAGGATGTATGTTTTTGTTCTATAAAGGCCTTGGAAGTGAGGAGGTCATGTGGGACTAGCTGCTCTGCTCTTTATTACAAGTTGCTGATTGTGATTTACAGCCTTTAGGGCACTTTGACAACAATGTTTGTAGACTGTAAGGCTGTTGCTATAAATGAAGAGCTTGATTACTAAAGGTTAACTAGCAAAATAAAAAGGTGTATGTGTGTAAACCACTCACATGGCATATTTGTGTGTGTGTGTGTGTATGTGTGTATATATATATATATATATATATATACATACATACAGTATATACATACACATCACATTAAAAATTGTTCATCTGTTCTTTTATCAAGTGAGTGTGGTATGTTTGTGTTTTGTGGTAAGTTGAATTTTACCCCTGAACTTTTTGAATTATTTACTATAGATCTATATACAAATACCACTGTCTGGGTCCTAAAAGTAGAGCTCCTAAATATTCTTACTGCCATCTAATTTTAAACACATTTGTTGACCCCTGGATTACATATAATCTACAACATTCCATTTTTTACTTTGAGAGCAACATCATATTATATTTATATTTCAGAACAAAATAAATGTAACATCTGTGTTTTTGTACCAAAAATATCAGAGTTCACAAGATTTTTTTCATGTAGTGGAAAAAAGACCTACATTTTATATTTTCGTACACTGGCTGCAAAGGTTGTTGATGAGCTTGCATGCTGCTTTAATATTGCTATTGTTTACCCAAAACTGTGTTTAACTCCAACAAAATGTTAAGCACATAGTCAAAGTCATCTCCAGACAAGCAATACACTAATGGCTTGTCAGTAAACATGTCCTATGAGCCCATCTGGGTCTGCACAGATGTGTATTGCTGTCTCAGAACTGACATTGACTATGTGTTTAACTCTTTTGCAAGAGGTTACCATACATCTGTGCAAGCACTAGTGCAATAATAAAATGCCCTAGCAAACTGTCACATTTTATGTCCCTTTAAATAGGTTTTTCTTTAGAATATTTTAGTAGTGTTTTTTAATGAGTAATTTAATTTATTTAATTGATAGTTATTTTAATATTAGTCTAATAGTAATGTTAGTTTAATTTATAGTTTAAATTTAGTTTTTTTTTTAATTTCACAGGTAAGTTTTGATTTATTTTTATTTAAAGTTAGGGGGTTGTTAGGTTTAGGGGTTAATAGTTTAATTTAGTTTTTGGCGATGTGGGGGGCTGGCAGTTTAGGGGTTAATAGGTTTATTTAATGGTAGTGATGTGGGAGGCCAGATGTTTAGAGGTTAATAACTTTATTTAGTGGCGGCAATGTCAGGGAGCGGCGGAATAGGGGTTAATATATTTAGTATAGTGTGGGCAATGTTAGGGTGCGGGGGAATAGGGGTTAATAACTTTAGTATAGTGGCAACGATGTCGGGGAGCGGCGGAATAGGGGTTAATAAATTTTGTTAGTGGCGGCGATGTCAGGAGCTGCAGATTAGAGGTTAATACATTTAATATAGTGTTTGCAATGCAGGAGGGCCTCGGTTTAGAGGTTAATAGGTAGTTTATGGGTGTTAGTGTACTTTGTAACACTTTAGTTATGAGTTTTGTGTAACAATTTTGTTGCGTAAACCTCAAAACTACTGGTCTCAGATGGCGGTACGGAACCTGTCGGTATAGGCTGTAACGCAAGTTTTTTAGCCTCACCGCACAACTTGTAATGGCAGCGCTATGGGAATCCCATGAAAAAACGTCATTTTTTTGAGTGCAGGACTGACGTTGCGTTACAGGCTAAAAGGCTTGCGGTACAGCTATACTGACAAGACTCGTAATGGCTGCGTTGGTGTTTTAACGCAGAAATGTCCATTTTTTCAGCGTTAAAAAACAAACGCAAAACTCGTAATCTAGGTAAAACTGAACTATTGAAATTAATATCAGAGGATATACTACAGGTGACACGCTACCCGGTGAAATATACAGCACACTAACAAAGGCTGACATCATCTGTGAACCGGGAATATGCAATTCTGATTGGAGTAAAGAGTCACATGCTCAGCGAGACACGTGGGCAGAACTGAAAGTCTAGCCTAATCTAGTGCACGACGAAATACCTGTACAGCTGAACGGACCACTCCAAAATAGTAAGAGTTAGCAGAGAAACCTTAAAAAGGCTTTGGATTCTGGTGAGTTACTTACTTGATCTGAAAAGCTCATAGCTTGCGATTTTTACAAAGGAAGCAGGAACTTGTAATATTGCACTGTGTGGGAACTTGCTATTACTTTCTATCGCCTAGATTATGAGTTTTTGTCGGTAAGGCTGTGCAGGGCTAACAAGCCTTTTTTTCTTACCGCTCACTTAAGCCAACGCTGGTATTACAGGTTTTCTTCAAGCCGGCGTTAGCCTCAGAAAAGTGAGCGTTGAGCAAAATTTAGCTCCACATCTCACTGTAATACCAGCGTTGCTTACGGTAGCGGTAAGCTGGCAAAACGTGCTCATGCACAATTTCCCCATAGGAAACAATGGGGCTGAGCTGGCTGAAAAAAAAACTAACATCTGCAAAAAAGCAGCGTTCAGCTCCTAACGCAGCCCCATTGTTTCCTATGGGGAAATTAATTTTATGTCTGCACCTAACACCCTAACACCCCTAATCTTACACTTATTAACCCCTAATCTGCCGCCCCCGCTATCGCTGACACCTACATTATATTATTGACCCCTAATCTGCTCCGACACCGCCGCCACCTACATTATACTTATGAACCCCTAATCTACTGCCCCAACATCGCCGACACCTACATTATAGTTATTAACCCCTAATCTGCACCCCAACATCGCCGCAACTATATTACATTTATTAACCCCTAATCTGCCGCCGCCGGCAACGTCGCCGCCACTATAATAAATTTATTAACCCCTAAACCCAAGTCTAACCCTAACCCCAACACCCCCCTAACTTAAATATAATTTAAATACATCTAAATAAATTTACTACAATTAAATAAATTATTCCTATTTAAAACTAAATACTTACCTATAAAATAAACCCTAAGCTAGCTACAATATAACTAATAGTTACATTGTAGCTAGCTTAGGATTTATATTTATTTTACAGGTAACTTTGTATTTATTTTAACTAGGTACAATAGTTATTAAATAGTTATTAACTATTTAATAACTTCCTAGTTAAAATAAATACAAATTTACCTGTAAAATAAACCCTAACCTAAGTTACAATTACACCTAAAACTACACTATAATTAAACTAATTACCTAAACTACCTACAATTAATTACAATTAAATTAAATAAACTAAATTACGAGAAACCCCCCCCACACACTAAATTACAGAAAATAAAAAAAGAATTACAAGAATTTTAAACTAATTACACCTAATCTAATCCCCCTAATAAAATAAAAAAGCCCCCCAAAATAATAAAATTCCCTACCCTATACTAAATTACAAATAGCCCTTAAAAGGGCCTTTTGCGGGGCATTGCCCCAAAGTAATCAGCTCTTTCACCTGTAAAAAAAATACAATACCCCCCCAACATTAAAACCCACCACCCACACACCCAACCCTACTTTAAAACCCACCCAATCCCCCCTTAAAAAAAACTAACACTACCCCCTTGAAGATCACCCTACCTTGAGACGTCTTCACCCAGCCAGGCACAAGTGGTCCTCCAGAGGGTCCGAAGTCTTCATCCTATCCGGCCAGAAGAGGATATCCAGACTGGCAGAAGTCTTCATCCAGGCGGCATCTTCTATCTTCATCCTTCCGGAGCGGAGCGGGTCCATCTTCAAGACATCCGTCGCGGAGCATCCTCTTCATCCGACGGCCGACGACTAAATGACTGGTCCTTTAAGTGACATCATCCAAGATCAGCCAATCAGCCAATAGGATTGACCTCGCATTCTATTGGCTGATTGGAACAGCCAATAGAATGCAAGCTCAATCCTATTGGCTGATTGCATCAGCCAATAGGATTTTTCCTACCTTAATTCCAATTGGCTGATAGGATTCTATCAGCCAATCGGAATTCAAGGCACGCCATCTTGGATGACGTCACTTAAAGGACCAGTCATTCAGTCGTCGGCCGTCGGATGAAGAGGATGCTCCGCGTTGGATGTCTTGAAGATGGACCCGCTCCGGAGGGATGAAGATAGAAGATGCCGCCTGAATGAAGATTTCTGCCGGTCTGGATGTCCTCTTTTGGGCGGATAGGATGAAGACTTCGGACCCTCTGGAGGACCACTTGTGCCCGGCTGGGTGAAGACGTCTCAAGGTAGGGTGATCTTCAAGGGGGTAGAGTTAGGTTTTTTAAGGGGGGATTGGGTGGGTTTTAGAGTAGGGTTGGGTGTGTGGGTGGTGGGTTTTAATGTTGGGGGGTATTGTATTTTTTTTTACAGGTGAAAGAGCTGATTACTTTGGGGCAATGCTCCGCAAAAGGCCCTTTTAAGGGCTTTTTGTAATTTAGTATAGGGTAGGGAATTTTATTATTTTGGGGGGCTTTTTTATTTTATTAGGGGGATTAGATTAGGTGTAATTAGTTTAAAATTCTTGAAATTCTTTTTTTATTTTCTGTAATTTAGTGGGGTTTTTTCTTATTTAATTTATTTAATTTAATTGTAATTAATTGTAGGTAGTTTAGGTAATTAGTTTAATTATAGTGCAGTGTTAGGTGTAATTGTAACTTAGGTTAGGGTTTATTTTACAGGTACTTTTGTACTTATTTTATCTAGGTAGTTATTAAATAGTTAATAACTATTTACTACAATGTAACTATTAGTTATATTGTAGCTTTCTTAGGGTTTATTTTTTAGGTAAGTATTTAGTTTTAAATAGGATTAATTTATTTAATTATAGTAATTTAATTGTGTTTTATTTAAATTATATTTAAGTTAGGGGGGTTAGGGTTAGATTTAGAGGTTAATAAATTTAATATAGTAGCGGCGACGTTGGGGTCAGCAGATTAGGGGTTAATAAATGTAGGTAGCTGTCGGCGATGTTAGGGACGGCAGTTAGGGGTTAATAAAAATTAACTAGTGTTTGCAAGGTGGAAGTGCGGCGGTTTAGGGGTTAATACATTTATTAAAGTGGCGTCGATGTCCGGTCGGCAGATTAGGGGGTTAAACATTTTAGTTAAGTGTTTGCGATGTGGGGGGGGGGGGCTCGGTTTAGGGGTTAATAGGTAGTTTATGGGTGTTAGTGTACTTTTTAGCACTTTAGTTAAAAGTTTTATGTTACAGCGTTAGCCCGTAAAACTCTTAACTACTGACTTTTATATGCGGTAGGAGTCTTGCCAGGAGAGGGTCTACCGCTCACTTTTGCAGGCGATTGTAATATTGGCATTAGGAAAATCCCATTAAAAAGATAGGATACGCAATTGACGTAAGGGGATTTGCGGTAAGCTAAAATTGCGGGAAAAAAGTGAGCGGTAGACCCTCTCCTGTCTGACTCGTAATACCAGCGGGCGTTAAAAAGCAGCGTTGGGACCCCTCAACGCTGCTTTTTAAGGCTAACACAAGACTCGTAATCTAGCCGTTGATTTGCTATTTCTACTTACCACAGACTATATACTGGCTAAGTCTAACACTAACCTGTGTCCTTACGAAGGAATTAATAATTTATCAACATCACATTGTGTGTGGGGTCATTAAAACCTGTCACACCTAGCTATTATTGACTATTGTCTAAAAAATATGTAAGCAAACACAGAGACAAACAACTCAGTTGCCTATATAATTAAAAGGGGCAGTCAAGAACAAACTTGAACTTTTGTTATTAATGTTTTTAAGTTTATGACAACAAATAAATGTGTTTATATTTACTTAGTACTATTCTATTATATGTGGATCAACTTATTAGTTTTTAGCTATTTACTTATTATTTATTCTTTAGATATTTCATAGCATTGTTCCAATAATATTATTTTTGAATAGCTATTGTTTTCTAACTGTCATTTTTAATTGTTATTATTTTGAGTAGCTATCATGTTCATTAAAGGATATCAAGAGAATAAAGTAAATTTGATAATAGAAATAAATTGGAAAGTTATTTAAAATTGCCTGCTCTATCTAAATCATGAATGTTTAATTTTGACTTTACTGTCACTTTAACCATGGTGTATTTTTTTCTTTAATTATTTAGGACCAGATTACAAGTGGAGTGGTATTTAACGCTCCTGCTCGCGAGCTAACTCTGCTAGGAGTAAGCTTTTTGCACACTTCATGTTGCGCTCATATTACAAGTTGAAAGTAAACTGTTTTCGCTACACACAAAAAGCTGAACTTAGGATATCGCGCATGCATTAACGTATTCCCCCATAGAAGTCAATGGAGCAAAAACCTGATTGCATATTCACAAGTGCACTAACCCAACATGAAAATATTATTTTTTCACATTCTTATGTTCTCCACATAACAAAATATGTTTATTTATTTTAAATACATATTTTTAGATATATCTGATATTTCTTTGCACAAATATATATGTATACCTATATATATATATATATATATATATATATATATATATATATATATATATATATATATAAACACATGATTATATATACAGGGAGTGCAGAATTATTAGGCAAGTTGTATTTTTGAGGATTAATTTTATTATTGAACAACAACCATGTTCTCAATGAACCCAAAAAACTCATTAATATCAAAGCTGAATAGTTTTGGAAGTAGTTTTTAGTTTGTTTTTAGTTATAGCTATTTTAGGGGGATATCTGTGTGTGCAGGTGACTATTACTGTGCATAATTATTAGGCAACTTAACAAAAAACAAACATATACCCATTTCAATTATTTATTTTTACCAGTGAAACCAATATAACATCTCAACATTCACAAATATACATTTCTGACATTCAAAAACAAAACAAAAACAAATCAGTGACCAATATAGCCACCTTTCTTTGCAAGGACACTCAAAAGCCTGCCATCCATGGATTCTGTCAGTGTTTTGATCTGTTCACCATCAACATTGCGTGCAGCAGCAACCACAGCCTCCCAGACACTGTTCAGATAGGTGTACTGTTTTCCCTCCTTGTAAATCTCACATTTGATGATGGACCACAGGTTCTCAATGGGGTTCAGATCAGGTGAACAAGGAGGCCATGTCATTAGATTTTCTTCTTTTATACCCTTTCTTGCCAGCCACGCTGTGGAGTACTTGGACGCGTGTGATGGAGCATTGTCCTGCATGAAAATCATGTTTTTCTTGAAGGATGCAGACTTCTTCCTGTACCACTGCTTGAAGAAGGTGTCTTCCAGAAACTGGCAGTAGGACTGGGAGTTGAGCTTGACTCCATCCTCAACCCGAAAAGGCCCCACAAGCTCATCTTTGATGATACCAGCCCAAACCAGTACTCCACCTCCACCTTGCTGGCGTCTGAGTCGGACTGGAGCTCTCTGCCCTTTACCAATCCAGCCACAGGCCCATCCATCTGGACCATCAAGACTCACTCTCATTTCATCAGTCCATAAAACCTTAGAAAAATCAGTCTTGAGATATTTCTTGGCCCAGTCTTGACGTTTCAGCTTGTGTGTCTTGTTCAGTGGTGGTCGTCTTTCATCCTTTCTTACCTTGGCCATGTCTCTGAGTATTGCACACCTTGTGCTTTTGGGCACTCCAGTGATGTTGCAGCTCTGAAATATGGCCAAACTGGTGGCAAGTGGCATCTTGGCAGCTGCACGCTTGACTTTTCTCAGTTCATGGGCAGTTATTTTGCGCCTTGGTTTTTCCACACGCTTCTTGCGACCCTGTTGACTATTTTGAATGAAACGCTTGATTGTTCGATGATCACGCTTCAGAAGCTTTGCAATTTTAAGAGTGCTGCATCCCTCTGCAAGATATCTCACTATTTTTGACTTTTCTGAGCCTGTCAAGTCCTTCTTTTGACCCATTTTGCCAAAGGAAAGGAAGTTGCCTAATAATTATGCACACCTGATATAGGGTGTTGATGTCATTAGACCACACCCCTTCTCATTACAGAGATGCACATCACCTAATATGCTTAATTGGTAGTAGGCTTTCGAGCCTATACAGCTTGGAGTAAGACAACATGCATAAAGAGGATGATGTGGTCAAAATACTCATTTGCCTAATAATTCTGCACTCCCTGTAGTTATAGATATATACAGATATATTTGGTAATACCTATTTATTTATTTTAAACCGTTTATTGTAAATTAACTTCAGTACAATAATCAAAAAGTCATACATCAGCTACATGCAATACAGTGTCAATGTAAGTGGGTATAGCCTCCTGCGATTGTTAGCTTTACTTGAGGGCATCATTTTCAAATGTCCATCTTATGTCCATTTGCCCGGCCTTTGTGAGTACCCACTAAAGGGTGATAGTCAAGTCCAATAGATTTATAATATCAATGCTAAATTGAGTTCAATTTATGCTTCTATTGTCTCTCTAAAGTGACTTGACTTAGTGACTGAAGAAATAATCCTATTTTACGATGCAAAGAAAAATAACAAGTACCATATTTTTATATTATTTAGATATACCCTCTTGATCCAAGGGGGTATGTTAAGGATGGAAAGAGGGTTAAGATGCAGTGGGGATCGAAAAAGAGGGAGAAAGGAAGAGACGGAAAAGATAAAAGAAGGGAAAGAAAGTGAGTGGGGGTGGGGGGCCGGTAGGGTAGAGGTATGAGTGCTAAAAGGAATATTACTGCGTATCGCCTGTGTTTAGTGAAGTTTGAGTCTGGGACTCCAAGTAAAATTGGACCTCCTGGAAGAAGGTCAAATTACCATTTTTGTAGCATGAGTATTCCTCCATAGGAATTCAGAAGTGTTTAATATCCACTCCTGTAGTGTAGGGATATGTGAAGTTTTCCATTTACGTGCTATCAGTGACCTTGCACTATTAAGACTAATTTGTAGCAATTTCCATCTAATTTTACACGTCCTACCTTGTTTTTGATTGAGAAGTGCAGTAATTGGGGTCAGTGTGAATGAACTTCCCATTATGTTTTTGAGAAAAGACTCAATGTCTTCCCTGAAGGGAGATAGCATTTGGCATTACCACCATATATGTGCCATTGTGCCTGGAGACCCACATCACCTCCAGTAGAAAGCATTAGCATTGGGGTAAATGCCTTTAATTCTTTCAGGTGTAAGGTAGCAAGGCATGTAATTTTATGGTTCAATTCAAGTATTCTGGGGGAAGAGGAAGATTTGGAAGTATTGTAAAATATGTTCTGCCATTGCTCTTTGGAAATGGGAGACCCCAGTTCTGTTTGCCAATGTGAGCTAAAGGAGGAGGGCGGTAGAATAAGAGCATCATCTAGCATTCTTTTCGCTATCGACAGGGACCCCCGGGGTGTCAACTCAGTCAAGCAGAGGCATTCGATGTTGGTTAGTTCTCTTAGTAAATCGAGTTTATAGGGTGACATTCCTATTCACCTCCTGTGAAGTCTGACATTTGCGATTGTGCCTTCAATGCCCCATTGGTTACTGACCTAGCGAGTGGTATTGTATAATTTATTCCTTTGGGGAAAGACTCAACAAAAATAATAACCCCTGTAAATTCTGCAGTATAAGAGATCGGTATCATTGGGGAGATTGGAGAGGAAATTCCCTTGACCTTAGTTTGTACTAAATCCCAAGTTTTAAAAATATGAGCATACAGCGGAGATGATCTCGCAAGAATGGGTCTACTAGTGTGTTTAATCCAGCACAATGGGCCTATCGTAGATTAATTCAGGAGAAGAGAATCTAAAGATGCCTACACTTTAGTATAGGTGTGATCATGCCACTCTAGTACTCTTTTAATACCACCACTCTATAATATAGGGATATGAATGGTAAACCCTTGCCATCTGAGCCCAGTGGTTTCAAAAGGACCTTTTTATTAATGTGGGGTTTTACACTTCACATCATATAAATGAGTTTATCAGTGATTGTAATTGATTCAGATAAGTTGTTGGTAAATGGATTGGGACAGTTTAGAGAACATAAAGTATTTGGGGGAGAGTAGTCATTTTGACTGCCTGTATTCAACCCCACCAAGATAGGGGTTTGTTTTACCAAGTGTCAAACTCTTTCTTAAGTTTATGTAAAATGGGCAGATAATTGTGCTTGAATAGTTTTCTACAGGAGGGGGTAAGTTAGATTCCTAGATATTTGATTTAATCATGGTTTAGTCAATAAGAACAGAGTTTCTGTAATGCCTCAAAATTGCCCTGTTTCATAGTGATGTTATGGATCTCTGATTTTAGGGAATTGATTAGAAAATTAGAGTGGGCGCTAAATCTTTCAAACTCCATTAAGCGCTGTGTTAGGGATTTGGTTGGGGAAGTAAGGAGAATTAGAACATTGTCTATGTACAGAGTAGTTTTATAAGTGTTGGGGCCTAATTGAAGAACCGTGATTTTATTGTTGTTCCTAATGTATGAAGCCAGTATTTCCATTGAAGTTGCAAAAAGGAGCAGGGACAGGGGGCAGCCCTGTCTCGTACCATTACTATTCTCAATGCTTTCTGACAATAAGCCATTAGCCTTGAATATCATGGAGGGTTGATCGTATAAGCTCATTATCCTTTGTATCATTATAGACCCAAGTCTAAAGGCAGAGAGACCGAGTTTCAAGACATTCCAATCCAACCGGTCGAAAGCTTTTTCAGCGTCAGTTAAATTAGAATTAAGGGCTGTCTCGACCTTTTGGCTTGTTGTATAAGATGAATAACCCTTATCGTGTTATCCCGTGCCACCCTTCTCAGGATGAAGCCTGCTTGGTCAATATGAATGATTTGGGGGAGGACTGTATTAAGGCGTAATGCTAGCACTTTAGCATACTATTTAATATTGGTATTAAGTAAAGATATAGGCCTGTAGTTTTCCACTTTGGTAGCTTCTTTGTCTGCCTTTGGCAGCACTGATATATGGGCTTCTAGGATGTATATGGACCAGGATTCTTTATTATCTATTGATTAAAACGGCGATGTAAATAAAATGTTGGGCTGAGAGATGTTTAAATTGTTTATAGTATAAATTAGTAAAGCCGTCTGGGCCCAGGCTCTTATGTAGGGGAAGGGATTTAATTGCTAAGAATATGTCCTAAGTGTTAATAGGGTTGTCTAGTGCAGTGATTTTTAACCTTTTTTTTGCCGTGGCACACTTTTTTACATTAAAAAATCCTGTGGCACACCACCATCCCAAAATTTTAAACAAATCACACATTGTAGCCTAATACAGCATATATATATACACATACACACAAACACACACATACTGTATGTATTGTGCTGTTATGCCATGCCTCCTACAAACTACCCCTGCACTGGGAGTAAAAAAACAAGCAAACTTTAAAAAATATGTCACACTGTTGTCAGTCTGCCGTGGCACACCTGAGGATCTCTCACGGCACACTAGTGTGCCACGGCACACTGGTTGAAAAACACTGGTCTAGTGCACTAGCCAGTTCTTTAGGAAGAACAGGGAGTTTGATATATATTGTTCATTTGCTAGGGGAATTGTTGCTGAAGGTGGTTCCGGCAGGTTATATAGTGTGCTTTAGAAAAGCTTGAATTGATCCGCAATTTGGTGACTACCAACGAATCTATGCCTTGTAGCATCAATTAATTTATGTATATAGGAGCCGAACTTCTGCTCCTTGAGGGTTCTTGCTAGATAGGGTTCTATTTTGTTTGAGTTTGCCAGGTATGATTTCTTAAGGTAGAGCGCTTTTTTTGGGCTTCTCTGTATAATGATTGATTTAGTTCCTAGCTTGTCTCCATTTAAAGGCAAGGGAGTTGTCTTGTTGAGTCGCCTTATGTTGAATTTCTATTTGGCGGATAGTAATACCTATTTATAAATATTTAGAACACATTCCCCAACGTGCAGAACATTGGAATGTTAAATATTTTACAGTAAATACACAGTATAACACTTTATTAAATAAGAATATTGCATAAATGTAGATATGTGCAATTCGTTTCGGATCGATTCGGAAATTCGGCAAATTCGGAGATTCGGATCGAACCGAATTTCCGAATTAAAATACTGCCGAATTTAACAAATAAATCTGAATTAGTTCGGATTTATTCTGTAAATTCGGATGGCCATGGATTACACTAGTATTGTACAGTATATTAGGTTATATCACTCTGCTATGGGTTACACCTAATATACAGTACATAATACTAGTCTAATCCCACCTAACACTTACCGAAATTCCGAATTTCCGAATTTCCGAACCGAATCGAACCGAATCCAGCCGAATTTCTTAAAATCCGAATGAATCCGAAACGAATCCGAAATGAATCGATTCAAAATTTTCCGAATTCTAATCGATACGAACCGAAATTCTAAAAATTCAGAATCGATCCGAACCGAACCAATTTTTTTCGCCATGCACATATCTATATTTGCTTTTTCACACTTTTATGACTTGACTGCAAAGGGCTCCAATGTACATATATATATATATATATATATATATATATATATATGTACAAATATTTATTTATATGTTTATATATGAGTATATGTCTATAAATACATACATGAACAAATAAATACATAAATACATTTGTACACACATATAAACACACACATATATATATATATATATATATATATATACATATTTAGAGATGCATATGTATGTATGTATCTCTATGCTAAAGCCTTTTGCCTGCCTTTTTTTCTTTCTAACACCTGAGACCACATATCTTTAAGCACTTATAACTTTTTTATGAATTTTTTTTAATTTATATATTTTTTATAAGATAGTGCTATAATGAGTGTAACTGTACTTTTTAATGTATTTTTGATGTGTTTTGTGACACTTTTTTGTTTTGCAAAACAGTTAACCAGAGCTCTGAGGATGCTCTATCCCTGAGCATTACCTTCTATTGCGCTCAAGTGATCTCATTTACTTTCAACTTGTAATACGAGTGCTAAACCCAACGCATGCAAACACCTGTGATAATCCCCTTTTCAATCACGCATAACTGTTAGCGCTCCAGTAGGGTTAATCCAGTTAACAGGGTTTGTCTAGGATCCTGGTTTCAGCAGCACTTAGCACACCCACTATACACACCTCTCTCCAAACGGAAGTAACCGATATATACAAGAAAAAAGGGGAGATTGTGGGAGGCGCTCAAAGAGCAGTCTGCTCCTAAATATGTCCTTATAAATATATATATTAAAATATATATTAAAAAACAAATAATTAGAAATCCCTTATTAAAATCTGTGTGCTGATAATTAAAAGTTCCTTTAGAAAGTTACTCACAGAATATAAAGAAAACCTCACTCAAATTCCAAACACATCTATAATTTTATTAAACACTCTAAAATTAACACAATCAATTCCTATATTCCTAGGACACCGGTGTCTCAATTTACATATAATATTCCATATAAAAATTCCTAAATAGATTGCTTTTAATTAAAAATATATAAAACAATTTTTACAGTTAGTAACTTGGTTAATATAAGTTGCTCAGTTGATACAAATCACTCAATTGATACAAGTTATCTCAAACAATTTCAATAAGCAAGCATATACTTTGTCTTTAAATGTTCCGTGTAAAAAACAGAGAATGAAGAAAAAAAAAAAGGGAAGAAAAAAAAAGAAAAACAGAGAATGAGGCAAAAAAAAAAAGTTATTAAATTTGATGATTACACTAAGCACTTTTTATTGTGTATTCAATCATAAGCACTTTGCCCAAAAGTTTTTTGACTTTCTGTGTCTTATATCAAGGCCAAATTTCCATATCCACATATTTAACGCTCCAGTAGGGTTGCCAGGTGTCCGGTATTAGACCGGACAGTCCGGTATTTTAGGTTTCTGTCTGTGAATGTCTAAGCAAGAAAACCGGACATAATCACAGTGACAATGAGTGACAGTGGACAGTTAACTTTGTATTCCATTATCCTAAGCCAATATGCTGAGTGGTGTAATGGTAAAAGTGTGTGACAGTGATAGGCAGCCAGAGATGACAGGTCAGGTGGTGTGCGGTGCGGTGCCGGCATTACAGCGTAATCTGAGTCTGACTGTGAGTGACACACATACACGTACACATCACGTGATCAAGTGACGTAAGCAACTCAGGAGACCTGCACGGCGAACATGCTTTTTGAGTGAGAGGCAAAGCGGATAAAATCAGTGTGTGTGTCAGTCACTCAGACTTGTCACAGTTAGTACGGTAGTACCAGTCAGCAAAGCAAGTCAGCGGTATTTACTGGGTAATTATCTGGCTCGGCTGGCCTGGCTGAGAGGCAGAGCAAGAGAGGGAAAGCTGCTGGCTGCCAGTGGGATATTGAAAAAGTCTTCAAGTTGGATTTTTGGAAGCAGTTCACCTCACCATGATGAGGTATGTGTTTGTAGACTAACAACAATTTAAAAAGCAATATGATCCTCAAAATTATTTATATATACAGTATATATATAAACAATCCCCAATGAAGGATAAGCACAGTCTTACAAGATTGTCTAAGCTGCCAGGGTGCGCTTTATAAACACATTGAGACTCCCATCATAAAAAAGGCACTCGCTGGTCTTCATAAAATGTAGTATTTATTTTCAAATTATTAGCAGAAAGACATAATGTTTCGGTGTATGATTACACCTTTGTCAAATGTCAAAGCAGAATCAAAAAACGTATCCCCAAAGAAACACATAACACGACATACCATCACCCACCTTATATACATTTAAAAACAACCAGCTTCATTGCATCGGCCCATAGTGACGTCATCACACTACAGCGTAAGCGTGACACATCACAGCCAATCGATTGGCCATCTGTTACCATAGTAACCTGTACACAGAAGCGTAATCGTGTATCCAGCTATACGGGGCATCACTATGTAACTAGCAGCGGAGGATGTCAATGTTCCATCTTGGTCACAAAAAGCACAATACAGTGCATAACTTCATGTGGTACTTTTTTCTCAAGGGTTACCATCATATCTGTCACCCAAGCCAGTATTAGCATCAAGTCCCATATCTAGAAGGATACTTACACTCGGTGTAGAAAAATATTACATAAAAAACATATCAAATCAAAAAATTATATACCTCCTATTGCAGTAATATATAAGCACAGTGTTATCATTCCATTTGTAAACAGCAACCATAATAGAAAATTTTAAGTATTAGCCATCTACATAAGACTACCTCCCTTCATATATACATTACTACCCCCTTCATGTCTCTAGGAATATAGGTAGAAACCCGTGGGTGCCCACTAGAACGAACATTCATGTTGATCCCCATCAGGTATCTTCTTCTATTCAGCTAGCTGATTTATGATGTTATTGGAGGCGAGAAGCTTCCATCCCAGGCACCAAAAGATGGGGATAGTCACGTCACAACTCACCAGAGTTATCCGCAACAATAGTGAGGTGCCCACCATGATGAAAAAGCTCAGAGATGGAAAAGAAACTAGTAAGAAGAGGTTATGATGGTGTAATGGTCCGAAATACCAAAGAGAGACTATTGGAATCTACATTGGAGATTAAACATAAAAAACCCAAAGAGGACATACAACAGTTGAATTTTGTGACCACATATACCCCCATGTGTGAGATGTTGAGGAAGTCAGTACATCAGCATTGGTCTCTTCTTGAAACAGATCCATCACTCCCATTTCAGAGGATGAAGCCTCCACGGATGGTGCATAGGAGGGCTGATAATCTGAGGGATTTAATGGTCAAAACCGACCTAGTTGGATGTTATCAAAAGGATACCTGGTTGAAAACTTTGAATAAAGGGTGTTTTATCTGTGGAAGTAGCACAACATGCAATAGCATGATGAGGGGGAAAACTTTCCAACATCCCCACACTAACTAAGCGTTACACAATTCGCCATAGGCTAAGTGTACAAGCACACATGTTATATACATGTTAACTTGCCCATGTTCCCTGGTCTACATCGGAAAGACAATTACAAGCTTCAGGGACAGGATGGCCAACCATCGTTGTGCCATCTGGGAAGCCCTTAACAAGGGGGACTCGGATCAACCAGTGGCACGCCACTTCGCAAGATGTAACAAAGGTGTCTCTAGTATGAAAACAATGCTGATAGACCATGTTCCTCTGCTTACTAGGGGGGTGCAATAGAGCCAAAAGGCTCCTACAAATGGAAACCAAATGGATCTATACTTTGGATACTCTGATACCAAGAGGATTAAACACCTTCCTGGATTTTGGACCATTCTACACTAAATAACCAACAATTGGACCTATGTAACATCATAAATCAGCTGGCTGAATAGAAGAAGATACCTGATGGGGATCAACATGAATGTTCGTTCTAGTTGGCACCCACTTTTGCGCTCTCTCTACCTCTCTTTTGCGCTCTCTCTCGCTCCACCTCTCTTTTGCTCCCTCTCTCCCCCTTCTCTTTTGCTCTCTCTTTCCCCCTCTCTTTTGTGCTCTCTCTCGCTCCACCTCTCTTTTGCTCTCTCTCCCCCCTCTCTTTTGCTCTCTTTCCCCCTCTCTTTTGTGCTCTCTCTCCCCCTCTCTTTTACACTCTCTCTCTCTCCCCCCTCTCTTTTGCATTCTCTCTCTCTTTTGCACTCTCTCTCTCTCCCCACCTCTTTTGCGAACACTCTCTCTCCCCCTCTCTTTTGCGCTCTCTCTCTCCCCCTCTCTTTTGCGCACTCTCTCTCCCCCTCTTTTGCGTGCTCTCTCTCCCCCTCTCTTTTGTGCTCTTTCTCTCCCCCTCTCTTTTGCGCTCTCTCCCCCTCTCTTTTGTGCTCTCTCTCTCTCCCCCTCTCTTTCGCGCTCTCTCTCCCCCCTCTTTTGCGCTCTCTCTCTCCCCCTCTCTTTTGCGCACTCTCTCTCCCCCTCTTTTGCGTGCTCTCTCTCCCCCTCTCTTTTGTGCTCTTTCTCTCCCCCTCTCTTTTGCGCTCTCTCTCTCTCCCCCTCTTTTGCTCTCTCTCTCTCCCCCTGTCTTTTGCTCTCTCTTTCCCCCTCTCTTTTGCGCTCTCTCCCCTCTCTTTTGTGCTCT
The DNA here is from genome assembly GCF_027579735.1 of Bombina bombina. Lineage (NCBI taxonomy): Eukaryota > Metazoa > Chordata > Amphibia > Anura > Bombinatoridae > Bombina > Bombina bombina. The sequence goes on along the minus strand of NC_069500.1, from coordinate 769,890,608 downwards.
CGCTCACTCCACCTCTCTTTTGCTCTCTCTCCCCCCTCTCTTTTGCTCTCTCTCCCCCTCTCTTTTGCGCTCTCTCTCCCCCTCTCTTTTACGCTCTCTCTCTCTCCCTCTTCTCTTTTGCATTCTCTCTCTCTTTTGCACTCTCTCTCTCCCCACCTCTTTTGTGCACACTCTCTCTCCCCCGCTCTTTTGCGCTCTCTCTCTCCCCCCTCTCTTTTGCGCACTCTGTTTCTCTCTCCTTTTTTTTTGCTCTCTCTCTCCCCATCCCTCTCTTTTGCTCTTTCTCTCAATCCCTCTCTTTTTCTCTCTCCCCCTCTCTTTTGCTCTCTCTCTCCCCCCTCTCTCCCCCCTCTATTTTGCTCTGTCTCTCTCTCCTTTTTTTTGCGCTATCCATCCCTCTCTTTTGCTCTTTGTCTCTATCCCTCTCTTTTGCTCTCTCTCCCTCCTCTCTTTTGCTCTCTCTCTCCCCCCTCTCTTTTGCGCTCTCTCTCTCCCCTATCTCTTTTGCACTCTCTCTCCCCCTTCTCTTTTGCTCTGTCTCTCTCTACTTTTTTTTGCTCTCTCCATCCCTCTCTTTTGCTCTCTCTCCATCCCTCTCTTTTGCTCTCTCTCTCCCCCCTCTCTTTTGCTCTCTCTCTCCCCCTCTCTCCCCTCTATTTTGCTGTTTCTCTCCCCTCTCTTTAGCTCTCTCTCCCCCCTCTCTTCTGCAGTTTACCCTCTCTTCTGCTCTTCCCCCTCTCTTTAGCTCTTTCCTATCTCTTTTTGTCTCTCCCCCTCTCTTTCTATTTCTCTCCCCTCTCTGTCACGCAGACCGTGCCCGGCCACGCCCTGTCATGCCGACCATGCCCCTGACCATGCCCGATCCTGCCCGGCCACGCGGGATTGAACTTAAATAGGATTGAACTTCAATAGGATTGAACTTCAATCCTATTGGCTGATGTTTCCTACCTTAATTCCGATCGGAAATGAAGGGACGCCATCTTGGATGATGTCACTTAAAGGAACCTTCATTCTTCAGTCGCCGTTGGATTCAAGAGGATGCTCCGCGTTGGATGTCTTCAAGATGGACCCGCTCTGCTCCGGATGGAAAAAGATAGAAGATGCCGCCTGGATGAAGCCTTCTGCCGGTCTGGATGTCCTCTTCTGGCCGGATCGGATGAAGACTTCTGCCCCTCTGGACGTCCACCTGTGCCCGGCTGGGTGAAGACGGCTCAAGGTAGGGTGATCTTCAAGGGGGTAGTGTTAGGTTTTTTTAAGGGGGGATTGGGTGGGTTTTAGAGTAGGGTTGGGTGTGTGGGTAGTGGGTTTTAATGTTGGGGGGGTATTGTATTTTTTTTACAGGTAAAAGAGCTGATCTCTTTGGGGCAATGCTCCGCAAAAGGCCCTTTTAAGGGCTATTTGTAATTTAGTATAGGGTAGGGAATTTTATTATTTTGGTTGTTTTTTTTTAAATTTTATTAGGGGGATTAGATTAGGTGTAATTAGTTTAAAAAAATTGTAATTCTTTTTTATTTTCTGTAATTTAGTGTTTGTTTTTTTGTACTTTAGTTTATTTAATTTAATTTTATTTAATTGTAGTTAATTGTAGGTAATTTATTTAATTAATGTAATGATAGTGTAGTGTTAGGTGTAATTGTAACTTAGGTTAGGATTTATTTTACAGGTAAATTTGTACTTATTTTAACTAGGAAGTTATTAAATAGTTAATAACTATTTAATAACTATTGTACCTAGTTAAAATAAATACAAAGGTGCCTGTAAAATAAAAATAAATCCTAAGCTAGCTACTAATAACTATTAGTTATATTGTAGCTAGTTTAGGGTTTATTTTTTCGGTAAGTATTTAGTTTTAAATAGGATTAATTTATTTAATTTAAATTATATTTAAGATAGGGGGTGTTAAGGTTAGGGTTAGACTTAGGTTTAGACGAGGTTAATAAATTTAATATAGTAGTGGCAATGTTGGGGGCGGCAGATTAGGGGTTAATAAATGTAGGTAGGTGTTGGCGATGTTAGGGGTTAATAAAATGTAACTAGTGTTTGCGAGGCGGGAGTGCGGCAGTTTAGGGGTTAATAAATTTATTAAAGTGGCGGCGATGTCTGGTCGGCAGATTAGGGGTTAAACATTTTAGTTAAGTGTTTCCAATGTGGGGGGGCTCGGTTTAGGGGTTAATAGGTAGTTTATGGGTGTTAGTGTACTTTTTGCTTTATGTTCCGGTGTTAGCCCATAAAACTCTTAACTACTGACTTTTAAATGCGGTAGGATTCTTGACAGGAGAGGGTCTACCGCTCACTTTTTCAGGCGATCATAATACCGGCGTTAGGAAAATCCCATTAAAAAGATAGGATACGCAATCGACGTAAGGGGATTTGCGGTATGCTAAAATCGCGGAAAAAAGTGAGCGGTAGACTCTCTCCTGCCTGACTCGTAATACCAGCGGGCGTTAAAAAGCAGCGTTGGGACCCCTCAACGCTGCTTTTTAAGGCTAAAGCAAGACTCGTAATCTAGCCGATTGTTAGTTTATTTTATGTGAAATATTGAAGATATAGATAACTTCTTTTTTTTTCATGCTCTCCTACAAGTTATGATTTTTGTTACATTGCTGATTTCAAAATAAATGTTTAAAAAAAAAATAGAAAGTTGCTTAAAATTGCATACTCTATCTGAATCACGAAAGAAAAAATTTGGGTTCAGTGTCCCTTTAATCTTAGCTGAGAGCTTGTACGTGAGTGCTGGACTTTCTCTGTGTGTTGTATTAATTTATTTTGTAATTTTGCCTATGGGCCTTGCACCCAGACATGTCTGGGGTTAACTGCCTGTGACTCTGGGGACAGCACAGCTTCCTGAGAGTGCTATAGCACCCAGGGCTGAGCATCTTGCAGGGTCATGGGATGTTTACCCAGTCCAATCTGGGACCCAGTCCAGTCTGAGAGTGCAGTCCTCTTCCGTGTTTTTATATATACGTATATACTGTATATATTTAGACATGATTATGTATATATCTCTATGTTAAAGCCCTCTGCCTGCCTTTTTTTCTAACACCGGAGACCTCAAATCTTTGAGCCATTATGACTTTTTAATGCAGTTTTTTAAAATGATTTTTATTGGATAGTGCTATTATGAGTGTAAATGTACTTTTAAATATATTTGATATTGATGTTTTGTGGCACTTTTTTATTTGACAGTAGCAGTTTACCAGAGCTCTGAAGTTACACTATTCCCATTAAATTCAATTACGTTCAAGTGATCATGTTTACTTTCAACCTGTAACAAGCATGCTACTTCCGGACGCGAGCAAACAGACGCGATTAACCCGATATCGATTGCACGCAACAGTTAGTGCACCAATTGTAACCTAGCCCAAATTATAAAAATCGTATATTTAATGCCCGAGCTTAAAGGGACATGAAACACAATTTTTTTTATTTTATGATTCAGATTGAGCATACTATTTTAATCAACTTTTCAATTTACTTTTGTTATCAAATTTGCTTTATTTACTGTGTATATTTTGTTAAAGGAGCAGCAATACACTACTGCTAGCTAGCAGAAAACAAAGGGTGAGCCAACTACAGGAGGCATATGTGCAGCAACCAATCAGCAGCTCACAATAGTACATTGCTGCTTTTGAGCCTCTCAATGTATGATTTTTAACAAAGGATAGATAGAGAATAAAGCAAATTAGATAATAGAAGTACATTGGAAAGTTGTATAAAATGACACCCTTTCTGAATCATAAATGTTTGATTTTGACTATATCTTTAAATTCTCAATGTCACGGATACCAGACAGCTAAGGCTATCCCCCACCCCACTACAACCTCACCCCTGTTGTTTCTCAGTGGTTTTGGGCGCCTCACGCAACCACCATCTCTGGAAGCTGTTTGTTTGGGCTTGTTTTTGTGTTCAGAGAAGAGTTGGTTTATGACCAGGAAAACCCTCCTAGGCTGGCCGGGCTCCTGGAACTCCCGGTCGGCCGCCTCACAACGGACACCCGCCTAACCCCTCTCAGGCTGGCCAGGCTCCTGGAACTCCTGGTCGTCCACAGGACAGCAGAACACCCGCTAAATTTAACCCAGGTTGCTCCAGCAACCATGTGCCCCAGAGCTCCGCTCTTTTGGGGATTAGTAGCCCCTGGGGAGTACAAGGTGTAGGGGAATTGCCGAAGGGGAGCTCCTTTGGGAACCAGGGGTTTTGGACACCCCTTACCCCATAACTTCAATGGACTGTAACTCTGGTCCCCAGTAACGAATCATGCTGATTTTTGGACTGTGAAATCTGGGGACTGAGAGCTTTAAAATGACACCCTGGTTCACCCCGAAACCGCCACCCATATGTATTGAGATTATGTGGGACTGTGGCTCCTATGGAGGCACCGGTCAGTCTGGAGGGGCGGGAATGGTGGGAAAATTGTGGGATTGTCCTTTGTCTTATCAAGATGAGCTGTCTGTATAAAAGGAGTGTGTGTTCTCAATAAAATCAGTTCCTGTTTAACCTGAAGGCTAGTCTGTCTAGTTATTTGGGTTGGCTCCAGCTAAAATCACTTTCCTGGGATACATAGCAGCCTGTTACAGGCAAAGGAAGGACCCTCTGGCAGAGCTACTCAGTCGGGGTAGCTGGAGTCTGCCACAGGGTGGGACCTAGAGTATTGGTGCTGTCGGGGCATCAGGGGTGGCTACAGGCTGTGGTCACTTGCCAGCTACATAGCTGCAGTCGGCAGGAAGGAAGTAGGACCCGCTTGGCGGAGCTACTCAATCGTGGTAGCCGGGGGTATCCATCACATTGGCTGGCAGCGGTGGGATCTGCTTCTTTCACACAGTTTCTGCTGAGAGAGGAGACGTACCACTGTAGCCGGTAAATATGGAGGCAGAGTTTCTAGGGAGAGTACAAAAGATACTGACTGGAACAAATGATCCTTGTTCAGAACAGGACGTTCTGGCATGGAGGAACCTTGCCCTCCGAGACCTCTGGTGGGAGGCTCTGCAACAGGAGCAGGAAAATGGAAAGGTCCTCCCCATGAATGACACGAGATTCCGGGTTCGGTGGACCGTGAGACTGCCGTTCCTGGGAGAACAGCCAAAGAAGGAATGGCTAGCTGTTCTACATAGGCTGATCCAGCAAGAGATGTGGGTGGAGGACGGCTATCGGGCCCTCCAATGGCTCGCTATGCTAGCGCAGACATAGCTGGAGGAAGGCTCCCCCACAGAGGGCTTTGGCTTCGACGGTCCTGGATTGCTGTTTACAAAAAGGACAGAGGACCCACAGTTTGGGAGCGAGACAGACCAGGGTCTGGAGGATATCTCTGGGCTCCAAGAGGAACTGCTGGATCTCTTGGAGGAGACCTGGCTGCTGGACGATTATAATTGACCAGGAATAGGCACTGGTCAAGGAATACAAGAGGCTGCTGGATCTCGCTAAGCAGCGTGCCAGGGGCATACAGATCTGGGGTGCAGCCCGCTGGGATTCATGGAGCTCGACTGTAAAGGAGTGGCAGCAAAGAGAAAGGGAACCAGGGCTGCTGGATCCCGATCAGCAGTCTGGCTCTGAGCTTATAGACTTGCACAAGGGAGCCACCCCAGCAGAAGTGCTGACAACAGGGCAGAGAGCCGCCGGTCTCTCTCCCCAGTGGCAGAGCCATCCCCTGGGAGCGGAGGTAGTCATCCTCCCTCCCTGTAAACAGAACCCCTTCCCGGGAGAGGAGACAGTCGGCCTCTCTCCCCAGCGGCAGAGCCATCCCCTGGGAGCGGAGGTAGTCATCTTCCCTCCCCGTAAACAGAACCCCTTCCTGGGAGAGGAGACAGTCGGTCTCTCTCCCCAGCGGCAGAGCCAGGAACCGGGAGAGGAGACAGTCGGTCTCTCTACCCAGTGGCAGAGCCATCCCCTGGGAGCGGAGGTAGTCGTCCTCCCTCCCCGTAAACAGAACCCCTTCCTGGGAGAGGAGACAGTCGGTCTCTCTCCCCAGCGGCAGAGCCAGGAGCCGGGAGAGGAGACAGTCAGTCTCTCTCCCCAGCGGCAGAGCCATCCCCGGGAGTGGAGGTAGTCGTCCTCTCTCCCCTTACAGAGAAACCCTTGCAGGGAGAGACGGGTATTGATATCTCTCTCCAGCGACCGAATCCCTTTCTGGGAAAGGAGACAGTTGGTCTCTCTCCCCAGTGGCAGCACAGTTTCCCATGTAGCGGAGGTAGCAGACCTCCCTCCCCAGTGGTAGATCTCCTTCTCGGGAGAAGAGACAGACGGACTCTCCCCTCAGTAGCTTTGCAGGGTCTCTACCCTTTTCTTGTCCCGGAGTATTTCTCACAGGGGGCAGACATTACATTGGGCAAGGAGGATAAAAGTGTATTCAGTTGGTGCCACATATTTGGGCACCCGAGCTTAACCTGCCCCACCAAGGAGCAACCTCCCTCTCTGGTCTGGGGTGGGAATACAGCTGGGAAACCGGCACTAGCTTTGTTTGTGGGTGGGTCACAGAGTGTCACAGAGAGAGGCAGTGTGGCCATAGAACTTAAGGACACTAGAACTTGTGGGACAGGAATTGTTTTGGAGCCGGCCTTAAAAAACTTGTTTGGGACGCTGTCTTATGTGACTACCCCTGCACCCAGGGCACATGGTATAAACATCAGCAGGAACCCCCCATGATGTCCCAAGTTCAGGAGAGATGGGATAACCTCTCCCAGCAACAGAGAAGTGGAGGGCCACCGTCGGATAGCCCCAGGCCGACCCGTTAAGGGTCTGCTGGACTGGACGGGGGGAGATGTCATGGATACCAGATGGCTAAGGCTATCCCCCACCCCCCTACAACCTCACCACTGTTGTTTCTCAGTGGTTTTGGGCTCCTCCGAGCAACCACCATCTCAGGAAGCTGTTTGTTTGCTTTCTTTTGGCTTGTTTTTGTGTTCAGAGAAGAGTTGGTTTATGACCAGGAAAACGCTCCAAGGCTGGCCAGGCTCCTGGAACTCCTGGTCAGCCACCTCACAACGGACACCCGCCTAACCCCTCTCAGGCTGGCCAGGCTCCTTGAACTCCCGGTCGTCCACAGGACAGCAGAACACCAGCTAAATTTAACCCAGGTCACTCCAGCAACCATGTGCCCCAGAGCTCCACTCTTTTGGGGATTAGTAGCCCCTGGGGAGTACAAGGTGTAGGGGAATTGCCGAAGGGGAGCTCCTTTGGGAACTGGGGGTTTTGGACACCCCTAACCCCGTAACTTCAACGGACTGTAACAGATTTTTGGACTGTGAACCACCATCTCAGGAAGCTGTTTGTTTGCTTTCTTTTGGCTTGTTTTTGTGTTCAGAGAAGAGTTGGTTTATGACCAGGAAAACGCTCCTAGGCTGGCCAGGCTCCTGGAACTCCTGGTCAGCCACCTCACAACAGACACCCGCCTAACCCCTCTCAGGCTGGCCAGGCTCCTTGAACTCCCGGTCGTCCACAGGACAGCAGAACACCAGCTAAATTTAACCCAGGTCACTCCAGCAACCATGTGCCCCAGAGCTCCACTCTTTTGGGGATTAGTAGCCCCTGGGGAGTACAAGGTGTAGGGGAATTGCCGAAGGGGAGCTCCTTTGGGAACTGGGGGTTTTGGACACCCCTAACCCCGTAACTTCAACGGACTGTAACAGATTTTTGGACTGTGAAATCTGGGGACCGAGAGTTTTAAAATGACATCCTGGAAGTGCCGCTGCTCCACCGGAATCACCCCGAAACTGCCACCCATATGTATTGAGATTATGTGGGACTGTGGCTCCTATGAAGACGCCGGTCAGTCTGGAGAAAATTGTGGGATTGTCCTTTGTCTTATCAAGATGAGCTGTCTGTATAAAAGGAGTGTGTGTTCTCAATAAAATCAGTTCCTGTTTAACCTGAAGGCTAGTCTGTCTAGTTATTTGGGTTGGCTCCAGCTAAAATCACTTTCCTGGGCTACATAGCAGTGTGTTGCAGGCAAAGGAAGGACCCTCTGGCAGAGCTACTCAGTCAGGGTAGCTGGAGTCTGCCACAGGGTGGGACCCTGAGTACTGGTGCTGTCGGGCATCAGGGGTGGCTACAGGCTGTGGTCACTTGCCAGCTACATAGCTGCAGTCGGCAGGAAGGAAGCAGGACCCGTTTGGCGGAGCTACTCAATCGGGGTAGCCGGATGACCCTGAGTACTGGTGCTGTCGGGCATCAGGGGTGGCTACAGGCTGTGGTCACTTGCCAGCTACATAGCTGCAGTCGTCAGGAAGGAAGCAGGAGCCATTTGGTGGAGCTACTCAATCGGGGTAGCCGGGGGTATCAGTCACACTTAGTCTTAATGGAATTTTGAGACTTCCTCCACCTCCCCCAGAAACTCTTCATTTAACAACATCCTATAATATAAAAGACCAAGGAGCGGATTTATTAAAGTGCGGATGGACATGATACGATGTAGCGTATCATGTCTGCCACACATCGATAAATGCCGACAGCATATGCTGTCAGTCGGCATTTATCATTGCACAAGCAGTTCTTGTGAACTGCTTGTGCAATGCTGCCCCCTGCAGATTTGGGGGCAATTGGCCACTAGCAGGGGGTTGTCAATAAACCCGATCAGGTGGATTTATATCTGCAGCCTCAAAGGCGGTGGACCAGTTAAGGAGCAGGGGTCTAAAGACCATTCGTCCCTTGATAAATTGGCCCCTAAGTTGGAAACCACTGTGCAAGGCAATTGGCCGCTAGCAGGGGGTGTAAATCAGCCCGATTGTATAGGATCGGGCGGATTGAGGTCCGCAGCCTTTAGAGCATGTGGACAAGTTATGAAGCAGCTGTCTTTAGCTTGATAATTCGGAGCTTGATAATTCGGCCCCACAGTGTGTTTGTCCGAAGCTGTCATGCGCAGTAGATGCTGTGTAGGGACAAACACACTTGGCCTTAGACAAATACATCTGATCTGCTGTCCGCCACGAGAACAGTGCTTGGGGCCGGATGAGACCGGGCGTGGCGGGGTAGCGGGAGTGGGCGTTGCTGACGGGAGTGGTGTGGTCATGAGAAAGAGCGCAAAAGAGGGGGAGAGAGAGCAAAAGAGAGGGGGGGAGAGAGAGAAAAAGAGGAGGGGGAGAGAGTGAGAGACAGCAAAAGAGAGGGGGGAGAGTGAGAGAGAGCAAAAGAGAGGGGGGAGAAAGAGAGAGAGAGAAAGAGGGGGGAGAGAAAGAGCAAAAGAGAGGGAGAGAGAGAGCAAAAGAGAGGGGGGAGAGAGAGAGCAAAAAGAGAAGGAGATAGAGAGCAAAAGAGAGGGGAGAGAGGGGGAGAGAGAGAGATAGCAAGAGAGAGGGGAGAGACAGAGAGAGAGAGAGAGAGAGAGAGAGAGAGGGCGGGGGGAGACAGCAAAAGAGTGGGGGAGAGAGAGAGCAAAAGAGGGGGGAGAGAGAGAGCAAAAGAGAGGGGGAGAGAGAGCAGAAGAGAGCGGGAGAGAGAGCAAAAGAGAAGGGGGAGAGAGAGCAAAAGAGAGGGTGGGAGAGAGAGAGAGCAAAAGAGAGGGAGAGAGAGAGGGAGGAGAAGAGAGAGAGCAAAAGAGAGGGGGAGAGAGAGCAAAGAGAGGGGGAGAGAGAAAGCAAAAGAGAGGAGAGGAAGAGAGCAAAAGAGAGGGGGGAGAGTAAAAGAGAGGGGGAGAGAGAGAGCAAAAGAGAGGGGGAGAGAGAGAGAGCAAAAGAGGGGGGGAGAGAGAGAGCAAAAGAGAGGGGGAGAGAGAGCAGAAGAGAGCGGGAGAGAGAGCAAAAGAGAAGGGGGAGAGAGAGCAAAAGAGAGGGTGGGAGAGAGAGAGAGCAAAAGAGAGGGAGAGAGAGAGGGAGGAGAAGAGAGAGAGCAAAAGAGAGGGGGAGAGAGAGCAAAGAGAGGGGGAGAGAGAAAGCAAAAGAGAGGAGAGGAAGAGAGCAAAAGAGAGGGGGGAGAGCAAAAGAGAGGGGGAGAGAGAGAGCAAAAGATAGGGGAAGAGAGAGAGCAAAAGACAGGGGGAGAGAGCAAAAGAGAGGGGGAGAGAGAGCAAAAGAGGGGAGAGAGAGAGCAAAAGAGAGGGGAGAGAGAGAGCAAAAGAGAGGGAGAGAGAGCAAAAGAGAGGGGGAGAAACTACAAAAGATAGGGGAGAGAGAGAGCCAAAGAGAGGGGGAGAAAGAGAGAGAGAGAGAGAGAGAGAGAGAGAGGGGGGGGGGGGAGAGAGAGGGGGGAGAGAGAGAGAGGGAGGGAGAGCAAAAGAGAGGGGGGAGAGAGAGCAAAAGAGAGGAAGAGTGAGAGCAAAAGAGAAGGCCAAGAAAGACAGGGGGGAGAGAGAGAGCAAAAGAGATGGGGAGAGAGAAAGAGCAAAAAAAGGGGGAGAGAGAGAGAAAAAGAGAGGGTGAAGAGAGAACAAAAGAGAAGGGGAAGAGAGAGAGAGCAAAAGAGAGGAAGAGAGAGAGCAAAAGAGGGGAGAGAGAGCAAAAGAGAGGGGGAGAGAGAGAGAGCAAAAGAAAGGGAGAGAGAGAGAGAGAGAGAGCAAAAAAAGGGTGGAGAGAGAGGGAGAGCAAAGAGAGGGTGGAAAGATAGAGCAAACGAGAGGGGAGAGAGAGCAAAAGAGAGGGGGAGGGAGAGAGGGGGGGAGACAGCAAAAGAGTGGGGGAGAGAGAAAGAGAGCAAAAGAGAGGGGGGAGAGAGAGAGAGCAAAAGAGGGGGGAGAGCAAAAGAGAAGGGGAGAGAGAGAGAGCAAAAGAGAGGGGGAGAGAGAGCAAAAGAGAGGGGGAGAGAGAGCAAAAGAGAGTGGGGAGAGAGAGCAAAAGAGAGGGTGGGAGAGAGAGAGCAAAAGAGAGGGGAGAGAGAGGGAGGAGAAGAGAGAGAGCAAAAGAGAGGGGGGAGAGAGAGAGCAAAGAGAGGGGGAGAGAGAAAGCAAAAGAGAGGAGGGGATGAGAGCAAAAGAGAGGGGGAGAGAGAGAGAACAAAATAGAGGGGAAGAGAGAGAGCAAAAGACAGGGGGAGAGAGCGAGCAAAAGAGAGGGGGAGAGAGAGCCAAATAGAGGGGGAGAGAGAGCAAAAGAGAGGGGGGAGAGAGAGAGCGAAAGAGAGGGAAGAGAGAGAGAGAGAGAGAGTAAAAGAGAGGGGGAGAAAGAGAGAGAGAGAGAGAGGTGGGAGAGATAGAGGGGGAGACAGAGGGGGAGGGGAAGCAAAAGAGAGCGGAGAGAGAGCAAAAGTGGGGGAGAGAGAGCAAAAGTGGGGGGGAGAGAGCAAAAGAGATTGGGGGAGAGAGAGCAAAAGAGAGGGGGGAGAGAGTAAAAGAGAGGGGGAGAGAGAGCAAAAGAGAGGAGGAGAGAGAGCAAAAGAGAAGGCCAAGAAAGAGAGGGGGAGAGAGAGAGTAAAAGACAGGGGGGAAGAGAGAGCACAAGAGATGGGGAGAGAGAAAGAGCAAAAAAAAGGGGGGAGAGAGAGAGAAAATGAGAGGGTGAAGAGAGAGCAAAAGAGAGGGGGAAGAGAGAGAGAGCAAAAGAGAGGGAGAGAGAGAGAGCAAAAGAGGGGAAAGAGAGCAAAAGAGAGGGGGAGTGAGAGATGGCAAAAGAAAGGGAGAGAGAGAGAGCAAAAAAAGGGTGGAGAGAGAGAGCAAAAGAGAGGGTGGAAAGAGAGAGCAAACGAGAGGGGGAGAGAGGGGGGAGAGAGAGCAAAAGAGAGGGGGGAGAGAGAGAGAGCAAAAGAGAGAGGGAGAGAGAGAGCAAAAGAGAGGGGGAGAAAGAGAGAGAAAAAGAGAGGGGGAGAAAGAGAGAGAAAAAGAGAGGGAGGAGAGAGAGCAAAGAGTGGCTGGGAGCGGGCATGGCGGGAGTAGTTGTGGTCATGAGAGAAAGAGCAAAAGAGAGGGGGGGAGAGTGATAAAGAGCAAAATAAAGGGGGAGAGAGAGAGAGAGAAAAAGAGGGAGAGAGAGCAATAGAGAGGGGGGGAGAGAGAGAGACCGCAAAAGAGAGGGTGGGAGAGAGAAGAGAGAGAGAGTGAAAGAGCAAAAGAGAGAGGGAGAGAGCAAAAGAGAGGGGGGAGAGAGAGAGGGGAGGGAGGGGGAGAGAGAGAGAGGGGGAGAGAGAGATAGCAAAAGAGAGGGAGGAGAGAGAGCAAAAGACAGGAGGGGGAGAGAGAGCAAAAGAGTGGGGGAGAGAGAGAGAGCGCAAAAGAGAGGGGGGAAAGAGAGCACAAAAGAGAGGGGGGAGAGAGAGCGCAAAAGAGGGGGGGAGAGAGAGCAAGGGGTGGGACCGCTGTATAGCAAAAAATGACCCGTGTACATAGGCTTTAGGACTAGTATGATTAATAGTTTTGGGATGGATACAGATTTAAAGGTCTCCTACTTACTTTCAAAGACCACTGAGATCAGCAATTCCCCTGCTTCTTCTTATTGCCATTGAATATTCCTCAGTTCATTAAAATAAGAATATACAATAAATTAAATTGCATTAGCCTCTTCACTACAATAAAGATTTTGCAACACGGAACAGCCTACTGTGCCATTCAGGTACCTACTTTCAACATGAGGAGAAGGTCTTAATGGTGCAAGATCACTCCTACTATAGAAAGAAAATGTTTTTCAATTACTGATGACTATAGTTAAATTAGAGTTCTAGACATATTTTTTTCCAATATCTCTGATATTAATATCCACTTTGATTAATGATTTTAAAGGAAAACAATAGTATATTTTCCAATGAGTGATGTCTACAAAGTCAACATCCACTTGAATAATGAATTTAAGAAACAAAATTTATCAAAACATCCACTGCAGCTTAATAATAATATACAGTCTTCAGTCAGCCCTCCGCTCTCACCATTATACAGCTGAGAGTAAAGGATTTTGATATCCCAAGAGGCTTTGGTTATGTCCCCAGCTGGATGTCTGTTTTGATTATGATGCAAGAAGACAGCTCTCTTACATGGTGCCGAGAGCAGGTGGGAGCAATGTGAAGGAAGGGCTCGTTACTGAGCTAACTAGTGTTTCATCCTGGGATGGCAATTTTGAAGATATACTGTATCTTCCAGTGCAAGTTTGTTTTATCAGATGAAATATAGTCCATGGTATTTCATGTACTGCATTGGCTGTTCTCAAAAGTCTGTGTGGGACAGGAGCTGGTCAGGAAGAATAGAATAGGGTAGTGGAGACAGAAGAAAAGCAAAGCTAAGTAATGAATAAAAAATAGGAAGTAGATAAGTAGATGAGAGAAGAGGACCATTATGGACAGATGGAGAAGTAGAATGCACTAAATACATGGACTATTACTTAGGACATACACACAACTCATAAATATAGTTAAAAAAACAACTCAAGTTAAATTGTAAACATGAATATAAACCAAAAGCTACAACTGTGTGTATATATATATATATATATATATATATATATATATATATACTGTATATATACACACAGTTCTGTGCAAAAGTCTTAGGCTACCATTAAATTTGTTGTTTTAGCAATGGTATAATGACCAAATATAATTATAAATATTTCTCAGTCTCTTTATTACAATACAACGAGAAAATACAGGATATTTGTATGCAGTATTAAAAAACAGAGTCAAATCAGAAAAAAATGTTTCTATGGGCTAAAGTGGCAAGTATTTAGTTTAACCTCCCCATACGCTTGAGCAATAGCAGGTACCTGACTTTCGTAAAACTAAATGGAATAGAACCCTAATTAATGTCATTGCTAACACCTGCATTTGTCCTACTACTTTATGTCAAAATAACTGCGGTTAAAAAGGTCTATTACAACAGGTTTGTGCAATACATGCTTGAGCATTACATACACATGTGCTACGAGTTTAATTCATTGGACGCTTGCTAATAAGATCAACTTTCAAACACATCATTCCATTCAAAATGCCAAAGATCACAGAATTTGACAGACATAAAATCATACTTTTGCATCAGCAAGGCCACTCTCAAAGGGAAATCAGCAAACAGACTGGATACTCATGATGTGGTATTCAAACTGTTATAAAGAAATTTGAAGAACCAGGTGAGGTCAAGGACAAAAAAAGGACTGGAAAGCCAAGAAAACTTTCAAAATCTGATGAGAAGTTTCTCAGAATTTCTTCTTTGAGAGACTGAAAGAAGTCCAGTAAGGACCTAGCTCAGCATCTGGCAGCTTCATCGGGATGCCAAGTAACCCTTCTACAGTCTGAAGAAGCTTGATCAGGAATGATCTTTGTGGAAGGGAAGTAGCCAAGAAACCACTTTTATCGAAAGGGGAACAGGGTGAACAGGCTAAGATATGCTAAAGCTCACAAATATTGGAATGAAGATCAGTGGAAAAGAGTATTATGGAGTGACAAATCCAAGTTTAAAATGTTTGGGTCCAATTGTCGACAAAATGTGAGAAGAAAAGTTGGAGAGAGATGGAAGAATGAGTGCTTGCAGTCTTCAGTAAAACATGGTGGAGGGTCTGTCCTGCTTTGGGGCTGAATTTCTGCCAGTGCTGTTGGCGATATTGTCCGAATTGATGGGATCATGAATGGGGAAAAGTATAGACATGTTTTAATTCATCATACCATTCCTCCTGGAAAGCGCCTGATTGGGAATGGTTTTTACTTTTCAGCATGATAATGATCCCAAGCACACAGCTAATGCAGTGAGATCATATTTTGAAAGTAAAATAACTGATAAAACACTAACAGTCATGGACTGGCCTCCACAGAGTCCAGACCTAAATATTATAGAGGCAGTATGGGATCACCTGGACAGAGAAATAAATAAGACAACCTAAATCTAAAGAAGAACTGTGGGAGATGCTGAAAGAAGCCTGGTATAATATACCAGAAGATGACTTTAGAAAATGTAAGGACAATCTCCCCAAAAGAGTTCCAAATGTGCTTAGCGCCAAGGGAGGTCACACTAAATATGACTTTTACCTGTAGAGGCCATTTTTTTATATTTTGTGTACACATTTCCTGTATTTTCTGTTTGTATCTTAATAAAGAGCCTGAAAAATAAATATTGATGGTCATTAAAACTTTACTAAAAGAACTAATCTAATGGTGGCCTAAGACTTTTGCACAGTACTATATATATATATATATATATATATATATATATATATGTATGTGTGTGTGTGTGTGTGTGTTACAGGTAAAGACAGAAATTGGATAATCATAGGATTACCCAGTGGCTGTGGGTAAAGCCCAAAATAAGATCATACTTTGGGCTTTACCCCGGTAATCCTAGGATTACCCAAACGCTTCTGGATAAAGCTAATAAAATCATACATTTGTCTTTACCCGGGTAATGCTAGGAAAACATAACAACAGTAAATTAAATATTTTCATTTTGGATTACACAAGCACTTATGTTTTGTACAATGTTGTTGTTAACAGGAAATGTGGATTTTTCATATGTTTTGTACCATGTTTTGTTATTTCATATGTGGATTTTTCATATGTTTTGTACCATGTTTTGTTATTTCATATGTGGATTTTTCATATGTTTTGTACCATTAACGGCCGAGGGCAGATATGCTCCAGAGAGTTCTGTTATAATCAGAGCCTCGAGCACCACAAACACCTCTGGGAACCTAATCATGGGTCCCACCCCCACAACATGCGTTTAAAGGTTCTCGGACAGACTGGACTGTTATTTGACGGATATTTGTCTGTCATGTTATTATCTGTCACACACGCATTCTGTCCGAGAACCTTTAAAACCATGTCGTAGGGGGTGGGACCCATGGTTAATTCCCAGAGGTGGTTGCGGTGCCCAAGGCTCTGATTAGAACAGAACTCTCTGGAGCATATCTGCCCGCGGCCGTTATTGCATGATCTTATCTGATTGGTTGTGCGTCCAGTGACCTTACGAAGACACAGACCAATCAGATCATGCATTAACGGCCAAAGGCAGATACGCTCCAGAGAAATCTGTTCTAATCAGAGATTTGGGCGCCGCAACTGCCTCTGGGAACCTAACCATGGGTCCCACCCCCCCCCACAACATGCTTTTAAAGTTTCTCGGACAGAATGCATGTGCGACAGAAAGTCTGGACTGTCGAAGAACACAATAACACAAAAATGTTTAGTTTCCTGTTGTTGTAAAAAAAAAAACATGGTAGAAAACATGAAAAATCCACATATGAAAAATAAAAATGTTTAATTTTGAAAAACAAAAATGTTTAATTTTGAAAAACAAAAATGTTTAATTTTGAAAAACAAAAATGTTTAATTTTGAAAAATAAAAATGTTTAATTTTGAAAAACAAAAATGTTTAATTTTGAAAAACAAAAATGTTTACTTTTGAAAAATAAAAATGTTTGCTTTTGAAAAATAAAAGTTTCATGAATGAAATGTTTCATGTTGTTGTAACAAAAACATTGTACAAAACATAAGTGTTTGTGTAATCCAAAATAAAAATGTTTAATTTACTCTTGGTGTGTTTTTCTAGCATTACCCAGGTAAAGCCAAATGTATGATTTTATTAGCTTTATCCAGAAGTGTTTGGGTAATCCTAGGTTTACCCGGGTAAAGCCCAAAGTATGATCTTAATTTGGGCTTTACCCACAGCCACTGGGTAATCCTAAACCCGTAACATACATAAAACACATGACTTGGAGAGATCTAACTGTATAGTTCTTACCTTTACAGTGAGAGAGATCTCACTGTACTGGTAAGTGAATCCCGTTTCTTACTGTCACACTCACAGACACTATGGCCAAAACTTATTAAAATGGAGTAGAGCATTCATCTTGTATTTCAAACTTTAAGATGGGCACCTGCATATAATCAGATTTATAAAAAAAATAATATTTCTATTGAAAAAAAAAAAATCAGCATAATTTGATCAAGAGTAATGTGCTATCATAGTTTGCATTAGTTACATATTTTTTTTTAGCAATTTCAAGTGTTTCTCAACTTATTTGCCAAGTCCATTCAGATATTTCAATTCACCACATCTGATGAAGCTTATCCCATATTAAAGGGACATTGTACACTAGATTTTTCTTTGCATAAATATTTTGAAGATGATCCATTCATATTGCCCACGTGATAGTGTTTTTGTAAATATGTGTAGTTTTAGTTATTTTTTTAAAAATATTGTGCTGATTTTCAGACTCCTAACCAAACCCTAAAGTATTCAGATGTAGACTGAAGTGTACAGACTCCGGCTTGCTCCTGTTTGTTTAAGGGCTTTCATATGCAGGGGAGGGGAGAGTGTCTGCTCATATTGTTTAAAAAGTTTATACTGGATATTTTAGATCAGTATCTGTGCATATTCTTCTTTATAGTAGTATATATTACATGCAGTTATATGAAAATTGGTGTATACTGTCCCCTTTAAAATACAGGGGTCTTTCTCACATCTGTTTTTACAGATTAGAGTGTTGGCAAATACATTGCAACAGTAGACTCTTGACTACTACTGAGCAAGGTTAGCCTACTTAAATCATAGAATGCTGATTCTGATTCAGATGTAAGTGGAATACAGTTTCTCTTATGAAAACAATAGACTGATGAGGTATTACGTCTCCATCATAGTCAGGGTGTAAGTCTTGTGGCACTACTGGATTACCTTTTCTCTTCTTTGTTTTGGTTCACATTACCCTAAGAGCTGCTTACAACAATAACATTAACTATTTTCTTAATAAATCTTTACTAGAACCAGTATTTTAGGTGATGCAAGGCACAGCAATTACATTTGTCCCCTAATTTGATAAATAGTCACAGACCCACTAGGTTTTCTATTGCCCACTAACTCCTGACACAGTTGTTCTAGCCAAGCTTTATATTCAATATATAAGTCCATCACTTTGGGGATTAAATAGATAAACATACTGGAGGCATTATGGTTGGTTAGACTGGACAAACCCAGAAAGAAACCCAAGGCTGGACATCATTTATCTGGTGGGTCTACACAGCCTTGTGCATTGACCCATGACTAGACTAAAATATTTGTTTGTTGATCTCTGTGAACAAATGATGTTCATGAACTGTTTGTATATAACCATGCTGCAACAGTTCAACCTCCAGGTATCAGCTTATACCGATTGTAAACTATAATGAATTAAAGCCCAGTATAAAAAAAATAACCTTAAAAACAGGGGCACTTTAATTCATTAAAGTTTACAAAGACCCTTTTTTTTAAATACTTACCATTGCGTTATGGTAAACGCTGATACTCCGTGTTCGATTCTCCTACTTTATTTAGCATATCAATGATGAATCTGGCTTCATCCAATCATTGTGTGCCCCACGAGCTTGACGCCAAAGGGAGCACGCAACGATTGGAGGAAGGTACATATGACCAAGACTAGGTTGCCATGTGAAGGTTAAAGGGACACTGAACCCAAATTTTTTATTTCGTGATTCAGATAGAGCATGCAATTTTAAGCAACTTTCTTATTTACTCCTATTATCAAATTTTCTTCATTCTCTTGTTATCTTTATTTGAAAAAGAAGGCATTTAAGCTTTTTTTTGGTTCAGTGCTGGACAGCATATTTTTTATTGGTGGATGAATTTATCCACCAATCAGCAAGGACAACCCAGGTTGTTCACCAAAAATGGGCCGGCATCTAAACTTACATTCTTGCATTTCAAATAAAGATACCGAGAGAATAAAGAAAGTTTGATAATAGGAGTAAATTAAAAAGTTGCTTAAAATGTCATGCTCTATCTGAATCACGAAAGAAAAAAATTGGGTTCAGTGTCCCTTTAAGTGGAATGTACAGAGCACTTGGAAGAGTTTAAGTCAAAGGTTTGACAAATTTATATGCATAACATAGAAACCACCTAAAAGTTTTTGGAGCCAGCAATGAAAGGTATTTCTAGAAACATATTTTAACAGTATTATAAAGCAGGACCACTTGTCCCTATACACTAGTTTTTTTGCAGTCCTCTGGAAAAATCAGAACTAACAATGTGTGTGTTGCAACAGCTCAAAAGAGCCTTCTGGAAGGGTAAACAGTAGATAGATGTTACCCAGCAACTTTACTTAAATTTGGACGTGAGTCACTAGACAGCTTTATGATGTATTTTTATATTTGTGTGTAATAACCATAAATGCATATGCACCATGAAGGCTTTTAAAATATTAATCTGCAGCCCCAATTTGTTAGGAAGTTGGCCATCACTGTTATAGAGCATTATGAAGAGATTAGAAGGGCATGTGCTACATATCTGTGCTTTTTATTGGAATGAAGGGTAGGTATAATTTATTAAAAGGAACAGCTAACGAAACTGTTGTCTTGCTATAGCATAACATATTACCCAAGTCTAAACATGTTTAAAACATATTAACACATTTTTTGCAATTGTTCTTCCCTCATTTAGAGGAGCCAATCCAGGCTTGAGTCCACAGCTGACAAGGCTAAGTACAATTATGATGTTATTATAAAATGCATTGTTTTGCAGTTGTTATCACTTAAAGCCAGTAAGGGATAGATATGGAGCATGTTATTGAGTCTGCAATGTGCTTTTTTAGTTCTAAACATTATAGAAGCCACAATTTTCTGAGCTATATTACAGGAAAAGTGGCAAAATAATTAAAAAATATTGCAAAGTAGTTTTACTACACATTTTATATTAAAATTTAAAGGTGTTTACTGTCCATTTAAGCGTATAAGAGTTCCTATTTTTAGATAGGTGGAAGTTTTTAACATCCCTAGTGAGGGGGATAATATTCCATAGTGAACATGAGTCACATCCCCCTATATGTCTCTGGTTACTGACAGTTTCCTCTTTTATTCACACAAAACCCACCTTAAGGCTTTTGAGGCTTATGAGAAAATAGACAGGAAATCAGAGCACAGACAACAGTGTATTTAATCATTTCCTTATACTTTGTAGGAAGATGACATTCAGAACATCTGATGTAAAAAAATTATCTGCATCCCTTTATATATTATTGGGCCTCTCAACAAGGTGATACCTGTCTATTGCTCCCTGTAAATATCCCTAAAACGCATCTTGTTCAATATTACATTTTCTAGAACTCTTTGCAAGATTTAAAGAGATACTAAACCCATTTTTTTTATTTATTAATTCATGCAATTTTAAGCAACTTTCTAATTTACTCCTATTATCAATTTTTCTTTGTTCTCTTGCTATCGTTATTTAAAAAGCAGGAATGTGACGCTTAGGAGCCGGGCCATTATTGGTTCAGAACCTGGGTTACGCTTGCTTATTGGTTTGCTTAATGTAGCCACCAATAAACAAGTGCTATCCATGGTGCTGAACCTAAAATGGGCCGGCTTCTAAGCTTTGCATTCTTGCTTTTTAAATAAAGATAGCAAGAGAACGAGGACAAATTTATAATAGGGGGCGATTTAAAAAGCTGCTGTTTCCATGCGAGCCTTCTGGCTTGCTGGAAACAAAATTTAAGAAGCAGCGATTTTAAGACCGCCGCTACTTAAAGGGACAGTCAAGTCCAAAAAAAACTTTCATGTTTCAAATAGGGCATGAAATTTTAAACAACTTTCCAATTTACTTTTATCACCAATTTTGCTTTGTTCTTTTGGTAATCTTTGTTGAAAGCTAGACCTAGGAAGGCTCATATGATAATTGCTAAGCCCTTGAAGGCCGCCTCTAATCACATGCTTTTGTATTTGCTTTTCACAGCAGGGGAGAGCTAGTTCAGGTAAACCCTATAGATAACATTGTGAGCACGCCCGTGAATTGTGGCAGACACTGCACTAATTGGCTAAAATAAAAGTCAGTAGATAATAAATAAAATGTCATGTGATCAGGGGGCTGTCAGAAGATGTTTAGATACAAGGTAATCACAGAGG
Source organism: Bombina bombina (assembly GCF_027579735.1). Lineage (NCBI taxonomy): Eukaryota > Metazoa > Chordata > Amphibia > Anura > Bombinatoridae > Bombina > Bombina bombina. The sequence continues at coordinate 769,869,896 of NC_069500.1, read as the reverse complement.
TAAAAAGTATATTAATATAACTGTGTTGGTTATGCAAAACTGGGGAATGGGTAATAAAGGGATTATCTATCTTTTAAAACAACAAAAATTCTGGTGTTGACTGTCCCTTTAACTCATCCGCCACCTCTGAAGTTGCGGATAGCAATCATCCCTATCGGATATGATCGGGATGATGATTGACACCCCCTGCTAGTAGCCAATTGGCCGCGAATGTGCAGGGGGCGGTATTGCACAAGCATTTCACACTAAATGTTTGTGCAATGATAAATGCTGACAGCATACACTGTCTCCGCACGACACTTGATAAATGGGCCCCTAGGAGTAAATTAGAATCTTGCTTAAAATTGCATGCTCTATCTGAATCATCAAAGAAAAAACATGGGTTTAGTATCCCTTTAATAAAGACCCTTCATTGCTGTTTCTGGCAAGTTATTATTACTCTTCCTATTTGCTCTTCAATACATAACTATAGTGCCAGAATACCCTGTGGTGTCAAAGCTCTCAGTATGTTACACAGAATTAGGGCTGGGGATTAAAAGATCATAATTTGCTAACTATAAAAGGGTATTACATTGGAGTGGGATTATTGTATATCCCTAAGGGTGCTTGCATAATTTACACATGCTTATAAAACATAATATAGGAGTGTCACACTCAGGGGAGGACAGGCAGATTTTGGCCCAGGGGGCAAATACAACCAAGTGGTCTAAGTATATAAACAACCACTTTTAAAATGCTGAATTTGATAACAAATAACAAATAAATTGACATTGGGTCTATGGTTATCTGGTGGCTCCTATACAGCACTCATGCAGCAGGGCAGCCTACAGTTATAGTAAACAGGGCTTCTGTGGGGGCACAGACTGGTCAGACACAGCTGTCAGTGTAGGAGCAGAAAGCTTGATGCATATAGCTACAGCTGCAAATAAACACTACACGCAATAAATATGTATGCCTGCTGATATATATATATATATATATATATGTATATTTATATACACACAGTATATATATATATATATATATATATATATATATATATATATATATATATATATATATATATATATATATATATATCTATCATGCTGATTAAAAAAATGAACTGCTAGCCACTGCACCTTCTGCATCAAGAGCAGCCCAGGGTAATTGCCCCCAAGTCCACCACTTGTCACACTTGCTTTTGCTATCTCAAAGTAAAAAAACGTGTGACATAAATACTCTCTGTAACAGTTCCTGTACATGACTGTTTAAACATCCTCTTTACCGAGCCAATGAGCACTTATAGAGGGTGGTACTATGCTAATTATCTGAAGTAATTATCACAAATCTGAAACATGAGGCATCTGCACCTACCTTTCTTTGTACATAGAAAACAGAACACCAGGGAGGTATTTTTGACAAAAGCAAGGAAGAAGCAGGAATACTGTAACAACACGACCATACAGGTGAGTGAAAAAAACAGAGTCAGAGGAATACAGATGGATAAAAAAGCAGAGGAAAGAAACAGTGTCTTGGAAGTGAAGTGATAGAGTATTAAAGAAGAAAGTGACATTTAGAGCATCAGTGAAATGATTAGATGGGAAGCAATGAGGGAATGACAGGGACTGGATGATCAGGAGAGAGTAATACTAGTGTTGGATAGTTATGACACTGCTCTCTGCAGAATTTATAGGATCTAATACACCAAATTATTTTATAAATGTGTACATTTTCATAGTTGCCAACATTTCAAAAAAAATTCCAGGGACACTTTGCAGCAGAGCAAGCAAGCGGGTTACTGGAGTATTGACGACCTACTGTTCAACTGCTCTGCCCACTCAGTTCTGCAATCAAAACACACCCATTTGAAAGTAATAGTATAATTTAGACTTATCCATAGTTTATTATACAGATTACAGCACCAAGCTCCTACACCTACCCAGTCTCTGGAACACATTCTGGGCATATGGTTATTTTTACAACACAGCATCGAAATTAGAAAGACAAATAATATGTGAACCCATTCAATAATAATAACAATATTCCATTAGGAATGAATTATATTTAAATAATACACTATATCTATTTATCATCTATCTATCTGTATATGTGAATGTGTGTGTATGTGTGTGTGTATATATATATATATATATGCAAACAACAAATGTTGTGCAAAGGAGATTTTCAGGGACATTTCCAGGGACAAAAAAAATCCAGGGACATACAACAAAATCCAGGGACTGTCACTGGAAATCAGGGACTGTTGGCAACTATGCATTTTTATGAGGACTAGAAACTTGGAGGTGAGATGAGTCTGTTGGTCCTGAGTTACCATCAACACCTAATATTCTATATTTACCCTTAGTAAATACACAGTTAAAATATATCATTATATAATGCACTGGATATATGTTATCACCTTTGAATTAAATGCAAACTCTAGCTGAGAAGGAACAATTTCGTGTTTTTTATTAATTGTCTAAACCAGTTATTTGATTCCCCCCCCCCCCCCCAGTATTTAAAGGGACAGTTTACTCAAAAATTTTCTCCCCTTTCATTTGTTCCCAATGATCCACTTTACCTGCTGGACTGTATTAAATTGTTTACAAGTAGCTCCTTTACCCTTATATTGGCATTTGAAATTGTTGATTTAGCATGTGGTATCCCCACCTATTCTGAAAGTTTGTGGCCGCGCGTACCAGCTAAAGATAAGCTTTGTAAACACAGCCAGCAGAAGAAATTACACTCCCAGTCGGATATAGCAGAGATAAGGTAATACAATGTTGATTTTCCAATGTTCTCTCAAAGTACTGGTGATTGTTTTAAGGACAGATATAAGATAAAGAAGCAGGTATATGTGCACAATGTGATACAGTAATGAGATCTGATTATACCTACAAGTTCAACCCATTTTATTAGGTTGTGGCTTCAAAACACAAAATCAGAGCTTTAATATACAAAAATAAGCCTTAAAAAGCAAATTTCCATACATTTTTTCCTCTGCAGTTGGTAAAAAAAAGCAATTGTAAACACATTAAGGGAAAAACTATTTTACAGTATACTGTCCCTTTAAGGGATAGGAAAGTCAAAATAAAACTTCCATGTTGAAAATTAATACGCACATATCCTACATCGTGGGAGCTAGCTGCTGATTGGTGCCTGCACATATTGTATTATATCTTGTGATTGGCTAACTAGATGCAATCAGCTAGCTGCCAGTAGTGCAATGCTGGATAACATGATATTCGATAATGAAGCAAATTTATAATAGAAGTAAATTGGAAAGTTGTTTAAAATTGTATATTCTATCTGAATCATGAAAAGAAAATGCTGGGGTTTCCTGTCCCTTTAATACCAATCATTTTAAATGATCACTTAGTAAGATTCTGCACCACTGGGAGAAATGTCACTGTTTTGTGTGTGTGTTTTTTTAATATTCCCTTTGTGTAACCACTTTAGAACTATACATATTAAATTTCATCATGAGAGACAATTTGAAATGCATGATGGAAGCTTGTTATAGTTAAACAGTCAATAAGACAAAAGAGTAGTGGCATGGCAGATGGTATGTTCAAACGTGGTTTAAAAAAATCCTGATATTTAGGGGGGGGGGGGAATAATTATTTTCTAAGATTAAAATGACGAACATCCATAATTATATATGCTCCATTGTATAGACAAAATTCTATTGTTAAACAGAATGAAATATTTGTTGAATGATCTAGTATACTTCCCTGGAAATTAAGGAGTTAAGGGACCAAACAACACAGGAGTATTGCCCAATGGCCAGTATTACTCCCAGTTCTGCGTGGATGTAATTGCCTTGGGTTTGAATCCAGGATGTCTGACAGCATGCAAAGCCTCCCCGTAGCGCCAGGAGATCCCAAGAGACTATATGTATTGCCATCAAATAAATCCGAATAAATGAAGGATGTGTTTATTCAATGGCTGGGTCTGAAGAAGAGACGGGGGTAGTGATTCACTGATAGTCTTAAAGGGACAGGAAACCGGTTTTTTTTCTTTCATTATTCAGATATAGGGCCAATTTATCAAATGCTGGCCGGAAAAAACATATCCGCCTGGCATCGCTAAATGCCGACAGCATGCAAATCATATCCGCCCAGCATCGCTAAATGCCGACAGCATGCTCTGTCGGCATTTAACATTGCACAAGCATTTCTTGTGAAATGCTTGTGCAATGCCGCCCCTGCACATTCACAGCCAATCAAGCAGGGTGTGTCAATCATCCTGATCATATCGTATCTTATGACCGCTGCTTCTTAACTTATATTTCTGGCGAGCCAGAAACATCAGGGGTAGATTGCAGTATCCACTGCTTGGTAAATCTACCCCAGAGTATACAATTTCAAACAACTTTCCTATTTACTTCTGTTGTCTCGTTTGTTTTATTCTCTTGGTATCCTTTGTTGAAAAGAATACCTAAGTAGGCTCAGGAGCTGCTGATTGGTGGCTGCTCATATATGCCTCATGTTATTGACTCACCCAATGCATTCAGCTATCTCCCAGTAATGCATTGTTGTTTTGTCAACAAAGGATACAAAGAGAATTAAGCAAATTAGGTATTAGAAGTAAATTGGAATGTTGTTTAAAATTGTATTCTCTATCTGAATTATGAAAGAAACATTATGGGTTTCATGTCCCTTTTTAACTTAAAATAATTTTGCATAAACAAAAGTGCAAAAAAGATATAAAAGTGAAAAAAGAAATGACTAATATATCCAGAGTGTTTTGTTTTGGCACTGTTGCTTGCATATAACTGCAGTCTATGTTTAACCCCTGTGAAGTCAGAACCAGAACTGCAATGAACTATTGGGACCTAGCTGCACACATCTGGTGAGCCAATGACAAGAAGCATATGTGTGTAGACTCTAATCACCAGCTAGTTCCTAGTAGTGCATAGCTGCTCCTGAGCCTACCTATGTATGCTTTTCAACAAAGGGTCCCAAGAGAATAAAGAAAATTTGATAACAGAAGTAAAATTAAAATGTATAATCAGTCAGGACCATGAAAGCTTAATTTTAATTAATGTCCCTTTAAGTTGAAGGGACCCTGTACTGTAAAATATTCTGCCCTTTAATGCTTTCATAATAATCAATTTTACCTAATGGAGTGCATTCAAATATTTCAAATTGCTCCTTTACTTTTATTTTGTAATTTGAAAAAGCTACTTTTTGTCTGTACTTTTGCCCCTTGAATTAACTTTGATGGTATATGGTACATAGGTATCACTTACCCTACCAGGTGGCTCCTTTTTTTCCATCTGTAGAAGCCACCACATTTACTGAAAATTAGCTAAAGGGAAGTTCTGTTAACCAAAAAATAAACCTCCCAGTTGGAGGGAAGTGAGAAAGGGCGGTCCTGCAGCTGCTTTGAATATAATTAAAGGGACACTGAACCCAATTTTTTTCTTTGGGGATTCATATGCATGCAATTTTAAGCAACTTTCTAATTTACTCCTATTATCAATTTTTCTTTGTTCTTTTGCTATCTTTATTTGAAAAAGAAGGCATCTAAGCTAAGAAGCCAGCCAATTGTTGGTTCAGAACCTTGGACAGGACTTGTTTATTGGTGCTGTCCAATCAGCAAGGACAACCCTGGTTGTTCACCAAAAATGGGCCGGCATCTAAACTTACATTCTTGCTTTTCAAATAAAGATACCAAGAGAATGAAGACAATATGATAATAGGAGTAAATTAGAAAGTTGCTTAAAATTGCATGCTCTATCTGAATCATGAAAGAAAAAATTTGGGTTCAGTGTCAATTTAAACCTCTGTGATACAGCTTGGCGCCAGGTTTTTGTATTTCCCGCACGGCTATTGGCTAAGAGGTGGAAACGTCACCTCTCAGACAAATTGCGTTCTGCCGTGGGCTGCCTTTAGCAGCTCAGCGCAGCAAACGCTGCTAACAAATAAAGGAGCTTTCAGAATGAAGTATTTTATACTTCATGAATATAAGTCCCCTTTATTTGTTACGATTGTAAATCCTAGCGTTTCCCAAACGCTAGTGTTTACCATCACTTTAAGTAGCTATGTACTATGTAACTATTGGAGAGTAAATTCTACTAGAGTGTCCTGTTATGCAGAAAGAACACGTAATATAGTTGCAAAGCCCAGACTGTTACACATGTTGAATAATATTTGAAGTTTCTGTTCATTAAGATTATATCCAATTTTTGTTACATTACGTACAGCTGCCCCACAAATCACACAGTGGTTCTCTCTATCTCTAATGAACCCTTTGAGATTACTCATCACCTTCTGTCTGATGCAACTTGTTGTGCTGACTGTAGGTAATGGAGTGAGCGGAGAGGCATACAGTACTCATTCAGGGGTCTGTACTGCATAGAATAGCGAGAGATGAGAAAACAGAGACACATTAGCTCTATGGGGACTCTGCTGAAATCCTGCAATATATTTAACTCTTTGGTTGTTGAGACATTTAACAATCTGCACAAGTAAAGGATTTGCCCATGCGCTTTTTGGTCAATGTAATTCGAATCTCCTTATTTGATGACCTTTCTTTGAAATGTTTTAAAGCAAAGGTGCCAGTACCATTTGCAAGTGCCATGCCTCCTGAAAGGTGCCTTGATTGCAACTACAGTTTAATAGTGCTCATGTCATAATAATGGCAGGTATATTTGTACACTGTTATCCCTTTAAGTAAGGTGTGTTCCCTAATTGAACTTCTTTGTAAGTTTAAAAGGTTTTATACATGTAATTCATGTTGATCATGTGACTAGATTGTAAGTTACCACAGAAATAGGGTCCTCAATTTCTCCTGTATTTATCAAATTTTGTGTTGTCTATTACAAGTTTTGTATAATTGTTTTATTTCAAATGTACCCATGGACAGTGCTGCATAATTTGTTGGTGCTTTATAAAAAAAAGTATAAGTATGGGCAGCTTTAGAACCAGCCTACTGGAAGTAAAGTAAATCCTACCTAAATAAATATTATCAACTGCCCTCACCAAGGTTACTAACGATCTCCTTTCTGCTAAAAACAAAGGCTACTACTCTATATTCATCTTACTTGACCTCTCTGCTGCCTTTGACACGGTTGACCTTCTCCTACAGACTCTTAGCTCTCTTGGGCTCTGTGACACTGCCCTCTCCTGGATTCACTCTTATCTCTCTAACAGATCCTTCTCTGTCTCTTTGCTGGTGACTCCTCCTCTCCATTGCCTCTGTCTGTTGGAGTATCTCAAGGCTCTGTCCTGGGTCCTCTACTCTTCTCTATTTACACTTCATCACTGGGTAAACTTATCAACAGCTATGGCTTCAACTACCACCTCTATGCTGATGATACCCAGATCTACCTTTCCACCCCTACACTCTCTTCTTCTGTCAATTCTCACATCAGCGACTGCTTATCTGGCATTTCCTCCTGGATGGCCTCTCACCACCTATGTATAAACATGTCCAAGACCGAACTACTTCTAATCCCCCCCTCTAACTCTACTACAGTTTCTAATTTTTCCATCACTGTTGGCAGCACCACTATCTCCCCATTACCCAAAGTCTGCTGCCTCGGAGTCACACTTGACTCAAATCTGTCCTTAATTCTCCACATTCAATTGCACTCTTTATCCTGCCGCAACCACCTATGCAATATCTCCAAAATGTGTCAGTTTCTGAGTGATGTAACTACTAAACTGCTAATCCACTCCCTGGTAATTTCCCGACTTGACTACTGTAAAAACTTGCTAACTGGCCTCCCCCTCTCCCGCCTCTCTCCCCTTCAATCCATCCTAAATGCATCTGCCAGGCTAATCCACCTCCCTCGATGTGCTGTTTCTGCTGCACCTCTCTGTGAGTCCCTTCACTGGCTCCCCATTCACAGCAGAATTAAATTCAAAATTCTTATCAATGCTGCCCCACCCTACCTGTCCTCACTCATCAACAAATATACTCCAGCCCGCCCCCTAAGATCCAACAATGACCTGCTCCTTGCGTCCTCTACCATCACCTCCTCTAATGCTAGGCTACAGGACTTCTCCTGTGTGGCACCAACCCTCTGGAGCGCACTTTCTCGAGCCGTCAGACTCTCCCCTAACCTCTCCTCCTTTAAACATTCCCTAAAAACCTTTTTGTTCATGGAAGCTTATCACCCGACTCATTAACAAATGAACTTCACTAACCTAACAGCTGCCCTCATCTATCTCCTCACTAATATCATATTCATCTTTGCAGTCCCCACCTCCTGTTTCCCATCTTCCTACCCATCTAGATTGTAAGTTCCCACGGGAATAGGGCCCTCAATTCCCCCTGTTTTTGTCTGTCAAATTTTGTCTTTTATTCTATTGTTTCTCCGTTGTACTTTTATCCTTGTACCCATGGGCAGTGCTGCGGAATCTGTTGGCGCTTTTATAAATAAATAATAATAATTGCTAAAAGCTGTACAAACTGAACCGAATAATCTCTTGTCATCATGGTGCTATATTTGACATCACTGTTCCTTCATAGTTTTTAATGTCGTCACACATCTTGAGAAATAGTATATTAAGTATATATTTTAAAGCACAATGAAATACAGTAGAACTTCATAAACAAAAAGTCCATTATAGAACACAATAGCACTTACTCTGAATTTTAAATGGACAACAGATGTTTTTTCTAACATTTCAAAATTGCTTGTAATTTGTAGATACCCTGTATCATTTCACAGCCATCAGCCAATTGCAGACTGATATACGCATACACTGTGAACTCTTGCACATGCTCTGTAGGAGCTCACGTCTCAGAAAGACTGTGCAAAGTTTGATAATTGAAGTATATTGGAAAGTTTCTTAAAACTGCATGTTCTATCTAAATCCTGAAAGTCAAATTTTGTCTTTAGTGCCCCTTTAATATTTAAACATAGGTCTGTAATTACAGTCCTCTTGTATGAAGACCGGTAGTGACAGTGAAATGCTGCATATCATATCCAGGCTCTTTGTTCTCCTGTGAAAAGATATTTATTAACATTATTGTATTATTTTTAAGGTATTTTAATACTGGAAATTACAGAAAAAATAAATGGGCAGGAAGAAAATACAGATTTCCCGAATCTTAGACCAACGTAACAGACAGGTAAGATTGCATTTTAACTCACATATGTTTATTTTAAGGGATATTAAAATGCGAAAATGCAATCTCAATACTGTGTATCTAGATGAATATATATATATATATATATATATATATATATATATATATATATATATATATATATACACAGTGCCCTCCACTATTGACACCCTTGATAAATATGAGCAAAGAAGGCTGTAGAAAATTGTCTTTATTGTTTAACATTTTGATCTTTTGTTAAAAAAAAAATACCCAAATATACTCTGCTCTCATGGATATCAAACAATTGCAAACACAACACAGGTATATAAAAAAAACAAAAAAACTTTTGTTTGATATATGTGTGGCACAATTATTGGCACCATTTTAGTCAATACTTTGTGCTACTTCCCTTTGCCAAGATAACAGCTCCCGGTATTCTCCTATAATTCCTGATGAGGTTGGAGAATACATGGCAAGGGATTTAAGACCATTCCTCCATACAGAATCTCTCCAGATCCTTCAAATTCCAAGGTCGATGCTGGTGGAGTCTCGTCTTTAGTTCACAATTACCCCACAGGTTTTCTATGGGGTTCAAGTCTGTGGACTGCGATAGCCATGGCAGGACCTTGATAATATTAGTGGAGGGCACTGTTTCATTTTATAGAACACGTTTGGTACAGTGTGATCGCAATATTATAATTAAAACACGATTGCGCAATTGTGATCACTATGTTATGAAATATGAATATTACAAACGCGAAAACGCTATTGCAATATTGTGAAATTGGAAAACGTAAAAACGCAATCGCAATATTGTGCAGCATGAATATTCTGGTCGTGAATGCACGATATGTAAATATGGATATTGAAAATGCGCAATCACAATCTTAAAATTCTTAAAAATACACACCTAATGAGACAACATAAGATTAGTACAATCATGTTTACAGTTTACATATTCTAACATTATACTATAGAATCCCCCCCGCTCCTATAGTTCTGATAGGAAGTGGGTTTTTATTTTTTTGGCTTTTGTTGTCCTTATTAAAGGGGTAGAAAGGTCAAAATGTAACATGCATAGTTGCATTTCAATTTGTAGTAGAAGCAATTTTACAAAATAATTCCATTAGCAAAAATGCGTTTAGTAAAAGGTTTTCTGCTGCATATGCACATATCCTGTGAGCCTGTGCACCTGTATTGAAACACTACACCTTCTCAGAGAGTCAGCAGTGGCTTGTATGACACAAACTACATCTTCAGAAACCATACACACCACTGCCATCTCTCTGAGCAGGCATGGTGTTTGAATACTGGTGCACAGCCCTCACAGGATATGTGCGTATGACGCAGAAAACAGTAATACCTTTTACTAGAAGCATTTTTAATAATGGGAGTATTTTGCAAAAATGCTTATATTTTAAACTGAAATGCACCCGTGCATGACGAATATATAGGTGTTCCGTGGGAGTTTGAAGGGTGTTCCATGGGAGTCGCCTGTATTTTAATAGGGAAACATTGCCGTGAGTTTCTAATATTCAAAGCGCTGTCCTCCATCTTATCCCTTTTCAGCCATATCAGGCTCGTCTGCTTTTAAGTGACATTATTTCCCAGTGTGACAAATATTGTGAATATACAGTGAAACTGAATTTACATATGCACAATCTGAAGTGTTACTACACAGAAAACATTTTTTATTTTTGCAAATGTAGTCTATTTTGTGGAAACACGCTTTAAAGACCGCCCTAACCCCGCCGCCTACATCACAGCTCAGTGGCAATGTCAGGGACTTTTGCTGAAGTTGTGATGCCCATTATATATAGCACAACAAGGGTCAGCCCACTGTTTTAGAATATATCAACAGATCAACAGACTAAGAGCCTGGCGAATCCATTAGTCAATGTTTTGCATATCGGGGCCTTAATATGAAGTGCCTTTCAGCCATGAACATAAGTATTAAGTGCCTATGAGCATTTATATTGATTCTACCGTTTTACTTTTATATATAAATTTAAACCGCTATTCCTTCTCATTTTAAGGCACAAAAATGCTGCCCTTTTATACGGATGATAGAATTATTTTGAGTACAATGTTCTGTTATATTATATATGTTTCTGCTCCTGGGAAATTTATCTTAATACCTTTTATTTTGTTATAAAAATATTTCTGCTCAAGCTCTGATACAGTACTGATAGGGGCGTATTAGACAGAAAACTGGAGCAGATCAGCTATACTGTATGAGTTTGTAACAAATAGCACCCCACTACCAGGAACATATAAGCAGCAGTGCAAATCAAAACAGCAGCATATATATCTAATACTTTGCTTATGTGTAAGTAACATTAAAAACATTTTTTTTTCAATTAGTACTATTTCTATAAGGTGTTCAGAAGCCTTCCATGCAAAAAAACGCATTATGAGTGTTTGCAGAGTATTTTATAATAAAAATGGAAATGCTTCTTGAAATACACCACTCTTTGTTGACTTTAAGTTTTGTTTTTTCCCTACCCTTAAAGGGACAGTTAACAACATTTTTTTTTTAAATCAATAATCCCTTTATTACCTATTCCCTAGTTTTGCATAACTAACACAGTTATAATAATACATGTTTTACCTCTGTAATAACCTTGTATTTATGCCTCTGCAAACTGCCCCCTTATTTCAGTTCTTTTGACAGACTTGCATTTTAGCCAATCAGTGCTAACTCTTAGGTAACTTCTTGTGCGTGAGCTTAATGCTATCTATATGACAAGCATTAACTAATGCCCTCTAGTGGTGAAAAATGTCAACATGCATTCAGATTAGAGGCCGCCTTCAAGGTCTAAGAAATTAGCATATGAGCCTACCTAGGTTAAGCTTTCAACTAAGAATACCAAGAGAACAAAGAACAATTGGTGATAAAAGTACATTTGAAAGTTGTTTAAAATTACATGCCCTATCTGAATCGTGAAAGTTTATTTTGGACTTGACTGTCCCTTTAATTATTGTATAATGATATGTATATGACCGCCAGGTTACCTTCACCAAGAGAAAGTTTGGTTTGATGAAGAAAGCCTATGAGCTGAGCGTCCTGTGTGACTGCGAGATCGCCCTTATCATTTTCAATGGATCAAACCGACTTTTCCAGTATGCCAGCACTGACATGGACCGAGTCCTCTTGAAGTATACCGAGTACACGGAGCCGCATGAAAGCCGGACTAATACAGACATCCTGGAGGTGACTAAAATGTGCTTTTTCCCTGAAGGTGTGGGTACTTACTGTGCCAGGCAGCATGTATTCTATTTTAAACACAGACGTTTAATCATAATTTCCAAATGTATATTAAATGCTTAGGCCCCAAGTTATCAAGGTCTGTCGGACCTGATCCGACAGTGCGGATCAGGTCCTCGCTGAGCTGCTGGTGCAACGCCGCCCCCTGCCCTGCAGACTCATGGCCAATAGGTCGCCAGCAGGGGGGGTATCAATCAACCCGATCGTACTCGATCGGGTTGATTTCTGGCGATGTCTGTCCGCCTGCTTAGAGCAGGTGGACAGGTTATGGAGCAGCGGCCTTTGTGACTGCTGCTTCATAACTGCTGTTTCTGGCGAGTCTGATGACTCGCCAGAAACAGGGGCCATCAAACTCCATACTGAGCTTGATAAATAGAGGCCTTAGTGTCTTGCATGTACAAGCCCTCTTAAATATACAGGTACGAATCCCTAAATCCAGAATTCCAAAATCCAAACTTATTCAGAAATCCAAACACGTTAATATTTATTAAAAAAAATAAAATCATCACAAATTAAAAATGTCCCCCGTCTGTAAGTCACAATCTTCTCTGTGTCTTTGGCTTGTTTTTTTGTGTGTTCTAAAATGCAATTAATAGTCTATTTAAAACAACAAATATTCGGCCAGATTACGAGTTTTGCATTATGAGCTGTGCGGTGCTACCGTGCAGTTTTTTTCTCACCGCTCACTTACCTACAGCTCTGGTATTACGGGTTTTTATAAACCCGGCGTTAAAAGGCATGGAGTGAGCGTAGAGCAAAATTGTGCTCCATACCGCACTCCAATACCAGTGCTGCTTAAGTCAGCGGTGAGCTGGTCGTATGTGCTCGTGCACGATTTCCATGGGGATAGCCAGCTGAAAAAAAGTCTCTAGCACCTGCAATAAAGCAGTGTAAAACTCAGTAACGCAGCCCCATTGATTCCTATGGGGAAACACATTTTATGTTTACACCTAACACCCTAACATGAACCCCGAGTCTAAACACCCCTAATCTTACACTTATTTACCCCCTATTCTGCCGCCCCCAATATCGCCAACACCTACATTATACTTATTAACCCCTAATCTGCCGCTCTGGACATTGCCGCCACCTACATTAGACTTATGAACCCCTAAACTGTTGTCCCCAACATCGCTGCCACCTACATTATATTCATTAACCCCTAATCTGCCGTCCCCGACATCGCCGACACCTGCATTATACTTATTAACAAACAATATCAAAGAGCAAAGCAAGTGTTCAGAAAATGGATTCCCAAAGGGTGTTATGAGCAATATAAATATAGCACCCTAATACATCCAGGGAATCAGTCCCAGTAAAGTCTGTGCTATAAGGGACAACGGTCAATATGCAGTACATATGAAACACAGCGTTAATTCCTGATTTTCTATTCCTTGCTTGTCAGGTAACTGTATGAATACCACTTCAGCCTAGTTGTCACGGGTGTAAGGTGCAGAGATAAAAATGTGCAGTAACTGTAGAAATGGCCGGAAAAACTCTTACCCTCCACAAGACTTGGTGGGGTGCCTGGGCGCACTGCTGTACTTCTCCTCGGACTGGTGTTGAAGCCCTTCCGTGGGGGTGCAGCGTGTGGGTCCTTCTTGGCGTGCTTGGAGATCCGGCTCTGATGGCGTGGTATTCTCATGCACACCCCGTGACGTCGCTAGGTGCACTGTGGGTAGTGTAGTTGAGACAAACCCGGAAGTCAACGCCGGTTTCGGCTACGAGAGCAACAGGTCAGTATACGGTATATCCCACCGCTATATGGATAAAGTTCACAAAGAAAGGAGATCTGTTGACTCAGGGTTAGTTGCTGGAAAAACTTGTTTTTATTATGGTAATCCAAAACAAGTCAAAGTAAAGCAAAGTACATAGGGTCACAGTGAGGAACGCCTGACGCGTTTCGTGCATGCGCTTCTTCGGAGGCCTCCGAAGAAGCGCATCCACGCATGCGCGAAACGCGTCAGGCGTTCCTCACTGTGACCCTATGTACTTTGCTTTACTTTGACTTGTTTTGGATTACCATAATAAAAACAAGTTTTTCCAGCAACTAACCCTGAGTCAACAGATCTCCTTTCTTTGTGAACTTTATACTTATTAACCCCTAATCTGCCGCTCCAGACATCACCAACATTATACTTATTAACCCCTAATCTGCTGCCCCCAACATCGCCGACACCTACATTATATTTATTAACCCCTAATCTGCCGCCCCCAACATCGCCGCCACTATATTAAATGTATTAACCCCTAAACATAAGTCTAACCCTAACAGCCCCTAACTTAAATATAATTTAAATAAATCTAAATACAATTTCTATCATTACCTAAATTATTCCTATTTAAAACTAAATACTTACCTATAAAATAAACCCTAGGGTTTATTTTTATTTTACAGGCAAGTTTGTATTTATTTTAACTAGGTAGAATAGTTACCAAATAGTTATTAACTATTTAATAACTACCTAGTTAAAATAAATACAAATTTACCTGTGAAATAAAACCTAACCTAAAGGTGACAGTCAAGTCCAAAAAAAACTTTAATTTTTCAAATATGGCATGTAATTTTAAACAACTTTACAATTTACTTTTATCAACAATTTTGCTTTGTTCTCTTGGTATTCTAGTTGAAAGCAAACCTAGGGAGGCACATATGATAATTTCTAAGCCCTTGAAGGCCGCCTCTATTTTATTTACTTTTCATAGCAGAGGAGAGCAAGCTCATGTAGGCCATATAGATAGCATTGTGATCACACCCGTGGCTAGTGGCAGACACTGCACTAATTGGCTAAAATGCAAGTCAATAGATAATAACTAAAAGTCATGTGATTAGGGGCGGTCAGAAGATGCTTAGATACAAGTTAGTCACAGAAGTAAAAAGTGTATTGGTTTTGCAAAACTGGGGAATAGGTAATAAACGGATTATCTATCTTTTTAAACAACAAAAATTCTGGTGTTGACTGTCCCTTAAGTTACAATAATACCTAACACTACACTACAATTAAATAAATTCCCTACATTAAAACAATTAAATAAAATTTAGCTAAATTACAAAAACAAACAAACACTAAATCACAGAAAATAAAAAACAAATTACAGATCTTTAAACTAATTACACCTAATCCAATAGCCCTATCAAAATAAAAAAGGCCCCCCAAAATAAAAAAAAACCCCTAGCCTAAACTACCAATAGTCCTTAAAAGGGCCTTTTGTGGGGCATTGCCCCAATGAAATCAGCTCTTTTACAAACAACCCCCCAACAGTAAAATCCACCACCCACACAACCAACCCCCCAAATAAAACCCTAACTAAAAAAAAACTAAGCTCCCCATTGCCCTGAAAAGGGCATTTGGATGGGCATTGCCCTTAAAAGGGCATTTAGCTATATTGCTGCCCAAAGCCTTAACCTAAAAAATAAATCCACCCAATACACCCTCAAAAAATCCTAACACTAACCCCCGAAGATTCACTTATCGGGAGAAGTCTTCATCCAAGCGGCAAGATGTCCTCAACGAAGCCGGCAGAAGTGGTCCTCCAGATGGGCAGAAGTGGTCCTCCAGACGGGCAGAAGTCTTCATCCAGACGGCATCTTCTATCTTCATCCTTCCGACGCGGATCGGCTCCATGTTCAAGACATCCGGCGCAGAGCATCCTCTTCAATCGACAGAATGAATATCTCTTTAAGTGACGTCATCCAAGATGGCGTCCCTTAGATTACGATTGGTTGATAGAATTCTATCAGCCAATCGGAATTAAGGTAGAAAAAATCCTATTGGCTGATGCAAACAGCCAATAGGATTGAGCTGGCATTCTATTGGCTGTTCCGATCAGCCAATAGAATGCGAGCTCAATCCTATTGGCTAAATTTATTTAATTTATTTAATTATAGTGTAGTGTTAGGTTTAATTGTAACTTAGTTTAGTATTTATTTTACAGGTAATTTTGTTATTATTTTAACTAGGTAGCTATTAAATAGTAAATAACTATTTAATAGCTATTGTACCTAGTTAAAATAAATACAAAGTTGCCTGTAAAATAAATATAAATCCTAAAATAGCTACAATATAATTATTTGTTATATTGTAGCTAGTTTAGGGTTTATTTTACAGGTAAGTATTTAGTTTTAAATAGGAATAATTTAGTTAATAAGATTTAATTTATTTTGTTAGATTAAAATTATATTTAATTTAGGGGGGTGTTAGGGTTAGACTTAGCTTTAGGGGTTAATACATTTATTATAGTAGTGGCGAGGTCCGGTCGGCAGATTAGGGGTTAATACTTGAAGTTAGGTGGCGGCGATGTTAGGGAGGGCAGATTAGGGGTT
The DNA here is from genome assembly GCF_027579735.1 of Bombina bombina. Taxonomy (NCBI): domain Eukaryota; kingdom Metazoa; phylum Chordata; class Amphibia; order Anura; family Bombinatoridae; genus Bombina; species Bombina bombina. Next base: position 769,853,253 of record NC_069500.1, on the reverse strand, counting down.
AATACTATTTTTTATAGGGTTTGTGAGGCGGGAGTGCGGCGGTTCAGGGGTTAATAACTTTATTAGAGCAGCGGCGAGGTCCAGTCGGCAGATTAGAGGTTAATAAGTGTAGGTAAGTAGCGGCGACGTTGGGGGGCAGATTAGGGGTTAATAAATATAATATAGGTGTCGGTGATGTTAGGGGCAGCAGATTAGGGGTTCATAGGGATAATGTAGGTGGCGGCGGTGTGCGGTCGGCAGATTAGGGGTTAAAAAATGTATTATAGTGGCGGTGGCGATGTTGGGGGACCTCGGTTTAGGGGTACATAGGTAGTTTATGGGTGTTAGTGTACTTTAGAGCACTGTAGTTAAGAGCTTTATATACCGGCGTTAGCCCATAAAGCTCTTAACTACAGCCTTTCCATGGGCGGTAGGAGTCTTGTTGGTAGAGGGTGTACCGCTCACTTCAGCCAAGACTCTAAATACCAGCGTTAGGAAGATCCCATTGAAAAGATAGGATACGCAATTGGCATAAGGGTATCTGTGGTATGGAAAAGTCGCGGCTTGAAAGTGAGCGTTAGACCCTTTCCTGCCTGACTCTAAATACCAGCAGGCGGCCAAAAGCAGTGTTAGGAGCCCTTAACATTGCTTTTGACGGCTACCGCAGAACTCTAAACCTAGGCGATAATATTTTCTCCAATATTGATATCTTTAAGTGTCTGTAAAACATGGGTAGAGTCTTTGATATATGTGCTAAGAGTCTTGATATATTTTTGCAAGAACCTATCCACATTGAGACAAATTTGAGGTAATGGAATTAATACCGGAAATGATAGGACGACCAGGAGGATTATTTATATCTTTATGTATTTTTGGTAAAAAGTAAAATATAGGGATTTTTGGATATTCTGGAAATAGAAAAGAAAATTCGCTCTTATTGAGAATGCCTTTATCTTTGCCGCTATCGCTATGCAGTAGTCTGCCAAGTTTTTTAGAGAAGGAGCCTGCAGATATAGCTCCAAACTGAAAATGTTCACTATCCCCAATACAGGAAAGGAACTTGTCATTAAAGATACCATTCGTTGTACACAAAAAGGAGTCATCTACATGCTTAAATGAACAGGCAATCTAATTTATTTAGGCGAGACCATCAGAGGCCTGAGGGATCGAATCCATGAACACCTCTGTAATACAGAGAAAGGAAATTTGGATACTCATTTGTACAAACATTTCCAAGAAGTCAATAAGAACAATCTTAAAGATCTCCAATATTGGGGGATCTGTAAGGTACGCTTGAATTGTTGGGGGGGGGGGGGGTGATTATGAAAATAAGCTGCTTCGTAAAGAAGCAGAATTGATATACCATATGGACACCCTCTTTCCAAATGGACTAAACTCGGAACTGGATTTATCTCCATTTTTATCGGTTTAGAACACATATGTAAACTCATTAGGTATATCCCTACTCCATCCCTTTATACCCACTTATACACTACTACTCTTTCCTATTCTTGTGCTATATATTAAAATATAGATGATAATATCCCACTATTAGTAGATATAGATCACTTAGAGAACACTAATAAAACCCTTACCCAAATATTCACTATTATTATTTGTACACTTTTAGTCTAAAACTTTGTTAATATAACCTCATTTTGTTCATATATATCCACTTATGTACATGAATATGGGTATATAGTTTATCACACTATCGATAATTATGATATTAAGATTTTTTGTACACCTTAATACTAATTCCTTAGGATAAATATACATATATATATATATAAATATATGTTACACACAGCAGAGCTATACGAGATGCTATGTTAAAAGTAGGGGATTGCAGCACTCAGAAAAACTTCTCTTATTCTAATACGTAGAAAAAAAAAAAAAGCTGAAACATTGTATCCAAAAAGAGGCTCACACACAGATGGTCCAATTAATATGTAACACATTTATTATGCAAGTTATCCTAAACCTAAGTATGCCACTGCAGTGGAAAGCCTAAAGTAAAATCACTAGACTCATGATAACTGGGTACAGTATAATGACAATATCAATGTTGCACAAAACATATCAAAATATGAAAATGCATGGAAAGTATAGATGAAACAAAACGTCCCAATGTAACAAAAGTCCACAAAGTCTGACACAGTCATTTGAAATTCAAGCGGCAGTAAGAAGTACCTGGTATGGTGTTGATTGATAACACCAAATTCTCTGGAAGGAAGTTTGGCAGAGGCGAATGAAAGTGGATCTACCCAGCAATGAATCTCAAAGTTCAACTTGCACAATTACGGTGTTAAGGAATCAGATGAGAAATTTGGGTGAGACAGAGGCCGGATGCTAAGTCCCGGCTCACTTCATCATTTTTTGCTTCAAGTCTGTGCCTAAAGATACCTGGTCTTTGCTGCTTGCAAATCTATCTTCGCCTGGAAGAGGTTGTATGTGTTTTCCTTTACCCCTCATTGCCGTCTTTGGAATAAGCCTGTTGTTTCTATCAAGCACTCATGGTTAACGCTTGCTGACATAGGAGGACGCTTTCACCTCGAATCTGTCAGCTGTTTCTTTAATTACGGTACCATTTTGTCTGAGCTCATATGTTGTAATTGCAGGATTAAATATCCACATCATAACAAATAACCTTTGTGGACTTTTGTTACATTGGGACGTTTTGTTTCATCTATACTTTCCATGCATTTTCATATTTTGATATGTTTTGTGCAACATTGATATTGTCATTATACTGTACCCAGTTATCATGAGTCTAGTGATTTTACTTTAGGCTTTCCACTGCAGTGGCATACTTAGGTTTAGGATAACTTGCATAATAAATGTGTTACATATTAATTGGACCATCTGTGCGTGAGCCTCTTTTTGGATACAATGTTTCAGCTTTTTTTTTTCTTCTACGTATTAGAATAAGAGAAGGAGTGCTGCAATCCCCTACTTTTAACATAGCATCTCGTATAGCTCTGCTGTGTGTAACATATATTTACTTATATAAATATATTTGAACTATTATACATTTGGGGGTCTGCACCAGGACCTGGTCTTGCTAACGCAATCTGGGTTTTATTTTTGTCTCAGGCAATTTTACCTGGAAGTGATAATAAAGGTGCCTGACTATTATAATTCTCTCCCTAATTCTTGATTTATTTATATATATATATATATCAGTAAATAGCAACAAGGATTCTAAGTACACCTTAAATACTAAGCTAGTTCCTTAAAAGCTAGTTATACGACTTATATACTACAATGTCGTGGAGAAATTACAAATTTTACCCATGTAATCTATAATCCCAGACACTTCACACCTAACACTATATCACAAAGTTTTTTTTTTAGAAATTATAGAGCTAATCACTAGTAACTATGGCCTAGATTTGGAGTTTGGCGTTAGCCGTGAAAACCAGCGTTAGAGGCTCCTAACGCTGGTTTTAGGCTAACTCCTGTATTTGGAGTCACTCAAAATAGGGTCTAACGCTCACTTTTCAGCCGCAACTTTTCCATACCGCAGATCCCCTTACGTCATTTGCGTATCCTATCTTTTCAATGGGATCTTTCTAACTCCGGTATTTAGAGTCGTGTCTGAAGTGAGCGTTAGACATCTAACGACAAAACTCCAGCCGCAGTAAAAAAGTCAGTAGTTAAGAGCTTTCTGGGCTAACGCCGGTTCATAAAGCTCTTAACTACTGTACTCTAAAGTACACTAACACCCATAAACTACCTATGTACCCCTAAACTGATGCCCCCCCACATCGCCGCCACTCGATTAAATTTTTTTAACCCCTAATCTGCCGACCGCTACCTACGTTGTACTTATGTACCCCTAATCTGCTGCCCCTAACACCGCCGACCCCTGTATTATATTTATTAACCCCTAATCTGCCCCCCACAACGTCGCCGCCAGCTACCTACAATAATTAACCCCTAATCTGCCGACCGCAAAGCGCCGCCACCTACATTATAGCTATGTACCCCTAATCTGCTGCCCCTAACACCGCCGACCCCTATATTATATTTATTAACCCCTAATCTGCCCCCCACAACGTCGCCTCCACCTGCCTACACTTATTAACCCCTAATCTGCCGAGCGGACCGCACCGCTACTATAATAAAGTTATTAACCCCTAATCCGCCTCACTAACCCTATAATAAATAGTATTAACCCCTAATCTGCCCTCCCTAACATCGCCAACACCTAACTTCAATTATTAACCCCTAATCTGCCGACCGGAGCTCACCGCTATTCTAATAAATGTATTAACCCCTAAAGCTAAGTCTAACCCTAACACTAACACCCCCCTAAATTAAATATAATTTTAATCTAACGAAATTAATTAACTCTTATTAAATAAATTATTCCTATTTAAAGCTAAATACTTACCTGTAAAATAAACCCTAATATAGCTACAATATAACGAATAATTACATTGTAGCTATTTTAGGATTAATATTTATTTTGCGTAAGCAACTCTGGTATCGAGAGTTGAAGCTGCGTTAAAAATGCTCTACGCTCCTTTTTTGGAGCCTAACGCAGCCTTTTTGTGGACTCTCAATACCAGAGTTATTTTTATGGTGCGGCCAGCCGGCGTTAGAGGCTCCTAACGCTGGTTTTAGGCTAACTCCGGTATTTGGAGTCACTCAAAAAAGGATCTAACGCTCACTTTTCAGCCGAGACTTTTCCATACCGCAGATCCCCTTACGTCATTTGCGTATCCTATCTTTTCAATGGGATCTTTCTAACTCCGGTATTTAGAGTCGTGTCTGAAGTGAGCGTTAGAAATCTAACGACAAAACTCCAGCAGCAGAAAAAAGTCAGTAGTTAAGAGCTTTCTGGGCTAACGCTGGTTCATAAAGCTCTTAACTACTGTACTCTAAAGTACACTAACACCCATAAACTACCTATGTACCCCTAAACCGAGGTCCCCCCACATCGCCGCCACTCGATTACATTTTTTTAACCCCTAATCTGCCGACCGCCACCTACGTTATACTTATGTACCCCTAATATGCTGCCCCTAACACCGCCGACCCCTGTATTATATTTATTAACCCCTAATCTGCCCCCCACAACGTCGCCGCCAACTACTTACAATAATTACCCCTAATCTGCCGACCGCAAAGCGCCGCTACTTAAGTTATCCTTATGTACCCCTAATCTGCTGCCCCTAACACCGCTGACCCCTATATTATATTTATTAACCCCTAATCTGCCCCCCTCAACGTCGCCTCCACCTGCCTACACTTATTAACCCCTAATCTGCCGAGCGGACCGCACCGCTACTATAATAAAGTTATTAACCCCTAATCCGCCTCACTAACCCTATAATAAATAGTATTAACCCCTAATCTGCCCTCCCTAACATCGCCGACACCTAATTTCAAACATTAACCCCTAATCTGCCGACCGGAGCTCACCGCTATTCTAATAAATGTACTAACCCCTAAAGCTAAGTCTAACCCTAACACTAACACCCCCCTAAGTTAAATATAATTTAAATCAAACGAAATTAATTAACTCTTATTAAATAAATTATTCCTATTTAAAGCTAAATACTTACCTGTAAAATAAACCCTAATATAGCTACAATATAAATTATTATTACATTGTAGCTATTTTAGGATTAATATTTATTTTACAGGCAACTTTGTAATTATTTTAACCAGGTACAATAGCTATTAAATAGTTAAGATCTATTTAATAGTTACCTAGTTAAAATAATTGCAAAATTACCTGTAAAATAAATCCTAACCTAAGTTACAATTAAACCTAACACTATACTATCATTAAATTAATTAAATAAAATACCTACAATTACCTACAATTAAACCTAACACTACACTATCAATAAATTAATTAAATACAATTCCTACAAATAACTACAATGAAATAAACTAACTAAAGTACAAAAAATAAAAAAGAACTAAGTTACAAAAAATAAAAAAATATTTACAAACATAAGAAAAATATTACAACAATTTTAAACTAATTACACCTACTCTAAGCCCCCTAATAAAATAACAAAGACCCCCAAAATAACAAAATGCCCTACCCTATTCTAAATTAAAAAAGTTCAAAGCTCTTTTACCTTACCAGCCCTGAACCGGGCCCTTTGCGGGGCATGCCCCAAGAAGTTCAGCTCTTTTGCCTGTAAAAAAAAACATACAATACCCCCCCAACATTACAACCCACCACCCACATACCCCTAATCTAACCCAAACCCCTCTTAAATAAACCTAACACTAAGCCCCTGAAGATCTTCCTACCTTGCCTTCACCCTGCCAGGTTCACCGATTGGTCCAGAAGAGCTCCTCCGATGTCCTGATCCAAGCCCAAGCGGGGGGCTGAAGATGTCCATGATCCGGTCGAAGTCTTCATCCAAGCGGGGCAGAAGAGGTCTTCCATCCGATTGAAGTCTTCATCCAGGCGGCATCTTCTATCGTCATCCATCCGGAGCGAAGCGGCAGCATCCTGAAGACCTCCGACGCGGAACATCCATCCTGCCCGACGACTGAACGACGAATGACGGTTCCTTTAAATGACGTCATCCAAGATGGCGTCCCTCGAATTCCGATTGGCTGATAGGATTCTATCAGCCAATCGGAATTAAGGTAGGAATATTCTGATTGGCTGATGGAATCAGCCAATCAGAATCAAGTTCAATCCGATTGGCTGATCCAATCAGCCAATCAGATTGAGCTTGCATTCTATTGGCTGATCGGAACAGCCAATAGAATGCGAGCTCAATCTGATTGACTGATTGGATCAGCCAATCGGATTGATCTTGATTCTGATTGGCTGATTCCATCAGCCAATCAGAATATTCCTACCTTAATTCCGATTGGCTGATAGAATCCTATCAGCCAATCGGAAATCGAGGGACGCCATCTTGGATGACGTCATTTAAAGGAACCGTCATTCGTCGTTCAGTCGTCGGGCAGGATGGATGTTCCGCGTCAGAGGTCTTCAGGATGCTGCCGCTTCGCTCCGGATGGATGACAATAGAAGATGCCCCCTGGATGAAGACTTCAATCGGATGGAAGACCTCTTCTGCCCCGCTTGGATGAAGACTTCGACCGGATCATGGACATCTTCAGCCCCCCGCTTGGGCTTGGATCAGGACATCGGAGGAGCTCTTCTGGACCGATCGGTGAACCTGGCAGGGTGAAGACAAGGTAGGAAGATCTTCAGGGGCTTAGTGTTAGGTTTATTTAAGGGGGGTTTGGGTTAGATTAGGGGTATGTGGGTGGTGGGTTGTAATGTTGGGGGGGGTATTGTATGTTTTTTTTTACAGGCAAAAGAGCTGAACTTCTTGGGGCATGCCCCGCAAAAGGGCCCTGTTCAGGGCTGGTAAGGTAAAAGAGCTTTGAACTTTTTTAATTTAGAATAGGGTAGGGCATTTTGTTATTTTGGGGTTCTTTGTTATTTTATTAGGGGGCTTAGAGTAGGTGTAATTAGTTTAAAATTGTTGTAATATTTTTCTTATGTTTGTAAATATTTTTTTATTTTTTGTAACTTAGTTCTTTGTTATTTTTTGTACTTTAGTTAGTTTATTTCATTGTAGTTATTTGTAGGAATTGTATTTAATTAATTTATTGATAGTGTAGTGTTAGGTTTAATTGTAGGTAATTGTAGGTATTTTATTTAATTAATTTAATGATAGTATAGTGTTAGGTTTAATTGTAACTTAGGTTAGGATTTATTTTACAGGTAATTTTGTAATTATTTTAACTAGGTAACTATTAAATAGTTCTTAACTATTTAATAGCTATTGTACCTGGTTAAAATAATTACAAAGTTGCCTGTAAAATAAATATTAATCCTAAAATAGCTGCAATGTAATTATAATTTATATTGTAGCTATATTAGGGTTTATTTTACAGGTAAGTATTTAACTTTAAATAGGAATAATTTATTTAATAAGAGTTAATTTCGTTAGATTAAAATTATATTTAATTTAGGGGGGTGTTAGTGTTAGGGTTAGACTTAGCTTTAGGGGTTAATACATTTATTAGAATAGCGGTGAGCTCCGGTCGGCAGATTAGGGGTTAATAATTGAAGTTAGGTGTCGGCGATGTTAGGGAGGGCAGATTAGGGGTTAATAACTTTATTATAGTAGCGGTGCGGTCCGCTCGGCAGATTAGGGGTTAATAAGTGTAGGCAGGTGGAGGCGACGTTGTGGGGGGCAGATTAGGGGTTAATAAATATAATATAGGGGTCGGCGGTGTTAGGGGCAGCAGATTAGGGGTACATAGGGATAATGTAAGTAGCGGCGGTTTACGGAGCGGCAGATTAGGGGTTAAAAATAAAATGCAGGGGTCAGCGATAGCGGGGGCGGCAGATTAGGAAAGTGGATATTTTCATATATATATATATATATATATTTTATGTGAAGCCAATATATATCTTTCAAGAAGCCGACATTTATTAAGCTAATTCCTATTTTTAATTTTTTATGAGGCCATTTTAATATCATTATACTATGCATGTGAAAATGTACTGTGTATAATAATATGGGTCGTACTATCCTACATGTAACTAGTCAAAAAAGATGAAGAAACAATTATGCTCAGGATTAAGGAGCTTGTAAAGAGAAATACCACCTTAAATATTTACCACCTTTTCATTCAGCTCATTAAATTTGGACCAATCAAAATCAGAAGAGTGGGTACTTATGCACTAAACACTACAGCTGGTTATTGTCTTGAAAAAGGCCGAGTTGCGGGTGAAATGCATTGATTTGTATCCAGCTGGAGCTGTATTACTATTTTACTATCCTGTGTTTATGTAGTTCACAAGGTTTTGGCCAAACTTGTAAGAACTTTTACCATCTCCCTACAACTTACGCACTATAAGTGTACATGAAGAACAGATCCTACGTACATTATTTACTAAAGTGCAGGTAAAAATCGCAAAAAAGACAGAGACGAAACTATACAGGCGCAGGACTATCACGTGACGTGCACTCACGTGATCGTGCATCAGAAACAGATCGCTGGAATTCGTCCTGGGAGAAGGACGCTGAAATCTCTTCAGAGGCTGATTGTAATATACAGATCAGGTAAACCCTCGCTAGGTATCCTAGAAACTTGAGGGTGAGTACTGTATATTCTTCATGCATCATTGATATACAAAGAAACCGGATAAAGGTAATCTTAATTTCTTACTGTGAACTATATTTTGAATCATCCTGTGATACTTTATACATAAGTACCCAAAGCATGGTGGATAAGTGATTTAAGACATCTGAAGATTTGATGTTTATAAAACTATAGATTGTATAAACTTCCTTGGAGCCGCTTTATGGAACTACACTCTGTATAACCCCCCCCCCCCTTTTTTTTTGGAGCTGCCTTATATCTCCAACGGTAGTCGGAGCTCTGGGAGACGTCCCAACAGATTTATGTATATATTTTAATTTGGCCTCTGAATTCTGGCTTCATACACAGTCATATTGGCAGAGTTTTTTTTATAGTTTTTTAAATCAGTTTTTTAGTTGTTTTTTTATTTGTTCGTACTGTTACGTTATATTTGCGGCACTAGTGATATATCCTGTGTTATTCCACTCATTAATGTTTATATACCTCAATGTCACATTACAGAGATCTTGAAGTTCAATGCTGCTTTAGAACACACACTTTACTCCACCTATTGGTGATACACATGGGATGTTACATTTGAATATTAATTCATAGAGATAAATTGTCTCCCCAAAGTAAACTATTGTGTTCTTTTTATATGAATAAATTGTAATAATTTTTACCAAAATTGTCTTGAACTGATTTACAATTAATTAACATATACATTAACCAATTAATACTCCGCTCTTAGCGCCCTCCTATTTTTTCTCTTTTTTGTGACATATTTATTTGACAAGTACGTTCAGTTAGTTGTGACTGAGTGAGAGCGGGCCGGCGGCTGAGATGGATCCGTCTTTTTTTCTTACGCCTGAAGAAATGATCCTTGAGCGGTCGAGAAACGTGTTGAATTGTAAAGACGCTATATTGAGAAGACATTAAAGTTTTACCTTTTATCTTTATGGAAGTTGTTTTTTATACAGGAACCAATAATATTATTGTGTACACACAATTTACAAACTACTTTTAAAGCTCAGCACTCCGTGATCTATCAGGATTTGCCTTTCCGAAACCGGATACTGTACCCAACCATCAGCTAAGGAAATAGCTGACAGTATACTAGCCCCTGTATTAAGGGCTAGTCTGCGTTCCAGCACCGGTCACAGAACAGTGCAACTATATCTGGTGAGCATTCCATCTTGTGTTACTTGACACCTATGATCAACTTTATTACCCTATGAGGTGCCCTCTTTTCTTTCTTAAACAGCCCTTTAGGGTAGCTTAGATTTTTTTAGACTTAGGTTTTTTTATTTTGGGGGGTTGGTTGGGTGGGGGTTTTACTGTTATGGGGTAATTGGTAATTTTTTAGGTAAAAGAGCTGTTTAACTTAGGGCAATGCCCTACAAAAGGTCTTTTTAAGGAACATTGGTAGTTTAGTTTAGATTGGGGTTGTTTTTATTTTGGATGGGCTTTTTTATTTTCATAGTGCTATTAGATTAGGTTTAATTTTTTTTTTTTTTTTTTTGATAATTTCTTTTATTTCTTTCAGTAATTTTAAATAGACTGCCCTCTGGGCAGGCTTATCGCCTAGTTAATAATATAAAACAACCTTTTGGTTTCCTGTATAAACTGTATTATGCATCCACACAAAATCCTGGCACTGAAGATCCGACAACGGTATTAAATGAAAAATCAGTTTATCTTTATTGTTGCTTAAAAACAAGATGGAACTTAATAGAACCAAGAATACACAAATAAGGTGATAAAAGGACTTTAGCCCACCCGCATTATACGCGTTTCATGCCTGTAGGCACTTGTTCACAAGCGTGTGATGCGTGTGGACTATCACCTTGTTTGTGTATTCTTGGTTCTATTAAGTTCCTTCTTGTTTTCATGCAACAATAAAGATGAACTGCTTTTTCATTTAATACCGTGGTCGAATCTTCAGTGCCAGGATTTTGTGTGGATGTCAGTTGCAATTGGCCTATCCAGGGGCTCATCCGTGTGCACGTGACCAATACTCCCACCGAGTGTGTCAACACGGAAGAATGCCACAGTTGGAGAGCGTGAGTCGGCTTGAGCATTCTGCCCTTATGTGTTCGTTGTTAGCTGTATTTTGACATGTAAATATTGCCTAAATGACATAAGATATTGTTTTGTCTTGGTTCCATCCCCTCTCCAAGCTGTCTCATTTTACAGCTAAAAATATTCCAATCTACCCCATAGTTAGAGCATTTTTTACTGCACTGTTGGTTGCTTATAATACATTAGAGCATTTTATTTTTGCACTTTTTAAGGGAGAGTGTACTGTAACATTGTTCTTCCCTTAATATGTTTCCACTGACTTGTTATACCAGCTGAAGAGTATAAAATGTATGAAACAGCTTATTTATGTTTATTTTGTGTATGAAATAGCTAGCTTTGTTCTTTGAAAACACAACCCATTAAAATGGGTTAAGTTTGCAGGGAAATCTGATCTCTGATTATAAATTTCTATATAGACACATGCTTCTTTATATTATCTCTGTCTGTATACCAAAGCCCAATACTTAGGGCCTGATATTCAAAACCTTGCCGCTCAGGAAAGATGATCTACGAAGGCCCTTAAAAAATTTTTAGAAACACAAATTTTATCTTGAGAAATGTACTGAAGGTGCATTGCAAAATGTTTTCCTTAGATACTGTATAATGAAATATTTTATGGAAGATTACATTTTGACTTTAATAGGAGATTTGAGTTGTGATGCCCTCTTTGTAAAGAATGCAATTAATTGACCTCAGGTGTTGCTTATTCAGAATTCCTAAGCTACCACTTTGTGTGTCTCCCATCACATATATGTTTCTGTTTCATAGACCTTGAAGCGTAGAAGACTCGGACTGGAGTTGGAAGAAGGACTTGAGCACGAGGAGACAATGAGGAGGCAGGTAAGGAAAGCCTTATCTCCTATCTGCTGTATACGACACTGAGAGTACCTCTGCTTTATATATAAACACACCTCCCAAATGTCTTTTTTCTGAATGGCAGTTCCTCTTTTAATTGTTACATTATCTGTCTTTCCAAGCCATAAAAGTACTTGCTAATTTGAAACAATTTCAGCTTTTACTAAGCCTCTCCGTAAATATACCTTGTGCCAGATTATGAGAGGAGCGCAAACGTTTGCTTGCGAGCAATATCGGGTTTCTGCACTGTCTGTTTGTGCACAGGTTAAATTGTGCTGGAATTACAAGTTGAAAGTTAATGTGATTGCTCGAGCGCAGTTCAAGTTAACACTTGTTAGGTTAGTGCATCCTCAGAACTTTGGTTAACAAAAAAGTGTCACAAAACACATCAAAAATATATTACAAAGTACAGTTACACTCCTAATAACACCATCTAATGAAAATTACCGTATATATAAAATAATATTGCACACAACAGTTATAAAGGCTCAAAGATTACATTATAGAAAGTAAAATGTCATACTTATTTCTTCTATATTTAAACAACTAACATTAAAAAAATACATATAGATACTATGGGCTAAATTAAAGTAAAGTGCAAATTATTGCCTCTGCGAAAGCGTTATTTGCGCTCAACTTAGTAATACCAATGCACGCAAATGTGCGCTAGCATTACAAGTGAGGTGCAATGCGAACACAAGAGCGCGCTTCTATTAGCTCCTATAAGAGTGTCGTTGTCATGCTGTCAGACACGGCTTGAGAACTAGCACAGCGAAGGGGGTAAGTCTTGCAGCGAATATAAATATACATGTATATGATTATATACATATATATTTGTGTTAATATGTGTATATACATATATATATATATATATATATATATGTGTATGTGTGTGTGTGTGTATAAGCATATACATATATATTTACAGGGAACACACAGATACCATGGACTGCAATGTAAAGGCATTCTTACCTCCCATAACTGCTTATTGCAGTTATTTTATTTAAAAATAAAGATGCTACTATCTTTATTTGTTTAATAAAGAACACTACACTTAAATAAATGGCTAATTGGGGCACTGTTCTCTGGTTAATTTTCTGTACGCTAATTGCTACCACGAGCTTGCAGTAGCAATAACCATACACTTGTAATGGCTGGTTATTCATCTCGCACTCGTAAACGGGCGAATTTGACCGTTTACAGGCGAGAGATAAATTAGCACTCAACTTGTAATCTAGCCCTATATAGGAGTTCTTGTGGATTTGAATACATCATTATATTTAGTATCTATTTACATTTTAATATCTCTGTGAGTCTGTGTAGTCTGTTGGGTCTTTGTACTACTACTGAGCCCACTGGTTACTCAGGGATCTTATAAAACAGCTTGAAATCACTGAGAATAGTGGCTAAGCAGTCTCTCAGTTAAAACAGTTATACTGATTACAACAAATCACTAGAAATATCTAGTTGTGAAATGTCTGTTTTAATTTGTTCATTTTCAGACTTTGCTTCTTGGTCATGGTACCCCATACCCAACATCATCACCCAGTAGCATGGAGGGGGAGCTTGTATCGCCTTCATCCCTAATGCGACCGTTGAAAATTAAATCTCCTGGGGTGAAGCAAGACCTCTCTATAGAGACCGGTGCACCAGGTACTATATTATTGTGTGTGTGAAGGAAGGTAGTTGTGTGTGTGTGTGTGTATGTGTATCCTTGTAGGTGTGTGCTTATTAAAGGGACACAGAAGTCATAGGTGTGTGTATGTACAGTAGATATGTTCCCTTCCGTGTTTTGTATATGTCTAGGGTGATTACATATTCCTGTGCACCCTTTTTTGTTTTCAGTTTGTTTGGATTTGAAAGCTTGCATTGTGTGGCTGTTTTAGGGTCTCAGGTATTGGAGAGGACCTTGACGTGGTACCTGAGCTTGTCCCATTTGGCCAGATGCGGTGACTAACCTTTCCATTTTTGCTTTTAAATCTTAGCTGAGAGCTTGTAAGTGAGTGCTGGGTTTTCTCTGTGTGTTGTATTAATTTGTTTTGTAATTTTCCCTGTGGTTCTTGCACCCAGACCTGTCTGGGGTTAACTGCTTGTGGCTCTGGGGACAGCACAGCTTCCTGTGAGTGCCAGTGGCACCCAGGGCTGAGCATGTTGCAGGGTCATAGGATGTGTACCCGGTCCGGTTTGAGAGTGCAGTTCCCTTCCGTGTTTTGTATATGTCTAGGGTGATTACATATTCCTGTGCACCCTTTTTTGTTTTCAGTTTGTTTGGATTTGAAAGCTTGCATTGTGTGGCTGTTTTAGGGTCTCAGGTATTGGAGAGGACCTTGACGTGGTACCTGAGCTTGTCCCATTTGGCCAGATGCGGTGACTAACCTTTCCATTTTTGCTTTTAAATCTTAGCTGAGAGCTTGTAAGTGAGTGCTGGGTTTTCTCTGTGTGTTGTATTAATTTGTTTTGTAATTTTCCCTGTGGTTCTTGCACCCAGACCTGTCTGGGGTTAACTGCTTGTGGCTCTGGGGACAGCACAGCTTCCTGTGAGTGCCAGTGGCACCCAGGGCTGAGCATGTTGCAGGGTCATAGGATGTGTACCCGGTCCGGTATGAGAGTGCAGTTCCCTTCCGTGTTTTGTATATGTCTAGGGTGATTACATATTCCTGTGCACCCTTTTTTGTTTTCAGTTTGTTTGGATTTGAAAGCTTGCATTGTGTGGCTGTTTTAGGGTCTCAGGTATTGGAGAGGACCTTGACGTGGTACCTGAGCTTGTCCCATTTGGCCAGATGCGGTGACTAACCTTTCCATTTTTGCTTTTAAATCTTAGCTGAGAGCTTGTAAGTGAGTGCTGGGTTTTCTCTGTGTGTTGTATTAATTTGTTTTGTAATTTTCCCTGTGGTTCTTGCACCCAGACCTGTCTGGGGTTAACTGCTTGTGGCTCTGGGGACAGCACAGCTTCCTGTGAGTGCCAGTGGCACCCAGGGCTGAGCATGTTGCAGGGTCATAGGATGTGTACCCGGTCCGGTATGAGAGTGCAGTTCCCTTCCGTGTTTTGTATATGTCTAGGGTGATTACATATTCCTGTGCACCCTTTTTTGTTTTCAGTTTGTTTGGATTTGAAAGCTTGCATTGTGTGGCTGTTTTAGGGTCTCAGGTATTGGAGAGGACCTTGACGTGGTACCTGAGCTTGTCCCATTTGGCCAGATGCGGTGACTAACCTTTCCATTTTTGCTTTTAAATCTTAGCTGAGAGCTTGTAAGTGAGTGCTGGGTTTTCTCTGTGTGTTGTATTAATTTGTTTTGTAATTTTCCCTGTGGTTCTTGCACCCAGACCTGTCTGGGGTTAACTGCTTGTGGCTCTGGGGACAGCACAGCTTCCTGTGAGTGCCAGTGGCACCCAGGGCTGAGCATGTTGCAGGGTCATAGGATGTGTACCCGGTCCGGTATGAGAGTGCAGTTCCCTTCCGTGTTTTGTATATGTCTAGGGTGATTACATATTCCTGTGCACCCTTTTTTGTTTTCAGTTTGTTTGGATTTGAAAGCTTGCATTGTGTGGCTGTTTTAGGGTCTCAGGTATTGGAGAGGACCTTGACGTGGTACCTGAGCTTGTCCCATTTGGCCAGATGCGGTGACTAACCTTTCCATTTTTGCTTTTAAATCTTAGCTGAGAGCTTGTAAGTGAGTGCTGGGTTTTCTCTGTGTGTTGTATTAATTTGTTTTGTAATTTTCCCTGTGGTTCTTGCACCCAGACCTGTCTGGGGTTAACTGCTTGTGGCTCTGGGGACAGCACAGCTTCCTGTGAGTGCCAGTGGCACCCAGGGCTGAGCATGTTGCAGGGTCATAGGATGTGTACCCGGTCCGGTATGAGAGTGCAGTTCCCTTCCGTGTTTTGTATATGTCTAGGGTGATTACATATTCCTGTGCACCCTTTTTTGTTTTCAGTTTGTTTGGATTTGAAAGCTTGCATTGTGTGGCTGTTTTAGGGTCTCAGGTATTGGAGAGGACCTTGACGTGGTACCTGAGCTTGTCCCATTTGGCCAGATGCGGTGACTAACCTTTCCATTTTTGCTTTTAAATCTTAGCTGAGAGCTTGTAAGTGAGTGCTGGGTTTTCTCTGTGTGTTGTATTAATTTGTTTTGTAATTTTCCCTGTGGTTCTTGCACCCAGACCTGTCTGGGGTTAACTGCTTGTGGCTCTGGGGACAGCACAGCTTCCTGTGAGTGCCAGTGGCACCCAGGGCTGAGCATGTTGCAGGGTCATAGGATGTGTACCCGGGCCGGTATGAGAGTGCAGTTCCCTTCCGTGTTTTGTATATGTCTAGGGTGATTACATATTCCTGTGCACCCTTTTTTGTTTTCAGTTTGTTTGGATTTGAAAGCTTGCATTGTGTGGCTGTTTTAGGGTCTCAGGTATTGGAGAGGACCTTGACGTGGTACCTGAGCTTGTCCCATTTGGCCAGATGCGGTGACTAACCTTTCCATTTTTGCTTTTAAATCTTAGCTGAGAGCTTGTAAGTGAGTGCTGGGTTTTCTCTGTGTGTTGTATTAATTTGTTTTGTAATTTTCCCTGTGGTTCTTGCACCCAGACCTGTCTGGGGTTAACTGCTTGTGGCTCTGGGGACAGCACAGCTTCCTGTGAGTGCCAGTGGCACCCAGGGCTGAGCATGTTGCAGGGTCATAGGATGTGTACCCGGTCCGGTATGAGAGTGCAGTTCCCTTCCGTGTTTTATATATATATATATATATATATACAGTTAATTTAAAGTGAAAATCAAGTAGTGCCATTTTACTTCCTTTTTAACTTTGACTGGTTGTTAACAGCTGTAAAATCAATACTACTAGACATGTGACTACTTCAGCAGTTTTGTTAGCTACCAAATGCAGAAGGAGGCCAGTCGCAGCATATGGCTCTTTTCTGAGCTGGATTTCTTCTTGTGAAAGTGCAAATCCAGATCTTAGTGTGTTGCACTTTCACAAGCGGTGCTGTGTGTGTGTCTATATGAACAGACTAGTTTACTGTACAAATAAATATGTAGAGCATCAAGTGTAAAGCACCTGCTTGTCTGATACTCACATTGCTATATTTATATCAATGGCAGAACTGAGTTTTCATTCTCAGTCTGTGAGCAGAACTCACAGCGAAGGATGTGGTCTTGTGGTTAAAGGTTTAGTGGAAGGTTGGTGGGTGAGTATAGGGGGTAGCGTGTGAATTGACTGTCAACATCCAACATAACAGATTTCTATGGTTATTGCACATTAATTTAATGCATTATTGTCATATATGAAGATAATACTTCAAGGGATTTTATGATGACCAAATCTTACTACGTATTCCAGATGTCACTAAATGTACTGCAAGTCAAAATGTTTCTTAATAAAGGAACATAAAATATTCAAATACAATTTATTTTGTTTGAGCATTTTACTCCTTTTTCACTGTGTTTTAACTCCTGCCAAAGAGGTCAGTGTATAGTTAATATTGCACCCTAGTTGTACTCCAGTGCATTCCTAAACAGCACATGACCAGTTATTGGGGATATGTAAGTATGCCACTGTTGGTTCACCAGCTATTAACTTCTTAGGAAATAAAACTAAATTTTATGATAAGTAGGAAGCCTGACCATTGCTTAGCCTGAATTTGTAGGAGGAGTCTTACACTATATACAGTATATTTCTCTACACACCCTACTCTCCTTGTCTACGTTTCCTGGTTCCGGTTTCGTTGGTGGTTCGAATTTTGGTCGGATTGAATCGATCCACATCCAATTCCTTACGCATCAATTTGTTTGTTTTGGAATCAGTCGTTACTTGGCAGTTGGTATGTTACGGTTATTTCTTTATTTCATTTATGTTCTTTCCTTTCAACTTCTTTCAATGTTTACATTCACTACCTTTTCTTATCTGCTTTCATACACATTTGTTTTAGTTTTTTGTGTTTTTCTTGATTAATTTCTAGTCCATAGCCGTGCTATCGAATCCATTCGTATTAGTTCGAAAACATACCGTTTTTTTTATTGCTTTAGGGATATATCCGTCTGGTTGTTCTTTTAAATGAGGTATGTGGCTTTATATTCATAGTTTCTTGTTGTTATGCTTTTGGAACCTTCCTGTAGTATCAAATGCTTTTATTGTTTCTTTTTTCGATATATTTGTGATCGTTAATTATTTTATAGCCTTTGGTGTTGTATATACTATTGAATCCATTTGATAGGTTCAAATGCTTTTGTATGTCATAATTTAAGTTATAGGTTTTAGCATTTAATGTTTAGGCCTTATTTTTTGTCTAGTTGTGGTTTGTATCTTTTTTATTTTTTTTATTTCTTTGTTTCTCTGTATCTTGAAGCCGTTTCAAGTTTTCGAATTTCTGTTGCAGTTTCTACAGGTTGGTAATTCTTTGCCTTATGTTTCTTTTTGTTATTTTATACAAACTATTAGAGCTGTTAAAATCATATTGGCTGTTCCAATCAGCCAATAGGATTGAGCTCTAATCCTATTGGCTGATTGGAACAGCCAATAGGATTTTAGAAGCTATAATGCTATTGGCTGATTGAAATCTTTCAGCCAATAGGAATGCAAGGGACGCCATCTTGGATGACGTCACTTGCATTGAAGTTCCAGTATACAGCAGAGACCGTATGAAGAGGATGCTCTGCACCGGATGTCTTCAGTATGGACCCGCTCCGCGCTGGATGGATGAGGATAGAAGATGCCTTCGGGATGAAGACTTCTTGCTGCCTGGATAAGGATTTTGCCTGCTGGATGGATCCTTCAAGCGGGACTTCAAAAACTGTAAGTGGATCATCAGGGGTTATTGTTAGGTTTTTTTTTAAAGGTTTTTGGGTTGGTTTTAATTTTAGTTTAGGGTCTGGGCATTTAAAAGAGCTATATGCCCATACAAATGCCCTTTTCAGGGCAATGGGGATCTTAGTTTTTTTTAGATTATTTTTAATAATTTTAATTATGTTAAAGTTAGGGGGTGTTAGGATTAGGGTTACGTTAGGGTTAGGTTTAGGGGTTAATGGATTTATTTATTGGCAGTGATGTGGGAGGCCAGAGGTTTAGGGGTTAATAACTTTAGTATAGTGGTAGCGACATTGGGAGCGGCAGATTAGTGGTTAATAGTTTTATGTAGGTGGCGGCGATGTTGGGGTGGCAGATTAGGGGTTAATAACTGTATGTAGTTGGTGGCAATATCGGGAGTGGCAGATTAGTGGTTAATAACTGTATGTAGGTGGCGGCGATGACGGGGGTGGCAGATTAGGGGTTAATAACTGTATATTGGTGGTGGCGATATCGGGGGCGGAAGATTAGGGGTTAATAACTGTATGTAGGTGGCGGCGATGTCGGGGGCAGATTAGGGGTGTTTAGAATTGGGGTTTATGATAGGGTGTTAGGTTTAAACATAACTTTTTATTTCCCCTAGACATCAATGGGGCTGCGTTACGGAGCTTTTATTTCCGCGATCGCAGGTGTTAGGCTTTTTTTTGCTGGCTCTCCCCATTGATGTCAAAGCAGTGCTTGTTTTCGGTGCGATATGTAGCTCAACGCAACCATTTCGCCCGCACAAGCCTGATTTTTTAAAACTTGTAATACCAGCGCTATAGGGAGGTAAAATAACGCTGCTTTTGTGGCGGTCGTTAAAATCCCTATAGCGCTTAAAACTCGTAATCTAGCTGTTTTGGTAGGAAGTTTCTCGCCCGTATATTCATACGTCATACGTGCACGTCACATCATAATACTCCTACTTGTAACCTGGCACATTTTCAGGTAATTATAAGACCTCAGTTTTACCTTTTTTTAATTTGCCTGGTACACCCCAGGTAATTCGGCCTCTTTTAGTGACAGGGACTAGCACGTTTTTGGTCATGTTAAAGTTGAGCTTTGTTTTTAATTGATTTGCTATCACCCTAGTGACTCTCTTCACTTGCACTACATACTTCAGATATAGTTATAGGAACACAGCATTCATACCTTTTTTACCTGCCACTTTTCAGGTATCTCAAGGCCTGAGTTTTACATTTCTAATTAGCCTGGTACTTCCCAGGTAACTCTGCCTCTCTTTTAGCCTGGGGCTGATAGGTCTTCAGTCTTATATAAGTCAAACGGCTAGATTACGAGTTTTGTGGTACAGCTATACTACTGAAAAATTGCGTGTGGAATGGCCAGGAACGCATATTACGAGTCACGGCGGTATAGCTATACTGCAAGCATTTTAGCCTGTAATGCAATGTCCATTCCGCACTCAAAAGAATGACATGTGAGTGTGGGATTTTCATAGCTTCGGTATTACAGGTTGTGTGGTCCGGCTAAAATGCTTGCAATACAGCCTATACCGACACAATCCATACCGCCATCTGAGAGCAGTAGTTATGGATTTTGTGTAACAAAAATGTTTCACAAAACTCATAACTAAACGGTTACAAAGTACACTAACACCCATAAACTGCCATTTAACCCCTAAACCGCCATCCCCAGCATCGTAAATACTATATAAAACACATTAACCCCTAATCTGCAGCCCACCCACATCGCTACTATTAAATAAACCTAATAACCCCTATTCCGCCGCTCCCCAACATTGCTGACACTAAATATAATTATTATCCCCTATTCCACTGCTCCCCGACATTGCCACCACTAAATAAACCTATTAACCCCTAAACCTCCAGTCCCCCACATCGCCGCCACTAAATAAACCTATTAAGACCTAAACCGCCAGCCCCCCACATTGTAAATACTAAACTAAACCTATTAACCCCTAAACCGCCACCCCCCACATCGCAATATAATAAATTAAACTATTAACCCTTAAACCTAACACCCTCCTAAATTTAAATTACAATATAACTATTTTAAAATAAATAAAAACTTACCTGTGAAATAAAAAAACACCTACGTTTAAGCTATAAATTAACCTAACATTACAATTTTTTTCAGATTAGGGCTTTGGGCAAAGTGTAAAAGAGCTGAATGCCCTTTTAAAGGCAATGCCCATACAAATGCCCTTTTAGGGGCAATGGGTAGCTTAGTTTTTTTTAGAGTTTAGGTTTTTTATTTTGGGGGGTTGGTTGGGCGGGGGGTTTTACTGTTGGTGGGACTTTGTATTTTTTTACAGGTAAAAGAGCTGTTTAACTTAGGGCAATGCCCTACAAAAGGCTATTGGTAGTTTATTGTAGGTTAATGGGTGTTTTTATTTTGTTTTTTTTTTTATTTTTATAGGGCTATTAGATTAGGTGTAATTTGTTTTTATTTTTGATAATTCCGTTTATTATTTAGTATTTTTTTTTATTTTTCATAATTTAGTGTTTATTATTTTTTGTAATTTTAGATTTTTTTTAATTTTTTTTTAGTAGTGTTAGGTTTTTTTAAATTTGTAATTTTGATTTTTTAATTGGTAGTTTTTTATTTTATTAGAATAATAATGTTAGGTTAATTTATAGTTTAAATGTATTTAATTTTATTTCACAGGTAAGTTTTTTAATTTATTTTAAGATAGTTATATTGTAATTTTAATTTAAAGTTAGGGTGTGTCAAAGGTTATTAGCTTAATTTAGTGTTTTGCCATGTGGGGGGCGGCAGTTTAGGGGTTAATAGGTTTATTTAGGTGTCGGGGAGCGGCAGATTAGGGATTAATAACTTTATTTAGTGGCGGCGATTTCGGAGAGCGGAGGATTATGGGTTAATAACTTTATTTAGTTGCGACGATGTTTGGGAGCGGCGGAATAGGGGTTAATAATTTTTATTGATGTCAGGGAGCGAACAATTACTGGTTAATATTAATATTATTAGTATTGGGGAGTGGCGGATTAGGGGTTAATAGCTTTTATTTACTGTCAGCGGTGTCGGGGAGAGGAGGATTAGGGGTTAATAACTTTTATTAGTGTCGCCGTGGTCGGCGAAGCGGATTAGGGGTGTTTAGACTAGGGGTTTATGTTAGGGTGTTAGGTTTAAATGTAACTTTCTTTTCCCTATGGCTTTTGTGCGGTATGGAGCTTAACCCACTATAACCCACAGCACAAGGAGGATTTTCAGTAACTCGTAATGTCAGCGCAATGGAGAGTGAAACCTGTTTAGCTCAAAACTCGTAAGCTAGGCGATAGTTTGTTGTTTTTATGATTTATTATTACCTCTTTGAGTATGCTTGTTTGCATCACATACCTCACGCATCTATTTAAATAAAAAAATAATTTAAAAAAGGGTTTATGTTGATTTGTTTTTAAAATAATTATTTTCTCTGTTATATAGATCATGTCTCAAGCCTCAGACATTAATGAATTTGCCTATGTCCCGCAATCTCCTGCCAGGGGTTTGGAGCATGGGATTACACCCTCACTTAGGTCCTGGACTATGCCCAAGCTCTTAGCGTGGGGGTATTTGTTTCCTGGCTACTGCACGCAAAGCCGATTTATTTAGACTTCTGTTCCCAAGTACGCTTGGCACCAGTGGTGAACAGGTCTCTAAGTACTGTTGCTACATGGCTGACTCAGATTCATACTATCCTGAATTCATTGTTGACTTAATTTCATGAACTTCAGGCTAGGGTTGATACCCTAGAGAGTCACCCATCCACCATCATGACCCCCGAGGCACCTTCTGCTCCCGAAAGTATTGCTGTTTCAGCCACTTTGCACCTTCAGCCACTTTGCCCCTAGTCCCAGGTACAGGTACCAGTGCACTTGTTACTCCGGCACATGTCATGCCAGCTAACATTCAGAAAATATTTTGTGAATTTGGCTTCTCTCCTGATATCGGCCCATGATATAGTTGAGAATAAGTCTTATGCTTGTGGCAATGTCTCAGTGGTAGTTAAGTCTAAGGACCATAGACTTAGCCACAAACTTTGTGTTAAGATTTTGTCCTTGCTTTTAGTATTTATAGGGATGTCATTTACTCTGTAAGCCCGATTAGGAGGGAGGAGCTGGATCTCAACCTCTACAGGGTAGTGGAATTGGGTCAGAATTACGGTGGCTCTGTATTTTATGACTATCATCACTATTGTTCCCCCTAAGCCGCCACAGTTATGGCTCAATTTCAGGTAGTGAAAGATTGGAGTTTAGATACTGAACTGTTTTTCCATCATTTTGCTGGTCTCAGGTCCCCGGTTTGTGCAAATTGCCAGTCTTCCACGCACACTATCACCTGGTGCCCTAATATGGAGTCCTCTGTTCTTCCAGGCAATTCCAGGGCGGTTACTGGCATTCTCTCAACTCCGGGTCAGTCTGTTCAGCTGAATAAGTTTGGGCATCCAATTACTTTTTTGAGGAAAGGGCAGATTTATAATAATTTTAATTATTCCTCATGCAGTTACAATCAGTGTCGTCTTCTACATATTTGTCTTTTGTGTTATAGGGCTCACCCCAACTCTGCCTGTACTCTTAAGCAGGTTAAGTCCACCTGAATAAGCCACATTAACACCCTCTACCTGCACACCTGCTTGGTTACACACCCTTCCCCCACTTTAAGTCAGTTTTTGGTAGACCGGTTTACACAGGGGTTCCATACAGGTTTTATCTCTGTGCCGCAGAATGCAAAAATCTGTTATCAGCAGCTGCAGACATGGTAGCAGGAAATTCCTTAATACAGTCTGAATTAGAGAAGGGTTTTGTTATTGGGCCTTTCCCTGTACCACTTTTTTACTATTGGAGGGTCAATCCGATTGGGTTGGTAAAAGGTACATTTTCTAATAAACTTTGTTTGATTTATGATTTGTCAGCACCTCATTCATCGCATGTACCTAGCCTTAGCTCTTTGATTCCTTCAGAGGAATTCTCGCTTAAATATGCTTCAGTTGACCAATGCATTATCAGCGCAGGTAAAGGTCCTTAGCTATCTATATAATTGGATACTCACTTTTAGATCGTTGCTGTAAATTCCATAATGATTGAGGGAAAGCTATACCATGTGACTTGTAATATCAAGTAGGTCACCATTCAGCACGCAAAGACCATATCGCAACATACTGCACAACTTGTAATCCGGCCTCTGAGAGGCCTTGTAAAATTGATGAGGTATCTTATAGAATCCCACCAGACGAGAGAGCTTTAGAGAATTGGGCACCAAAATGATGAGTCAAAAATAAGATAAAGCACCACCACTTAACCAAAAACAATGCACTGTTAGAACTTGTCCACTAGACATGTGCATTCATTTTCAGAAGAATCAAAGAAAATAACAAAATGCTATTTTCGTTATTTTCATTGCTTTACTGAGAACTAAACCGACCAAAAACGAAAAAAAGAAAAAACGTAAATAAACCCCCCTTTTTTTTTTCAGTTGGTGCATGCTGTTTTTATAATGCAAGCAGGCATTATCCAATGGATGCAAACCAGGAAGGAGCAGCAGAATAAATTGACAGTTTCCCTCAGCCTATCGGTGGAAGCCTGTGACATTTTCTAGCCAACCAGCATTCTCGGGGGGGGGGGGGTTACCAAAAATGCAGTGCACAAAAATTAGATGTATAAATAAAACAATAAGAATTACATAGAATCACATATAGCTGGTTACAGCTTCAGATAAAGAAAAATGGCAAGAATCTGCGCTGTAGCTCAAAATGAATATTTTAGTTAGAAATTTCAGAAGAAATGAAATTGTTTTCCCGTGCACATCTCTATTGTTCACTTTTATCTTCATAAATGTGCCTGATAGAAATTGTTTACAACTGGTCTGAAAGTGGCTCACAGAAGGGGTAATAATTTTAAATGCTTTTTCTTCTGTTATGTGTGATCAGTCCACGGGTCATCATTACTTCTGGGATATAACTCCTCCCCAACAGGAAATGCAAGAGGATTCACCCAGCAGAGCTGCATATAGCTCCTCCCCTCTACGTCAGTCCCAGTCATTCTCTTGCACCCAACGACTAGATAGGATGTGTGAGAGGACTATGGTGATTATACTTAGTTTTTATGACTTCAATCAAAAGTTTGTTATTTTACAATAGCACCGGAGCGTGTTATTACTTCTCTGGCAGAGTTTGAGGAAGAATCTACCAGAGTTTTTTACTATGATTTTAACCGGAGTAGTTAAGATCATATTGCTGTTCTCGGCCATCTGAGGGAGGTAAAAGCTTCAGATCAGGGGACAGCGGGCAGATGAATCTGCATTGAGGTATGTAGCAGTTTTTATTTTCTGAATGGAATTGATGAGAAAATCCTGCCATACCGTTATAATGACATGTATGTATACACTTCAGTATTCTGGGGATGGTATTTCACCGGAACTACTCTGTTAAAAGTCACTAATCCTTTTAATAAGTATTTATCATGTTAAACGTTTTTGCTGGAATGTAGAATCGTTTACATTTCTGAGGTACTGAGTGAATAAATATTTGGGCATTATTTTCCACTTGGCAGTTGTTTGGTTTTAATTGTGACAGTTTCGTTTCTCTTCACTGCTGTGTGTGAGGGAGGGGCCGTTTTTGGCGCTCTTTGCTACGCATCAAAAATTTCCAGTCAGTTACTCTTATATTTCCTGCATGATCCGGTTCATCTCCGACAGATCTCAGGGGTCTTCAAACTTCTTTAGAGGGAGGTAGATTCTCTCAGCAGAGCTGTGAGAATTTTATATTGACTGTGAATAAAAACGTTGCTCTGTAATTTTTATGTCAAATTTAATTATTGTTATTTTACTATGGGAACAAACCTTTGCTAAAAGTTGTGTTGTTTTAAAGTTTGATGCTATAACTGTTTTTTTCAGTTCATTATTTCAACTGTCATTTAATCGTTTAGTACCTCTTTGAGGCACAGTACGTTTTTGCTAAAAAAGGATTATAACCAAGTTGCAAGTTTATTGCTAGTGTGTTAAACATGTCTGACTCAGAGGAAGATATCTGTGTCATTTGTTCCAATGCCAAGGTGGAGCCCAATAGAAATTTATGTACTAACTGTATTGATGCTACTTTAAATAAAAGTCAATCTGTACAATTTGAACAAATTTCACCAAACAGCGAGGGGAGAGTTATGCCGACTAACTCGCCTCACGCGGCAGTACCTGCATCTCCCGCCCGGGAGGTGCGTGATATTATGGCGCCTTGTACATCTGGGCGGCCATTACAGATAACATTACAAGATATGGCTACTGTTATGACTGAAGTTTTGTCTAAATTACCAGAACTAAGAGGCAAGCGTGATCACTCTGGGGTGAGAACAGAGTGCGCTGACAATACTAGGGCCATGTCTGATACTGCGTCACAGCTTGCAGAGCATGAGGACGGAGAGCTTCATTCTGTGGGTGACGGTTCTGATCCAAACAGATTGGATTCAGATATTTCAAATTTTAAATTTAAATTGGAGAACCTCCGTGTATTACTAGGGGAGGTTTTAGCAGCTCTCAATGATTGTAACACCGTTGCAATACCAGAGAAACTGTGTAGGTTGGATAAATACTTTGCGGTACCGGCGAGTACTGACGTTTTTCCTATACCTAAGAGACTAACTGAAATTGTTACTAAGGAGTGGGATAGACCCGGTGTGCCGTTCTCACCCCCTCCAATATTTAGAAAGATGTTTCCAATAGACGCCACCACTCGGGACTTATGGCAAACGGTCCCTAAGGTGGAGGGAGCAGTTTCTACTTTAGCTAAGCGTACCACTATCCCGGTGGAGGATAGCTGTGCCTTTTCAGATCCAATGGATAAAAAGTTAGAGGGTTACCTTAAGAAAATGTTTGTTCAACAAGGTTTTATATTGCAACCCCTTGCATGTATCGCGCCGATTACGGCTGCGGCAGCATTTTGGATTGATTCTCTGGAAGAGAACCTTAGTTCATCTACGCTAGACGACATTACGGACAGGCTTAGAGTCCTTAAACTAGCTAATTCATTCATTTCGGAGGCCGTAGTACATTTAACCAAACTTACGGCTAAGAACTCAGGATTCGCCATCCAGGCACGTAGGGCGCTGTGGCTAAAATCCTGGTCAGCTGATGTTACTTCTAAGTCCAAATTACTTAATATACCTTTCAAGGGGCAGTCTTTATTTGGGCCCGGTTTGAAAGAAATTATCGCTGACATCACAGGAGGTAAGGGCCACGCCCTACCTCAAGACAAAGCCAAAGCTAAGGCTAGACAGTCTAATTTTCGTCCCTTTCGGAATTTCAAAACAGGAGCAGCATCAACCTCCACTGCACCAAAACAGGAGGGAGCTGTTGCTCGTTACAGGCAAGGCTGGAAGCCTAACCAGTCCTGGAACAAGGGCAAACAGGCCAGGAAACCTGCTGCTGCCCCAAAGACAGCATGAACCGAGAGCCCCCGATCCGGGACCGGATCTAGTGGGGGGCAGACTTTCTCTCTTCGCCCAGGCCTGGGCAAGAGATGTTCAGGATCCCTGGGCGCTAGAGATCATATCTCAGGGATACCTTCTAGACTTCAAATTATCTCCCCCAAGAGGGAGATTTCATCTGTCAAGGTTGTCAACAAACCAGATAAAGAAAGAAGCGTTTCTACGCTGTGTACAAGATCTGTTATTAATGGGAGTGATCCATCCGGTTCCGCGGTCGGAACAAGGACAAGGGTTCTACTCAAACCTGTTTGTGGTTCCCAAAAAAGAGGGAACTTTCAGGCCAATCTTAGATTTAAAGATTCTAAACAAATTCCTAAGAGTTCCATCGTTCAAAATGGAAACTATTCGGACAATCTTACCCATGATCCAAAAGGGTCAGTACATGACCACAGTGGATTTAAAAGATGCTTACCTTCACATACCGATTCACAAAGATCATCACCGGTATCTACGGTTTGCCTTCCTAGACAGGCACTACCAGTTTGTAGCTCTTCCATTCGGATTGGCTACGGCTCCAAGAATCTTCACAAAGGTTCTGGGTGCCCTTCTGGCGGTACTAAGACCGCGAGGGATTTCGGTAGCTCCGTACCTAGACGACATTCTAATACAAGCTTCAAGCTTTCAAACTGCCAAGTCTCATACAGAGTTAGTTCTGGCATTTCTAAGGTCGCATGGATGGAAAGTGAACGAAAAGAAGAGTTCTCTTTTTCCTCTCACAAGAGTTCCATTCTTGGGGACTCTTATAGATTCTGTAGAAATGAAGATTTACCTGACAGAAGACAGGTTAACAAAGCTTCAAAATGCATGCCGTGTCCTTCATTCCATTCAACACCCGTCAGTAGCTCAATGCATGGAGGTGATCGGCTTAATGGTAGCGGCAATGGACATAGTACCTTTTGCACGCCTACACCTCAGACCGCTGCAATTGTGCATGCTAAGTCAGTGGAATGGGGATTACTCAGATTTGTCCCCTACTCTGAATCTGAATCAAGAGACCAGAAATTCTCTTCTATGGTGGCTTTATCGGCCACACCTGTCCAGGGGGATGCCATTCAGCAGGCCAGACTGGACAATTGTAACAACAGACGCCAGCCTACTAGGTTGGGGCGCTGTCTGGAATTCTCTGAAGGCTCAGGGACTATGGAATCAGGAGGAGAGTCTCCTTCCAATAAACATTCTGGAATTGAGAGCAGTTCTCAATGCCCTTCTAGCTTGGCCCCAATTAACAACTCGGGGGTTCATCAGGTTTCAGTCGGACAACATCACGACTGTAGCTTACATCAACCATCAGGGAGGGACAAGAAGCTCCCTAGCAATGATGGAAGTATCAAAGATAATTCGCTGGGCAGAGTCTCACTCTTGCCACCTGTCAGCAATCCACATCCCGGGAGTGGAGAACTGGGAGGCGGATTTCTTGAGTCGCCAGACTTTTCATCCGGGGGAGTGGGAACTTCATCCGGAGGTCTTTGCCCAAATACTTCGACGTTGGGGCAAACCAGAGATAGATCTCATGGCGTCTCGCCAGAACGCCAAACTTCCTCACTACGGGTCCAGATCCAGGGATCCGGGAGCGGTTCTGATAGATGCTTTGACAGCACCTTGGAACTTCGGGATGGCTTATGTGTTTCCACCCTTCCCGCTGCTTCCTCGATTGATTGCCAAAATCAAACAGGAGAGAGCATCAGTGATTCTAATAGCGCCTGCATGGCCACGCAGGACTTGGTATGCAGATCTAGTGGACATGTCATCCTGTCCGCCTTGGTCTCTACCTCTAAGACAGGACCTTCTGATACAGGGTCCATTCAAACATCAAAATCTAACTTCTCTGAAGCTGACTGCTTGGAAATTGAACGCTTGATTTTATCAAAACGTGGTTTTTCTGAGTCGGTTATTGATACCCTGATACAGGCTAGGAAGCCTGTTACCAGAAAGATTTACCATAAAATATGGCGTAAATACCTATACTGGTGCGAATCCAAACGTTACTCCTGGAGTAAGGTTAGGATCCCTAGGATATTGTCCTTTCTACAAGAAGGTTTAGAAAAGGGTTTATCAGCTAGTTCATTAAAGGGACAGATTTCAGCTCTGTCCATCTTGTTACACAGGCGTCTGTCAGAAAATCCAGACGTCCAGGCCTTTTGTCAGGCTTTAGCTAGGATCAAGCCTGTGTTTAAAGCTGTTGCTCCGCCATGGAGTTTAAACTTAGTTCTTAACGTTTTACAGGGTGTTCCGTTTGAACCCCTTCATTCCATTGATATAAAATTGTTATCTTGGAAAGTTCTGTTTTTAATGGCTATTTCCTCGGCTCGAAGAGTCTCTGAGTTATCAGCCTTACATTGTGATTCTCCTTATCTGATTTTTCACTCAGACAAGGTAGTTCTGCGTACTAAACCTGGGTTCTTACCTAAGGTAGTCACTAACAGGAATATCAATCAAGAGATTGTTGTTCCATCCTTGTGTCCAAATCCTTCTTCAAAGAAGGAACGTCTTCTACACAATCTGGATGTAGTTCGTGCCCTCAAGTTCTACTTGCAGGCAACTAAAGATTTTCGCCAAACTTCTTCCCTGTTTGTCGTTTATTCTGGACAGAGGAGAGGTCAAAAAGCTTCTGCTACCTCTCTCTCTTTTTGGCTTCGTAGCATAATACGTTTAGCCTATGAGACTGCTGGACAGCAGCCTCCTGAAAGAATTACAGCTCACTCCACTAGAGCTGTGGCTTCCACTTGGGCCTTTAAGAATGAGGCCTCTGTTGAACAGATTTGCAAGGCTGCAACTTGGTCTTCGCTTCATACTTTTTCCAAATTTTACAAATTTGACACTTTTGCTTCTTCGGAGGCTATTTTTGGGAGAAAGGTTCTTCAGGCAGTGGTTCCTTCTGTATAATGAGCCTGCCTATCCCTCCCGTCATCCGTGTACTTTTGCTTTGGTATTGGTATCCCAGAAGTAATGATGACCCGTGGACTGATCACACATAACAGAAGAAAACATAATTTATGCTTACCTGATAAATTCCTTTCTTCTGTTGTGTGATCAGTCCACGGCCCGCCCTGTTTTAAGGCAGGTAAATATCTTTTAAATTATACTCCAGTCACCACTTCACCCTTGGTTACTCCTTTCTCGTTGATTCTTGGTCGAATGACTGGGACTGACGTAGAGGGGAGGAGCTATATGCAGCTCTGCTGGGTGAATCCTCTTGCATTTCCTGTTGGGGAGGAGTTATATCCCAGAAGTAATGATGACCCGTGGACTGATCACACAACAGAAGAAAGGAATTTATCAGGTAAGCATAAATTATGTTTTTTGTGTGTCTGACAGGGTAGTGTGAATAATTAATTAACTGTGTATTACTTTTGTGAGAAATATATATGAGGCAAATAGAACATCTATACTATAATCGCGTTTGTTGCGCATGCATCCTCAAAGGAATGTTGGCTGCGCGTTCCGCCAAAAGAAACCACCTGGATGCAGCGTAGGCAACCCAAAGCCTTATAAAAAAAACAAAAAAACACAACCGCCCGCGCAAAATAACTAAAAAACACGTAACCGCCCGCAAGAAATAAAAATACATAACCGCCCGCATGAAGTATAACAAAAAAGTAACCTCCTGCACAAAGTATTAACAAACACCTAAACCGTCAACCCCCACATCGCAAAATAATAAAGTAATTAACCCCTAATCCGCAAATAACAGAATTATAATATTATATATATATATACACACACACACACATATATATATATATATATATATATATATATATATATATATATATATATACTTAAAACACATACAGGCCCATTTATCAAAGGGCTTGCGGACCTGATCCGACACTGCGGATCAGGTCCGCAAGACCTCGCTAAATGCGGAGAGCAATACGCTCTCCGCATTTAACATTGCACCAGCAGCTCACAAGAGCTGCTGGTGCAACGCCGCCCCCTGCTGACTCGCAGCCAATCGGCCGCCAGCAGGGAGCTGTCAATCATCCCGATCGCAGGGAGCTGTCAATCATCCCGATCGCAGGGTTATGGAGCAGCGGTCTTTAGACCGCTGCTTCATAAGTTGTGTTTCTGGTGAGTCTGAAGACTCGCCAGAAACACGGCCCTTCAAGCTCCGTACGGAGCTTGATAAATGGGCCTGATAAACACCCACACACACATATACTGTATATAAGACTAGCCCGGATTAGTAAGAAATTTCAGGGAATGAGTAAGAAATGTATACTTTTCACCTGACTGGAAATCCATAGTGTTATATTTTTTACCTCTATGTGTTTATATGTATGATATATATATACTGTATATACTCTATACATACACATATATACGTTGACATGCTATGCTGCAGTGTACGTTGATAAGAATGCATTCTCTCCCTCAATTATCTAGGTACTACATCCTCAACAGTATCTCAAGCTACACTGGGCCAAGAAGTAGAGGCCAAAACTACATCTCCTTTATACCAGGTGGCAGAGACGAGAGCTGAGCTGACTAATTCCAAGGTGAGAAAACAATAACACAGCTAAGTCTGAGGACAGTGTAGGGCAGCCAGTTGTGTCATACATCTGTATACACTGAGTAAACAGAAAGATTAATAATCTGATGGATAAACTGTTGCTATTCCGTCTGATAATGTTGTCTTATGGATAAAACCTCATGACACTACAGCTAAATAACATGGACTGTTGTCAGCACATGCTGTTCCAAGACCATACATGTAAACTCATAGAGTGATCAGTAGATTTCATTAGGCTGTGTACTCAGGGATTTTTTTTTTAAGTGACAAAATACATGAGAAAAAAACACATTTATTTTAATTAATTGAAATGAAAATAAAACCAAACAAAACAACGTTTTAAAGGAAGAGCTTTACTTAAAGATACATACTGAACAAAAATACCAATATTTCCTAGTAGTGATAACCAGGCACACAAAAATGATTATATATATTTATTACCAGAGAACTAAAACCCTCTACATGAGGACCTGAACCAGTGGCTCCCAGCCCCGCCCACACAGGCAGGGAGACACTAACTGCCTAGGATATAGTGGGTCCAGTTCTTAAAAACCCATGCCTTTAATACAATCCCTGAGGGGCTTCATAATGCTGAAAAGGCATCCTATAGAATCTCGCCAGAGATCAAAGAGCTTTAGAAAATCTGACCCTAAGGCATTGCCCCCTTGCGCTGCTGAAGCTGATGACGTCTTGCTAAAATTGTGCACGGTTTAATGAAAATCTCATAATGGTTTCTTCCAGTTGTTGTTGTTTATATGTCTTGCAGTTCATATATTCTAACACTAGGGACAAGCATGAGGTATTACAGTGAAATGGGAGGGTTGTCTTCAATTAATAAAATGTTCTTGAAGTTGAACAATGGTGTATTTGTGAGTTCTGTGCATTCTATAACAAGAGATCTTTACATTGTGTCAGAAGTAAACAGATTTATTTAAAGTGAATGTAAACTTTCAGAAACCAGTGCCCGGTTTTTAAAAATACAATTAAAAACAGGGGCACTTTCATTCATGAAAGTTTACATTGCAGCGTTTGTTTTTTTTTAAATACTTACCTTTTTCTGCAGCCAAGCTGGACCAGCGATTCCCCCGCTCGCTTCTCATGCTGTACTTAGCACAGCAATGACGAAACCGGCTTCCTCCAAATACGGTGTTGCCTCAGGAAATGCTTGCTCTGGGGTGCATGCCATGATTGGAGGATTCGTCATTGCTGACGTAAGTACAGAGGAGCAGCGGGCATGGGATCGCTGGTCTGGCTTGGCTGTAGAAAAAGGTAAGTATTTTTTTTTTAAAAACGCTGCAATGTGGGGGGCAGAGCCAACTACTAAAGCACTAAGACATACTATTACAGAGCTCCTGAAGTTTGATTGCTAAAACTTTGATTTTTGGCGTTTTGGAAGCATATATATATATTTCCTACATTGCCCTTAGGATGGAGGAGTTTCCTACATACTTTGCTTCTCTATTAGAAGGTCTGATTGTTAAAGCTGACAGTCAGTTTTGCAGCTTGAGGTCTACCATTACGGAGATGTGCAACAAAGATGGCGTCTCTGACCTCCCCAGCTACGACTCCCGCGTGGCAAACCAGACAGCAGACTCACTGCCTATTCAACATTCTCCTAAACTATCAGGCAATTAGCTGCGCATATACAACTGACACTTAAGGTATTCACCGCTATGCAGGAAGGAACTTGGGGAACAGAACGGTCTTTGTTCCAGAGGTGGAGGGTCCCACGTAGCTCTCCCTGGCAGACGATCCACTCCATTAGCGGGGATTGCTTAGAGATCCTTCAAAGCTCCCCGGATGCCACTAGAAACAGAGTGGGTTAGAAAGATGCCTTGCACATCTGCACAAACTCCTCTTTTGACTCCCAGGGACTTAAGTTTGTGTTTATACTTGGAACTGTCTTCTACATTCTTGGGACACTTAGGACTTACTGCTAGATCTCGTATACTGCTCAAAATGCTTCATCTGGAAACTAATGTATTTTGCATTGGGTTACCCTGATGGGAGGCCTTCACATCTACTTGGACAGAAGGGTTCATTCTACACACCATTGACATGCTTGGCATTGCTCAGGACGTTGCTTATTTCTGGGGAGCCCACCTTTCTATTTTTCATTATGCAACATCTTCCACCATCCCTGATTTAAATAAGGCCATTTAGATATGGTTCTTTACTATTTCCCTTTAGCTTTTCTATGCCGCATACCTCTAATGTTAATTTCAGAGTAACCATAATGTGTTTGAGGTTTTTGCACACATCCAAAAAGCTACTGTTTTCTTTTTCTTCTCTCCCAGTCATGTGAACAAATAACTCTCGCTCCCTGATGCCTTCCACATATTGGCCATAAAGCGTAGCGTCCTAAGAGTTCTGTTGGTTAGATATCCTATCTAGCTCCGCTCCCCCCTTCTCCCCCTCCCTTTATATTCATTTCGAGCGGCTCTTGCCCGCTGTATTTCCCCTCCCCCAACAAAATTATATAACTAACCCCCACTTTGCCCAAACTGTTCTAAACACTTATACTATTTAATAATAACTCCTGCAATTTTGGGTTCAGTCTTATTCTTATTACAATGAAAAAGAGGTATCATTATTATATGTCCTAGTCACCTACCCTCGCCATACATTAGCTTCTTTTGCTGTTCACCTTATATGTCATACACCCCAGGATCAAAACTCCCCTCACAGTGCTATAGTTTGGGCCAACAGCTACCCCTTTCCTATTGAATTTGTTATATTGTATTTTAAAAGTTCTCATTCGTTTGGGTATAGCGCCGCTGTGATTTAGGTATAGCATTATCCATTATAATACTCGTATCTCCATACTTAAACTTAAGTCTATTACTTATACGAGAATAGTATGCTCAATTTTGTTATGTATGCTTTATGTCTGGACATATCCTTTATTTTGTTGTTAATATTCAATACCTCAATAAAAAAATTATTTAAAAAAAACGGGAAAAAAAAACGCTGCAATGTAAACTTTCATGAATGAAAGTGCCCCTGTTTTAATAGCATTTTTAAAAACCGGGCACTGATTCATGAAAGTTTACATTCACTTTAAGTTTGTCATGGCTGCAATTAAACTGGCAATGTATCTGAGCAGCATGGAGCCTACAATTCCCATCATGCTGTGCATGAATTAAAGTGCGCTAGCAGTGGTTTAACTGACCCCTGGTTAACTGAACCCACCTTATTAATTGATAAGTTTACTAATCCTTCTAACTTGTGCTCCCTCCCGGGTGAAAGCAGAACTCAGGATTATTATGTTGCACTACGTCCTACAATCATATTCATGCACCTCACAAGAGCTGCAGTGCAGTGAGGGCAGAAGAGGT
This sequence comes from Bombina bombina, assembly GCF_027579735.1. Taxonomy (NCBI): domain Eukaryota; kingdom Metazoa; phylum Chordata; class Amphibia; order Anura; family Bombinatoridae; genus Bombina; species Bombina bombina. The sequence goes on along the minus strand of NC_069500.1, from coordinate 769,818,123 downwards.
GCTCAGGTCTGAACTTTTCCTCTTCCTTCCAGCAGATTGGATGGAGAGGGGCTCACAAGTAAAGTCCTGAGTAGACCCAGGTAATGGTGCACTGAGAAAAACTCCCAGTTGTGTCATTGAGGTTAGTCTGCAGTCAGCTGTATTCGGGTGTACCTGGGCACATCCTGTGTGCAGGCCTATGTGTAAACTGGGACAATTACTGGTGGTAAAATGTTCCATGCAGAAAATATAAAGGAATATATGCCGTGAAGGGAATTCATAAGGATTGTCATAAGAAGACATCATATGGCAGTTGGAGTTATTTGTTTTCATTGTTTTTCAAAACCTTTTCTAAACTGCAGTTTGAATAACAAAGGCCTCAACAAAGTAATAGATATAACTGCAACACATGAAAAACTGAAAAAAGTGTAGGTAGCTGGGGTATTACCGGCTTTTCAAACGCATTGACCCCCACACTAGGCAAATATATAAAAATAACCAATTTTTAAAACATATGTATATGCTATCAACCATATAAAACAGCTTATAAGTGCTTTTCCCCAAAATATGCCTTCTACCAGCATGCTCACCAGACATATTTCCCCACCAATTTCTCTCCCAACACTTAGGGAGGTACCACCTCAATAACCAGTTAAACTTCACATAAGACAAGCACTCTGCCTCATATTGTCCGTTACAAGAACTTCAAAGAAAAAAGGGGGTCTTCTCTTCACAATTGTTAGATAACTGGTAGCAGCTACTAACTTCCTAGTAATACCTCCTACCATTGACCTCAATCTAACCGTTCCTACATTCCCTATGTGGGGTCAAAAACCCCTCCTCCTATTTCTTATTTAGGGTGTAACATGAATCCTAGAACATTCCCACCTGCATACATTACCAAAATAGATGGAGACCGGAAAAAGTCTGGCAAAATCAATTACCTTATGAAGCACTTGATCCCATCTTATTCCCCTAAACCAAACCACCTCAAAACCACCTGTTCAACTGGGAAATTAAACTGCAACTCTTGCTGCTTTACTGCTGCTGCCCATCTCGCCCAGTAAATATATGAATATCCGATGATCCAACATTGTAAAGGACCAAATTGAAAGAAAAGTGAGAAAAATAAATAAAACTTACTTATTTCTAATTGCAGACCTTGTTGTCTGAATATTTCAATTATTAGGTCAATACAGGTAGTTGTGCAAAGGCATCATAATAATTGGTAACAGAATAACCCACGTTAGTAGGTACAAAGAAATGCCCATGAGCACAAAGTGAGAATAAGTTGTGATTAAATTATACACTTGGACATATAAAATTTAACTTTTATTAGTGCTGATTGTTAAAACAGACAGCCTGTAAGAGTGGCTGCCCTGCAATGAATTAAAAACACTGCAATACTGGTCATGCAATTTGATTACAATAATATAGAACTGGTTAAATTATGGTCAGTTTACACCAGGAGGTAACCACTACAGTTTAATATATTGTATCGAGGAATATATATGTATATAACCCAATAGTTAATGCGCGATTAAATTCCCAGACAGGGATCAACAATAAACACTTTTAGGGGCGTAAAGATATGCAGGCGTGGTGTACGCAAGTTAATTTGCTGCTATAAATCCCCTTCTTTTAGGTAGTTTAAATCCCTAGAGTAAAATGGAATCACAGAGCGGTTAAAGGATTACTTTCTGTTATAATTTTTCAGCCAAACAACTAACATATTAAAGTTAATAAACATTAATTAAAACCTAATGACCTATATTTTCTCCAAAATGAAGTTTCATAACGTTATAAAAGTTATATCTTTTATTCCCCGATGATGTCACGTTATCCTGCCCACTATTTTCAGCACTGTGTGTTCAAAATACTTAAACCAATGACATTGTGTTTAAAGCGCCATTTTGAAACCTAGGTATTGTAAACGGATTGGTACAGAGCAAAGGATACCCACGGAGTGGGTTTGGAAAACAATTAAATTTGCAGACAAGATTTCTGATATACGGTAGAGATATGTTAATGAAATGCTATTGATAAAAAGCGTATTTGGGGTAGTTAGTTAGTAACAGGCATAGAAAATATTTACTTACAGTGGCCCTTTAAGAAAAGAAAGCAGCTCTTATAGGCTGGGGGTGTTATGGAAATATTCCTAGTCGTATAGAGACTAAATTATAGTGTTAACGAAGTTAACCAACAAGTTAAACTGAGTAGTCTAACTAACGCCCTGGCTTTCCGCCAGGAATGCGGCATTGAAATTTTTAAACCAGTAGAGAGCAATTCAAAAATTAAAGGTTCCCTGACGCGTTCGCGTTTCACTTACGCTTCCTCAGAGGGGTGCGCGGGGCTGCCAAACACGAGATTATATTGAGAATTGGAACCCTCCCTGTGAATTGGATAGGCTGTATTGCGGATATGTATTGGCCTACGGGTATGTCAAATATTTATGCGATACTTAGCATGCAATTGAATGAACGTTTCCAAAGGAAGTTGCGATAGAAACATGTATTTAAACTGTAATACTGTATCCAAATACATTTGCTAATTGGTAACTTACACAGATTGGATTGTGCAGGAACTCTTAAGCAGACATTGGGACTTAGACTTCATTGCACTGAAATTGCTGCGCATGATAGCATACAAATGATTTTGGAAGATGGCTCTTAATATTAAATACTGTAGTGTATCAAGATATAATTATATGCTCTTAGTGATGAAGTTATGGATTTCATAAAAAATGAGTATGTATCAGAAAGGTGATGTTTAATAGTGATATTGAGCTGGTTGTCAAGATAAAAGGATGTAATTATGAAACAAATGTTTAATAAGAAAAAAACAGTGCTAATAAAAGTGGAAACTTTTTGAACCAGGAAATGTACAGCGTCAATGAGGGATATATATGATTAGTGGTATTAGACAAAGAAGCTTAGAAAATGACTTCTGTGATGTAGGTCATAGTGTTTATGTGCTGTCAGGCGAATTTGAAACATAAAGGGATAGTGTTGTAATATCAAAATAATATGTATAAATGTGCAAGGGTGATAATTTTCGCATTAGAGTGCAGGTAAAAGTTAAATAGTATTTATGTACTTCATAGTTTAAATATTAAGACATCTTATAAATATACTGTATTGGTGTCTTTCATGCCATATGGTTTTTCACTATTTAGCAAATTAATCCATCTGCATTCCATTTGTAATAAAGTTCTTTCCAAATTTCCACCTCTTATTCCCAAAGAAGCTTGTTGGATAACAGCGAATTTAAGGGTAGCATCATTACCACTGTGTCTGTAATAAAAGTGACTGGCTACAAATTATTTTCCCTTTTTCAAGGTCTTTTTTGGCATTGCAAATGTTTCTGCAATGCTCTAATATTCGGGTTCTGACCTGTCTGGTCGTCATGCCTACGTAAAATAAATTGCAGGGGCATTTAAGGACATAAATTACTCCTGTAGTAGAGCTTCTTAAAAAGCGTTAAATGAAATGCACGTCAGGGGCACATATGTTTTGGAGCAAAGTATTCTCTTTTTTAAACTCTTACTCTTGTACTTTATGGAAAACTAACTGGAAGACAAAGCTAGTATAATGTTAAAGCTCCCGCTATAGAAGGAGCTTAGCCACAGATAGATATTAGATCAAATATTCCATAATAGCAGCTCCTCTTAGCAGTGACAACAATAATTAATCAAGCATTAATAGTCTTTGGACAGTATTGGATAATTATTTTTAGCACAAAAAGTATTGTTAACCTGGTATGTGTGTGTTGTGCCTGTAGATATAATAAAGATCAATGAATGAGAATATAGTATGCAAATATTTTCCTATCACGTACTTCCACTTTAAATATTATAATGAAACGCACAGCAATTTTTGACACACATCTATGTGCTTTTAGGCTAATAAAATTGTACTTTATTGCTGGTAACCCTTCCAGAGAATCAATCAGTAACAAATTATAAGGAACAAGATAGGTTTCTCAAAATAATAAGAGCAAAACCCTAAACATTTAATAAAAATTGTAATAAGAGCAAAACCCTAAACATTTAATAACAATTGTCTTCTTTAAGCTTCCCCAAGAGCAGAATTCTGTAGTTTGGGGCCCTTGCACCCACCAACGCCAATGACAGTAATCTACAAAAAAATCCTACAAACGGGAATTACCCTGCTGGCAAAATTCAACTTACCTACCAATCACTGCAACTCTTTAAGTAGAAACTTCTTACTAAGTGCCACCTCAATGGTTTATTGTTAATCCTGCAACTTCTTATCCAATAATCTACACATTGTCTCAGAATTATTCTGAATCCCCAGGAAACTCAATGATGTTGTTGGGCCTTCGGTTTTCTCATACACCACCGGTATTTCAAAATCCTCAGTGACTTCTATGAACCTTCTCATGATTTTTCTGCACTCATCAGACACCGCCTTGCCCACAAACAAAAAATCTTCCAATAATGGTCAATTGACAGTAAACCTGAAGATACCCAAACAACCCATTCAAACAACCCATGGGCAAACACAAATCAACATAGAAAGCTCCTTAAAATTGATAACCCAACAAATGATGAGACGTGGAATGCACAGGTAAAAGCCTAAACACTGCCTCAATATCCAACTTCACCAAGTCCCTGTACTTGACCCTTCCATCTGCCACTCAAACTGAGACAAAAAGTCTTTTAACCATCTTAGCAATCCATTCTGTACACTTACACCACTATCATTCATATCAGATCTCTGCACACCACTGGCACCCTCACTTGTTGGGCGGTTCGCTGTCACACGTCCACTGTCTTTGCCACCATAAACCTCTGTCAGAATTATTGTGGATCATTGGAAAAGTGATTGACCACCATACCTGCACAAGCTGCCCCCCTGGGCTGTGATGGGACCCTACTTTGGGGCGGGGAACATGACCTCCCCCGACTGTTCCTCCAAGCCGGCATCCTCTCCAGTCTACCACAAGAGAGAGAATGAACCTCCAACTGGGCCCTACTCCTCTCACGCAGTGTATGAGACCTCTCCCTAGTTCCCTATCCCCTGTTCTCCCCTCTGAACACTCTCTACCTATTTCCCCCCCCTAACCTGCCTGCTAGCCCTCTCATTTTCCTTTCTACCCTCATCTTCCTCTGATGCAAAGGAATGTAGCAGCTGCTCTAAGGCAGCCAGGCCCCTTACCAGATTTGCTATCACTGGTCCAGAAGATGTACCCTCTCTTGGTTCCTCCAATTCAAAGTCACTGTAAGCTTGATCTACCCACAGCACGTTACTTTTTAGGTCCAGCTCAGCTGAATCCACGGCCAAAACACATCGCCTTTCCACAGGGTTAACCCCTTCCTTTGTCTCAGGTACTGTGGAAGCAAAAGCATCACCTCCTCCAGCCCTCTAAGCATCCCCCTAGACTCCTCCCTAACACTGCCTTCTCCACCTCTCTCTTAGGCCTCACCCTCCCTTTCTTAATCTGGCCCCTTCCACTGCTTTCATTTCCTCCTTTGCCCTTTTTAGGAGCCTCCTCCCTGTCACCCCCACCTACCCCAGTCAGTCCTTCAGCTATCTCTCTGCTGCACCTTAATAGCCCTACACCTCCACCCCTACTACCTCCTCCCTCCTCAATGTGGGCCAGCAGTGGGGAACCCACAACTCCCCCCAACACACCAGCATCCCACCTACTGACTTCCATAACCTAGTCTCCACCCCCATTCTCTTCACCCTCAAAGCCATCCTCATTGCTATCAGGGAACACAGCATTCCTGTAATCCTTCAGCCCACTGCAGCTGCTACCAGTGATTCTCCAGGCTGACACCTCTTGCACATAAGCAGCCTTCCCTGCCGCACTGATCCCAGTACCTGTAGTTGTCCTGTCCCTCCCCCTCTTCACTCCTGTTTCAGATGGGTCTGCACTGTGATCAAGTCTCAGCCCATAGTAGGCCACTCGCCTTACCTGCCTGCTCCCCAAACAGCTCTGCCTCCAACCATTAAGGTTGTTGTTCTCTGGTCCTCCCTGTCCTTCACACTGCCTCCTCGACCCTGCTCCTACCACCGCAGCTCATATAATCTTGGCCCACTTCTGGGCTCAGTCTTTCAGGAGGCCTGGATCATCATTGCAGCATGGATCGCTTCACGCCTTCCTGTCTCGTGGCCGCCTTCACCTCCGGCTCCTCGCAGACTCCACCATCTTCTGCAGCCACCTTCAGCTGACTCCGCAACCAGGATGTCCCTTTGGCTTTAGCCAATAGTTTTGTTACTATTCCCAGGAGACTCTTCTTGCTGTAAGTTCTCTTTGGAATTGCAAGATAAACTGGTAGCAGCTCCTGATACTCACTTCCTAATAATACCTCCTACCCTCCCACTGACCTCAATCTAATCTTTCTGACATTCCCTATGAGGGGTCAGAAACCCCTCCTTCTATTTCTTTTATCTGGGGTTACATTTTCAAATAGGTTTTTCACAGCAGTTTACAGAAACAAAAAATATGTATCCAAGGCAAAAGTAAAAAAATAATTCAGTACTGATGATAGCTGCCTAATGTTTTAAAGGAACAGTCTAGTCTTCGTAGTGTTAGGATGTTTTAATTTTGTAATTTAGTTTTTTTTTTTTTTTTGATATATTTTATTTTGTTAAAATAGTAATATTAGGTTTATTTATAGTTTAATCTTAGTTTTTTTTTTATTTCACAGGTAAGTTTTTATTTATTTTAAGTATTTATATAGTAACTTTAATTTAAAGTTAGGGGGTTAGGTTTAGAGGTTAATACTTTAATTTAGTGTGTCATGATGTGAGGGGCCGGTGGTTTAGGGGTTAATATGTTTATTTTAGTTTTAGTTATGTAAGGGGGCCAGCGGTGTAGGGGTAAGTAGGTTTATTTTAGTATTTACGGGGGGTGGCGGATTAGGGGTTAATACTTTATTTTAGTGTTGGCGTGTGTGGGTGTGCGGCGGACTAGAGATTAATAGGTTTATTTAGTAGTCACGATGTGGGTGGGCGGCTGATTAGGGGTTAATAGGTTCATTATAATATTTGCGATATGGGGTGGCAGTTTAGGGGTTAATATGTAGTTTATGAGTGTTAGTGTATTTTGTAACATTTTTGTTATGAGTTTTGTGAAACATTTTTGTTTTGCAAAATCCATAACTACTGGTCTCTGATAGCGGAATGGTTCGTTGCGGTATAGGCTATAACGCTAGCGGAATAGCCGTACCGCACAACCTGTAATAAGGGTGAGCTGAATATTCCACATTCAAAAGCCATTTTTTGAGTGTGGAATGGAGAGTTGTGGTACAGGCTAAAACGCTAGAGGTATAGCCATACCTCCGCGATTTGTAATACGGGTGACCTTCAATTCCACGCACAAATGCAAATTTTCCAGCAGTATAGGTGTAACCCAAAACTTGTAATTTAGGTGAATTTCCTCATCTCACCAGTGTTAGTGCTGGGTAAACAGTTATACCTCAGCTGCTGTCCAGCTGCAGGTAAAAAAAAAGAAGAGAAAAAAAGGAAGAAATGAACAGTAGCCTATAAGTATCTGCAGGGCTGAGGTCATGAACTATTTTACTGTGATCTCATGAGATTTCATAGTCAACTTCCTTAAACTGAATAGGGAAATAACATGAGTGTGCATGAGGCTTGCTCCCTTGCAGGTCCTGGGACAGACATGCTGATTTGCCGCTTAAAGTCCTTTACAATATGGTGTGAATACTTAGGACATTTCTGAGGTAAAATATCTTTTTTTTTTTTTACATAAAGATGTTCAGGTGATATTTTCTAGTCAGCTTTTTACAGATATGCTGCAGCACTTTCAAGTGTTTCAATATTTGGGTATCATGTCGCTTTAAATTAATAGTTTAAAGGTGTGATTTGAACAATATTTTTAAATTTTTATTTATTATTCATAAAAACACCTTCTTTGTTAATATGTGAACTGAATTTTCTCATGAACTTTTACATTAAAGGGACATGAAACCCCAAAATTTTCTTTCATGATTTAGATAGAGGGGCCTATCTATCTAGCTCTGAATGGAGCTTGATGGCCCGTGTTTCTGGTAGACATGTGCATGGCGAAAAAATTCGGTTCGGTTCGGCTCGATTCGGAATTTTTCGAAGTTCGGTTCGGATCGATTTTAATTCGGAAAATTATGAATCGATTCGTTTCGGATTCGTTTCGGATTGATTCGGATTCGAAGAAATTCGGCTGGATTCGGTTCGATTCGGTTAAATTCGGTTCGTAAATTCGGCATTTCGGTAAGTGTTAGGTGGGATTAGACTAGTATTATACTGTATATTAGGTGTTAACCTAACATACTGTACAATACTAGTGTAATCCCAATGGCCATCCGAATTTACGAATCGATTCGGTTCGATTCGGTTAGATTCGGAAAATTCGGCAGAATTTTAATTCGGAAATTCGGTTCGATCCGAATCGCCGAATTTGCCGAATTTTCCGAATTTCCGAATCGAACCGAAACGAATCGCACATGTCTAGTTTCTGGCGAGCCTGCAGGCTTGCCAGAAACAGCAGTTATGACCATAACCCTGTCCATAACCCTGTCCTCCTGCTCTGAGCAGGCAGACAGCAATCGCCGGAATTCAACCCGATCAAATATGATCCGGTTGATTGACACCCCCTGCTGGCGGCCGTTGGCCGCGAGTCTGCAGGGGGCGGCGTTGCACCAGCAGTTCACAAGAGCTGCTGGTGCAATGCTGAATACGGAGAGCGTATTGCTCTCCGCATTCAGCGATGTCTGTCGGACGCGATCCGCAATGTCGGATCAGGTCCGACAGACATTTGTTAAATAGGCCTCAGAGAATTCAATTTTAAACAACTTTCTAATTTTCTTTTATTATCTAATCTGTTTCATTCTTGTGGTATTATTTGTTGAAGGAGCAGCAATGCACTAATGGTTTCTAACTGAACACATGGGTGAGCCAATCACAATTGATATATTTGCAGCCACCAATCAACAGCTAGAACCTAGGTTTTCTTCTGCTCAGGAGCTTGCCTAGATAAAACTTTCAGCAAAGGATAACAAGAGAAGGAAGCAAATTAAATAATATAAGTAAATTGGAAAGTTGTTGAAAATCTTATTCTCTATCTGAATCATGAAAGAAAAATTTTGGGTTTCATGTCCCTTTAAGAAAAAATATGTGAATAGACAAGAAATGCTACTTGAAACAGAAAAAATGTTTTTTTAACAGGGTAGAATTTTATAATTAACAAAGCCCTACAAAATTCTACTCAGAAAAATGTTTCATGACTGATTGGAATGCCAATGTCAGATTTTATATGAGGTGTTAATGCATCACAAATGCATCCAATAAATGTGTTATTGTGTGGTTTACAAACAGATTGCAATCTGTTGAAATTGGAAATCCCCACATAAAGCCAAGCAAAGCACTTCTCATGATACTTATGGACCCCATAGTTTGTGAAATCATCTTGGTATCTAATTTTTCCATCCAATATACGATATCCCATTGATCACGTTGTATTAGTGAAAATAGGAGAACTGACTGTAATGATTATTCTGTACACACCAGGAAGCATGAGAAACAATATACTCAATAATATACTCAAATTGATCATGTGGTTTGATTTTGTTTTCAGCAAAGGATTATGGGATACTCAAGCATACAGGCTCGGAGCCCCAGTTTACCTACACATGCGTTAGGAGGATTCCCATACCTATCTGTGAATAATACAGGTTTGTGCTAACTGTAGCATGTCGTTCTGCATTGTATCTAGTATTATTATCTACCAATTGGTGAATTTAGATTTCTTGCTGCCCTGGGAACTGATAAGCCACCAAACTTTAACACTCACACCTTCCATATTTACCACTTACTGTATGTTTTTTTCACAAATGCGGAGTTATATATTATTTTAACTAGCTTTCCACAAATATAGCAACCCAAGCTAGTTCTACAGCAGTCAGATGAAGTTTTTATTATTTACTACTTATAGTTGTATTTGAAAAAGTTGACTATAGATTCAGGGTGCAGGGGTACAGATGCATTACCTTACCTTGTACAGTGTAATAATATGATTATTATTTGTTTAATAACTATTACCCCTCTACTAGCTTCTTCATGGACAACTGGACTTGTCAAAAAGTTACAGCCTTTAAAATTCATATCAGCTTGCACCTTTGTTGTTTGGGGACAGTACAGTAACCAATAGACATGTTCAATTTGGTTCGGTTCGATTCTGAAAATTCGGCAAATTTGGAGATTCGGATTGAACCGAATCTCCGAATTAAAATAGTGCCGAATCTACCGAATATATCTGAATAACTTCGGATTACTTCGGATTTATTCGGTAGATTCGGATGGCCATGGATTACACTAGTATTGTACAGTATATTAGGTTATATCACTCTGCTATGGGTTACACCTAATGTACAGTACATAATGCTAGTCTAATCCCACCTAACACTTACCAAAATTCTGAATTTCTGAACCGAACCGAATCCAGCCGAATTGATTCGAATCCGAATGAATCCGAAACAAATCCGAACCGAATTGATTCGAATCCGAATGAATCCGAAACAAATCCGAACCGAATTGATTAAAATTTTTCCAAATTCGAAATGCTCCAAACCGAAATTCGAAAAAATCCGAATCGATCCGAATTTTTTCGCCATGCACATGTCTAGTAACCAATGCAATGCATAGCACATTTCAGCAACCCACTAGAATTCTTCTAAGAATAGGCATACCTTGTTTTATTGCACTTTGCAGATAAAGTGTAGGTTTGTGGCAACCCTGTGTGGAACATGTCTATATGGGCCATTTTACCAACATAGATACACATATAAACACATGAATACACATATATACACATATATACACATATAAACACATATAAACACATAAATGCACATATATACACATATAAACACATGAATACACATATATACACATATAAACACACAAATGCACATATATACACATATAAACACATGAATACACATATATACACATATAAACACATAAATGCACATATATACACATATAAACACATGAATACACATATATACACATATATACACATATAAACACATATAAACACATATAAACACATGAATACACATATAAACACATATAAACACATGAATACACATATAAACACACACACATATATATATATATATATATATATATATATATATATATATATATATATATATACACACACCTATATATACACATTAAAAGCAAAGAGATTATGATTAACTGATGGCTCAGGTGATGGTTAGCATTTTTTAGCAATAAAGTATTTTTTATTTTATTTTTTATTTGTTATTTTTACAAATTATACATCAAGCAAGATTCAACATCTAAAAGGCAATGCAGTGTTACAAACAGATATGTTGTGGGTTGGATTTGTCTTTTCTTTTAAGACGTTCATAGTCTGAGAAATAGTTAAGGTTGTGCGGAGTTTTATTCAAACATCTGGTAAAGTCTGTAGGTGAAAGGTATATTAGGCTCTTGCTGCATAGTGCTTGAGTATGTGAGTTGATCATAACAAAAATAACAATCTAACAAGTAAAAACAAATATAATAACAACAATATAACTTAAGAAAGTTTCCTGCCGTTCCCTCATCAACTCTGATAAAGAAGAGAGAAACATATCGCTCACCTGAAGCAAATGTCATGGGCCGTCCTGGCGGTCCGGCACTCCCCGATCTCTAGTGTGTTTGTCATCCCTTGGCAAGACTATCTGGTAGCTGATAGTAAGGTATGTATAGCGTGTTTGTAGTTTAAGGGATAATGATGAATTGTCTCAAAGGTATTCTTGCCATAAGAAACTGGCGTCTAGGATGGTTTGTGTTTTGTTACGGCACATATAGCCGTATTTTTCTAAGGAAAACTGTTCCTCAACCTCCTCTGCCCACATAGTTTTGCTTAGTGTGTTAGGTTTTTTCCAATGTTTAGCTATCAGTTTTCTAGCACTGTTAAGGCCTATTTGTAAGACCAGCGTCTTCAGGCGACATGGTATCTTTGGTAAATCATTCAACAGGGCTAGCCTCGGTGTTAATTTAAAGTTGGCTGTAATGCATTGTTTATAGTAGGTTTCAACTGCATCCCACAGAGGATGTATTTGAGGGCAATGCCACCAGATATGTACGACACTGCCAAGGGCTCCACAGCCTCTCCAGCATAAGCCTGAGGTGCCGGGGTATATATTAGCTATCCGTGATGGGGTGAGGTACCATCGAAGGAGTATTTTAAAGTTTAATTCTGGTATCGATGTAGAGGAGGAGGATTTTTTAACTGATCGGAATATTTTGTTCCAATCTTCTATGTGTAGGTTTATTGCAAGATCTGTGGTCCACTTGGCGGTGAATGATGGTAATGTGTCTGAAGTGGTTCTTATGAGGATCCTACGTGATAAGGAGAGTGTCCCTCTTGGGATTATCCCAGTGAGGCAGAGATGTTCAAAGGCTGTGGGTCTCCTCAGAAGATCTGTTTTGTAAGGAGATGTATGTATATAATGGTGTAATTGGGCGTATTTTAGCCATTTGGAAAATCTCCCTTCAGCTATATCCGTTAGTTTATCTCTTTCTAATAATTTCCCTGCTTCCGTAAATTTGAATAGGGGGATGGTGTAGTCCCACTCAATTAGTCTTTGGAATCCCTTGTCCAGGCCCCCTACCATTTCTGCATTTAGGACAACTGGGAATAGGGGTGATCTGTATGTGGATATGTGATGTTTAGTGGCTATTATATGATCTCAACATCTGAAGAGCTGTTTATGAATTTCAAGGTGAGTGCATTGGGGGGGTCTAAGGTCTTTAGATACCCAACAGAGAGCGTGGACCTGGGGGGCTTTTAGGATATGCAAGTCTATTGTAACCCATGCTTTGTGTTCATGCGTTTTGTGCCAGTCCAGGATCCTTTGTAGCGTAACTGCTTGGTAATATTCCTCAATCTTAGGTAGGCCTAGCCCACCATTTAGGTTGGATCTGTACATCGTGTTTTTATTGATTCTTGGTCTACACTTATTCCACACAAATGTGTTAAGGGTTTTCTGGACCTTATTTAGGTATGAGAGCGTAGTGGGAGAGAGGTGTAGTGGGAGAGTTTGTAACATATAGAGGATCCTAGGCAGTGTCGTCATTTTTATGGCTTGGATCCTGCCCCACCAGGAAATTGGTTTGTTCGTCCATGTTTTAAGGTCCCGTTGTGTGTTAAGTAAGAGTGTGTTATAATTTTTGTCAAATAGGGTTGTCTGATTCGTGGAGAGATGGATCCCTAAATATTTGATTGTGTCTGATTTAAGTCGTAGTGGGCAGATCGATGATAGGGCTTTAAATTTGGTGTCTGACAAGTTAATGTTCAGGATCTCAGATTTCTGTTTGTTGACTAGAAAGCTGGTGTATGTTCCGAACTCGTCCAACTCAGACATGATTGCTGGTATGGACGAGGATGGGGATGAGACTGTGAATAACACGTCGTCCGCGTACAATGCTATTTTGTAATTTTGTTGGTCAATCTCTATTCCTTTAATGTGTTGGTTCATGCGTACTCGCGATGCAAACACTTCCATCATTAAGATGAAGAGGATCAGGGATAGTGGACATCCCTGACGTGTGCCATTCTGAATTGGAAAGGTATCTGATAGAATTTTGTTGACTTTTACTTTAGCATTTGGGTGGGAGTATAGGCTGAATATTCTATTTATGATTTTGGGGCCGAATCCTAAATTTTTTAAGAGTAATTTTAGAAATTGCCAGTTAGTTTGGTCGAATGATTTTTCAGCGTCTATAGCTATAAGTACTGATTCGATGTTTTGATATTTTGAGAATTCTATTAGTGTTAAGGCTCTAAGGGTATTATCTCTAGCCTCTCGGCCAGGTACGAAGCCTACTTGGTCAGTGTGAATAATGTAGGTGAGAACTGAGTTTAGGCGGTTTGCTATAATTTTCCCTAGAATCTTTATGTCGGCGTTTAAGAGTGAGATTGGCCTGTAGTTAGCCGGTTCATCGCTTGATTTGTCTGGCTTTAAAATTACTGTGATGTGTGCTGCTAAAGAGTCTTTTGTAAGGTTACTTCTTTCGTCAAGGGCCGTGAAGTGATTTAACAAATGTGAAGCTAGGATCTCTCTGTAAGTCTTGTAATATAGGTTGGTTAAGCCGTCTGGTCCTGGGCTTTTCCCTGTGGGGAGGTCCTTGATGACGTTCAAAATTTCTGTCAATGTTATGGTTTTTCTAGATCTAATGTTTGTGCTTGTGTTAGTTTGGTAAGGTTGGCCGATTGTATATTATTTATCATCTGTTGTGTATGCTTGGGGGTGGTATTGGTCTCAAGATTATATAGCTGTTTGTAAAAATCCCTAAAGTGTGCAGCTATTTCTTTACTGTCCTGGATAGTTTCTCCTTGGGGGGTCTTAAGGCTATGAATGTGTGTCATGTAAGTTCTGTCCTTGAGTGAGTTGGCTAGTAACCTGCCTGGCCGGTTTCCTTCATAAAGGTATTTCTTTCTGAGTCGTAAGGTTTTCCTCTGGGCTTCAGAGAAAAGTAATGCATTAAGCTCTTTCCTGATGTTCGTCAGTTTGCTTAGAGTGTCTTTATCTTGTGGTCTCTGTTTATGTCTGAGTTCTAGCGTATGTAGTTCCGTTGTCAAGGAGTTTAGTTGAGTATCATACTGTTTTTTAAGGTATGCTCTATGTTTAATACACTCGCCCCTGAATACTGTCTTATGAGCCTCCCACACGAAAAGAGGGTGGGTTTCTGGTATCGCGTTAGTGTTGAAGTAGTCCGTTAAAGTCGTCCTTAATTTTTGTGTGGTTGGAGGGTGGTGCAGGAGATACGTGTCCAGTCTCCATATAAATGGGAGTGTAGGTGAGTCTGGCCAATTTAACTCCATTGTTATCAGAGAATGATCGGACCTGTTCGTCGGGATAATGTCTGAGTCGTGCAGTAGGGAGAGGTGAGACTGATCTATGTAGAGATGGTCTATCCTAGAGTACATTGCCCACGGGTGAGAGTAGAAAGAAAAGTTCCGCTGTAACGGATGTTGCAGTCTCCAAGTGTCGACCAGGCATAGATGCCTAATGCACTTAAAGATGGAGTGTGGGGGTCTTGGTGAGATTTTGGTGTTATTTGATGTTGTGTCTATGGCAGGATTTAAGGTGGCATTTAGGTCTCCTCCTAAGATAAGGCAACCCCTGTTTATCTCTTGTACCATGGTTTTTAATTTGTTATAGAATCTAGTCCTATTTGTGCTGAGGGCGTATATATTGACCAGAGTAACAGGTCTGTTGTATATAAGGCCTACTAGAAGGAGTATCCTGCCCTCTGTGTCTTGTTTAGTGTGTAGCAATTTGAAAGGGAGAGAGTGGTGTATAAGAATCCCTACTCCGTTCTTTTTCTTATCATTGGAATTAAGAAAGCAAAAAGGGAAGTTTCTATTCTGAAATTTGGGTTCCTTGAGTCTGGAGAAGTGTGTTTCTTGTATGAATGCGATAGAGCTTCTTTGCTTGGTGAACTATTGTAGGGCGACTGACCTCTTCGTGGGAGAGTTTAAACCTTTAGCATTTTGGGAGGTTATCAGTATTGGTCTATGTGCCATATGTGTCTCTGGTGTACAAGTACTGTGCTAAAGTGTGGTGTTCTATTTCTCTTACCGCAGGATCTTGACAAGGTATGTCTGGGGTGTCCGCTGTTCTGATGTGTAGTATATACCTTTGGGTGCGTAGGGGAGTGCCGGAGTCGCCAACACCGCCATGCGATGACCTGCAAACCCTACACTCTTCTAGGGAGGCTGAAATAAAAGAAACCATCAATAAAATGAACAATCCAAGAGTTCGCAAGAACATAAATCTTTCCTGAAGCGACAGATAAGCAGTAAGGAGGGGTATGCAGGAAGAAGAGGAAGAAGTAAGGAGATGGTAAAGGGAGAAAAACAAACAAACTAATAACAAAACAAACAAGAACTGGTTCAAGATCGGGGGGAACATCCCCGGTCTTAGTAATGGAAATGTGGAGGGCGGGTAGTAACACAATATTACTACTGACATTTCCCCTTGCTTATGCTTAGTCAGTATATGAATGGAGAATGTTTTTACTAATTTTGGAGTGAGAACACGTCATCTTATGGGTATCTGAGTAATAGGGTAGTTCAGAACTTAAACAGAGTTGTCCAGTGACATCTGAGACTGTGTATAGAAATTTAGAGTTCTGTGGTTATTCTCAGTCTCTCAAGTTGGGTCTGAAGTCGAGGTCTGAGGGATGCTGGTTGTTGAGTGCGTTGTTTTTCGTTTCCTGCTGACTGTAGTCCATCTCTGGCGTTGAATCTTTGGTAGGGAGTTTGTTGTTATGTGAGTATTCTCTGCTTGATCCGAGGGTTGTGGTATTTGTCTTGGTAAGGGGATATTTAATTGAGTGCAGAAAGAGTCCAAATCTTCTAGGTCTTTGTAGGTAGTTTCTTTGTTTTCCTTGATAACTCTTATGGAGAAGGGGAAACCCCACCGATAGGGGATGTTGTGATCCTGTAGATGTGATGTAAGAAATTTGACTTCTCTTCGTTTAGAGAGGGTTAACGGGCTTAGGTCCGCAAATATTTGTATCTTGTAACCATCTTTGCATATAG
Organism: Bombina bombina; assembly: GCF_027579735.1. NCBI lineage: Eukaryota > Metazoa > Chordata > Amphibia > Anura > Bombinatoridae > Bombina > Bombina bombina. The sequence continues at coordinate 769,801,551 of NC_069500.1, read as the reverse complement.
GTGCTTTCTTTCTAGCTGCGACTAGTATTAATTCTTTATCTTTGAAGTTGTGACAGCGCAAGATAACGTCCCTTGGTGGAGTTTTGGGTGGAGGTTTAGGTTTTAAAGCTCTGTGCATTCTATCTATAGAGATGTTGGTATCTTCTTTGTTGTCTAATAGGTGGCTAAAGAGATCCTGAACATATTGTGAAAGTGTAGCAGTTGTTATGCTTTCTGGTATTCCCCTTATTCTTAAGTTTTGGCGTCTGCCACGATTGTCTAAATCTTCTATTTGCATCTGCATTTGTCGTATTTCGTTATTTTGGTGTTGGATCCGTAGACTTTGCAAATTGATTGGTTCAGAGATCTCTTCAGCATGTCCTTCTAATTGTTGCACTCTATTGCCTAAGTCTCTGATGTCCTTTTTAACCTCAGATAAGCTGTCTCTTATAAGCTGGCTGACCTGGCTCATGAATATTGTAAAGTCCTCTTTTGTGGGGAGAGAGCTCAGGTCTGCCTTTGTTAAAGGGAGGTTGGACTCAGGTAGAATGGTATCGGCGTCTTCTTCTTGCATGTCACTATCTGACTGCGTATTGTTGGAAGGCACTGAACTGGCCGTGTCTACTGTTTTGAAGTATGAATTTAGCTTGGAAACAGAGGTAGTGGATGATTTTGTCGTTTTATCACCTTTAGTAGGGCGCTTAGACGCCATCTCTGTGGTATGTGGAATGTGGTATGGCTGCTGCCACTAATCAAGTGTTAAATGTGCTTTGTCAGCACCTCTTTATGCGTTAATGCAGCTGGGGTTGGAGGCTATGTGGCCGTTTCCCACTTGCAGTGTATGGCAGAAAAGGAAAAATTTACTAGGAGGCAGCGGGTGTAAAGTTAGGCCCGTTTATTTTAACAGGGGCCTGTTTATTGGTAATGTTTCACGCAATGCTTAAAGGCCTTGTTATGTCCGTAATTACGTGATAGAATTGTGTTCTTTGCCTTGTAGCTTATAATGTGGGACTTAGCTGCCTGTGGTGGTTAAGTGCTTACCCCGGTCTGTTTAGTGATGATGCCTCCTCAGCTCCTCTGGGGCTGTTAGCTTGATGAGTGCAATTTTCCGTTCCGGTAGGCTTACCGGGAGTCTCTGTCGGTAGCTAGCGCTGGCCAGTTTCCTTAGTTGTGCAGAGATAAGGTCCCGGTGGGGTGGCTGTTCTGCGAGCCTGCTGTATGGCGGTAAACGTGTTGCCGTTCTGTGAATTTCAATGGCGCAGTTGCTTAAAGATGGAGCCGGGTCTTTTCTATGAGCGCAGGATTTGGACTTGTTTTCTGTCGGTCACAGCATTCCCCGACTCTGCCTTGTAACTGATGTTGCTCCTCTAGGTCTAAGTCCCTTTCAGGTGACTTTTGTTCTCTTGCTGGTTATTTCACCCTTCATGTGTATTTTATGGGGAAAGGCTGCACGGAGCTTCGTTATTCTGCAGCCATACTGGTTCACGGCTGGCTCCGCCTCCTCAGCAATAAAGTATTTTTTAATTAAAGGGACAGCCAAATCCAAAATAAACTTTCATGGTTTAGATTTGCATGTAATTTTAAACAACGTTCCCATTTACTTTTATCACCAATTTTGCTTTGTTCTCTTGGTATTCTTATTTGAAAGCTAAACCTAGGAGGTTCATATGCTAATTTCTTAGACCTTGAAGGCCGCCTCTTATATGAATGCATTTTGTCAGTTTTTCACCACTATAGGGTGTTAGTTCATGTGTGTCATATAGATAACATTGAGCTCATGCACATGGAGTTACCTAGGAGTCAGCACTGATTGACTAAAATGCATGTCTGTCAAAAGAACTGAAATAAAGGGGCAGTTTGCAGAGGATTAGATACAAGATAATCACAGAGGTAAAAAGTGTATTAATATAAATGTGTTGGTTATGCAAATTTATGGAATGGGTAATAAAGGAATTATCTATCTTTTAAAGCAATAAAAATTCTGGTGTAGACTGTCCCTTTAAGGTATTTACATTTTTTAAACAAAATGCTATTTGCACACTTACTAGACCATAGTATAGTGTAAATATAACTTTAATATGCACTGGGAAACAAAAAAAAAATTGTGTGACTTTATTGCTATATTCGCTGGAATTGAACCCGCAATATCTCTGAGGTACGCCTGTATATAAAAAAATATTTATATGAAAATGTGTCTTTAAATTTGTAGATTCATCAGACGTCGTCTCCTCTCATCCAGCACTGGGTACCTCACTCAGACTCCCTGGGGGCACATTGTCCCCTTGGTCTCATGCTCACACTGCAGTGACACAGGGACACACACACATGAGGTGAGAAAGTAACAATTGCCTAGTTCCTGCAAGCAATTAATCTCTGCTGCCACCTAGTGGTTTTTGCTCATTACAACAGTGCAAACTGCGTGAAAATTTAATGAGTTTTCAATTGCTGATTGTGTTTTGGGGGGTTTTTTGTGCCGCTTTGGGGTGTTACCATGCAAACCCATTCCAACTGCAAACTGCATTTGCTAATTAAAATTCATAGAAAAAATATAAATGTAAATATAAAGGGATATTTGTATTATTATTATTAATGCATTTTCATTCATTTTCATGCATTTTAAAGATCAACATTAAAAAAAAAATGTTACATCTTTTTTAGGATATTTTAATTTATTGAAATAAATTAATTTTTAAATGTAACACTCATTAAAGGGATAGTTTACTCAAAACGTTTCTCCCCTTTAATTTGTTCCCAATGATCCACTTTACCTGCTGGAGTGTATTAAATTGTTTACAAGTATTTCCTTTACCCTTCTATTGGCATTTAAATTAGTTTTTTTTAGCCTGTGGTATCCCCACCCATCCTGAAAGTTTTTGGCCAAGCTATATTAACACGGCCAGTAGAAGAAATTACACTCACAGTGGGTTATGGAAGAGATAAGGTAATAAAATGTTAATTTTCCATTGTTCTCTCCAAGTATTAGTGATTGTTTTATGGACAGATATAAGATAAAGTAGCAGGTATATTTACACAATGTGATAAAGTAATGAGATCTGATTATACCTACAAGCTCAACCCATTTTGTTAGGGTGTGGCTTCAAAACATAAAATCAGCTAATTCATATATACAAATAAGCCTTAAAAAGCAAATCTCATACATTTTATACTATGCAACTGGTAAAAAAAAAAAGTAATTGGAAACGCATTAACGGAAAAACAATTTTATAGTATACTGTCCCTTTAAGTAACCTACTTACAAAAAAACTTTTGTAGTAATGTTTAAAAAAGTTTTTTTCTATGCACACTTTCTGAGGCTCCAGCTCCTACTGAGCATGTGCAAAAGTGCACAGTATATATAAATATGCATTTTGTGATTGGCTGATGGAGGTTATATAATACAGGGGGAGGGAAAACTGGATTCTTTTTGTAATTTGCCAGAAAATATTCTGCTGCTTATTTCAAATTCAAACTAAGTGCTATTGCATTGTCTTTTTAGTGTGTATCTGTCAATTATACTATATTCAGTGGTCCTTTTAACTTTCTGAGGCTTGTTTGTGCACATCTAATGCCTAAGAATACATTTGTCACTGGATAATGAGGAAAATTCCCAAAGGTCTACTTGTGGGCAAAGCCAAGCCTCCACAAGAATGAACACAAAAAGTTTTTGTATTCAGCACGGTAACATTTAAAATAACTGTAACTTATTTCAAAATACTGTTATGTTAAATGCAGCAAAAAAAATTTTTTATTCCAATTAAATGAAATCTATGTCTTGTTCATTTTACAGGGTTTCTAGTCGATTACATCCACGTTTAGAATCTAAAATGCATTCTTTTTCACCTCCATATAAAGTTGGTGTTAGCGTTAAATCTGAGCCACTTTCACCAGCACCGGGAAGCCCATCTTCTGCCACTCTGCAGACGCTGTTTCCGCAGTACATGGGTACTGGTGAACGTCATCATCCTTCTCCGATTATTAGACCTCGGCCTCTGGTGGAAGACAGGTCTGGCCTCTCTATGAGACATCTCCAGTTCCCAGCAGCCTGGCACAGATATTAGAATGGACTTTTGGTTATAACAAATTACCAAACTTACGGCCACCCAAGACCAACCATTTCTCTGTTCTAGCACTTTGTAGTTGTTGGTCCGCCATTTTGTGAAATGGATTCAACATCATCTGAGATTAAGCTAATGTAGCGGCTTCCTGTGTCATTTTGTTACACAGATGACTATACAATTGAATTTCAGAGAAACTAGGAAACAAGGGAGCCGTAAAGATGCATTCCTTTTTTTTGAGGACGCCTTCAGCTTTACAGCTGTCAATAAATAAACTTAGTTTACGTTCATGTTTACACTTTACATTTATATGTCTAATATTTTATTTCACTTAGGTCTATGAATTCAAATATTGTGGTATTTTTTGGCACTGGTTAATCTCATAGTTCCAAGCTCTGCACATCACTTACAAATGCATATCCAGTGAGATCACATAAAGGGCCATACCTAAATTTCTCCTTTACTTTATTTAAAATTTTTCTATCTTGGACAGGAGATTATCTCAGTAATGACAATCAGAATTTTACACTCTTTGACATGAACTTTTATTATGTGAAAATGTGTATCCATAAACACAGTACTGTGCAAAAGTCTTAGGCCACCATTAGTTTTGTTGTTTTAGCAATGGTATAATGACCATATATATTCATTTCTCAGTCTCTTTATTAGAATACAACCAGAAAATACAGGCTATTTGTATGCAGTATAAAAAAAACAGAAAACAATCAGAAAAAAACAGCTTCTATAGGGTAAAGTGGCAAGTATTTAGTGTGACCTCCCCTTACACTTGAGCAATAGCAGGAACCTGGCTCTCATAAAACTAAATGGAATGGAACCCTAATTAATGTCATTGCTAACACCTGTATGTGTCCTACTATTTCATGTCAAAATAACTGCTTTGAAGATGTCTAATACACCAGGTTTGTGCAAGACATGCTTGAGCATTACATACACATGTGGTATGAGTTTAATTTATTGGAAGCTTGCTAATAAGACCAACTTTCAATCACATCATTCCATTCAAAATGCCAAAGATCACAGACATAAAATCATACTTTTCAATCAGCAAAGCCACTCTCAAAGAGAAATCAGCAAACATACTGGATGCTCAAGATGTGGCATTCAAGCTGTTATAAGGAATCAGGAGAGGTCAAGGACAAAAAGGACTGGAAGGCAAAGAAAACTTTCAAAATCTGATGAGAAGTTTATCAGAATTTCTTCTTTGAGAAACCAGAAGAAATCCAGCAACGACCTGGCTTAGCATCTGGCAGCTTCATCGGGATGCACAGTTGACCCTTCTACAGTCCGAAGAAGCTTGATCAGAAATGGTCTTTGTGGAAGGGAAGCTGCCGAGAAACCACTTTTTCGGAAGGGGAACAGGGTGAAAAGGCTAAGCTATGCTAAAACTCACAAAAATTGGAATGAAGATCAGTGGAAAAGAGTAATATGGAGGGACGAATCCAAGTTAAAAATGTTTGGGTCCAATCGTCGACAATATGTGAGAAAAGATGGAAGAATGAGTGCTTGCGGCTTTCAGTGAAACATGATGAAGGGTCTGTCCTGGTTTGGGGCTTTATTTCTGCCAGTGGTGGTAGCGATATTGTCCGAATTGATGGGATCATGAATGCTGAAAAGTATAGACAGGTTTTAATTCATCACGCTATTCCTTCTGGAAAGCGCCTGATTGGGAATGGTTTTATTTTTCAGCGTGATAATGATCCCAAGCACACAGCAAATGCAGTGAGATCATATTTTGAAAGTAAAACAGCTGATAAAACACTGACAGTCATGGACTGACCTCCACAGAGTCCAGACCTGAATATTATAGAGGCAGTATGGGATCACCTGCACAGAGATAGAAATAAAAGACAACCTAAATCTAAAGAAGAACTCTGGGAAGTACTAAAAGAAGCCTGGTATAATATACCAGAAGATGACTTCAAAAAACTTCAGGACAGTCTCCCCATAAGAGTTCAAGATGTGCTTAGTGCCAAGGGAGGTCACACTAAATACTGACTTCTGGCTGAAGAAGCAATTTAGTTCTGAAAATTGTGTTTTTTAATATTTTGTGTACATATTTCCTTTATTTTCTGTTTTTATCTTAATAAAGATTGTGTGTGTATGTGTATTTATATCATAATGCAGATTATCCATTTTTGCAGTATCTTTAAAAACAATCAAAAACAGTTGACATTTCGGCTTGCATGCAAGCCTTTTTCAAGACATCTTAGTTCAAATTGTTCATTTGATATTGTGTGGTTTTCATAGACCAAACTTTGTATCGCCTTGACAAAGAAAAACCTCAAGGCAAGAAAAAAAAAAGACGAACTAAAGAATACAAGTATTTGACTGAAATGTGGGAAGTGTAAATAAAGTTACACTCTGAAGGAGCCTTAATGATAATCTAGTATAGTCACATAGGTTTACAGATGAATGTGCATTGCTCTATATCAGGGGCTCACTGATGAATTGTCCCACTGTCCCTCCTACCTCTGTTTATTACACATTTAATCCCTGGTTTCTCTCAGAAAATTCTGGGGCAATAGTCAGACCACAAAACCAAACCCTGTGGACCACACAGACTCCTCCTATTTTAGTGTGGCCCAAGTCCAGGCCACCCAGACCCTACCATCACAAATTAAAGCATTGTGTGGGTATGTATGTGTATGTGTATATATATATATATATATATATATATATATATATATATATATATATATGTGTGTGTGTGTGTGTGTGAGTGTGTTAATAGAGTGCTTATACTTTCCTGTTTAAACTTTTGAATTTTGAAATGTTGGGAGGTGTAACTCGGTACAACGATTCCTTCAAGAACAGAACCTCGGAGTAAAATTTGGTCTACCTGTATATACACAGTGAAAATATTATCCATGAAGTAAATATATTAAATATTAATAAAACAACTATAATCTAAATTGTGTGCCAACACTGTGTTAAAGGGAAACTGAACCCAAATTTTTTTCTTTCGTGATTCAGATAGAGCATGAAATTTTGAGCAACTTTCTAATTTACTCCTATTATCAATTTTTTTTTCATTCTCTTGGTATCTTTATTTGAAATGCAAGAATGTAAGTTTAGATGCCGGCCCATTTTGGTGAACAACCTGGGTTGTCCTTGCTGATTGGTGGCTAAATTCATTCACCAATAAAAAAGTGCTATCCAGAGTTCTGAACCCCAAAAAAGCTTAGATGCCTTCTTTTTCAAATAAAGATAGCAAGAGAACGAAGAAAAATTGATAATAGGAGTAAATTAGAAAGTTGCTTAAAATTGCATGCTCTATCTGAATCACGAAAGAAAAATTTTGGGTTCAGTGTCCCTTTAAATAATGTGCAGTATAAAGAGCACATAGAATAAATAGTTGCTTGAGCTCTGTAATATTCTACAATTAAATTCTTAATCCTCCACAGTACTAGTGCATGCTATAAACAGCCTCATTAAAATTCAAGCAAAAAAAACACTAAAAATCAGTCAACACAGGCACTCACCGGTATAACTAAACATCATATCCCACATGAATGTCATAGTCTACAAAGTCGCTGAAGACTGCATAACTGCAGAACGTAAAGATACCTACTTCCTCTGCGCTACCTGATTACAGCCACGGCAACCGGAACTATACATCCAAGTGCAATGAGTGACTGCCCTGGGTTTCCATAGTGATCCCACACTATAGACCATACTTCCCATAAAGTAAATGAAGAGCTCTAAACACCCTCCTATCTCAAGTATAGTAAGTTATCCCTACTTGTATCACTTACATAGCACTGTCAATATGGGGACCTCAAAAACAATATATAAACCTGTCTGAATCACAAACAATAAAAACAAATACTCAAAGCAATGTTATTGTGCATAAAAAGATATAAAATGTATAAAAACTGTGCAACTCAGTCCCAAATTAAATTGCTTGAAGATTCCAAGGATTGCACCTCCAAGAAAAAAGGAAACCGCAATGGTGAAGTCCTGTGTTGCATTATGGCCTGAAATATAACTATGTAATGTACTCACATGCTCCAGAGCTTAACATCAAGCTCTAGATTTAAAGGGAGACTGAACCCAAATTTTTTCTTTCATGATTCAGATAGAGGATGCAATTTTAAGCACCTTTCTAATTTACTCCTATTATCAAATTTTCTTCATTCTCTTGCTATCTTTATTTGAAAATTATGAATGTAAATCTTAGCAGCCAGCCCATTTTAGGTTCAGCACCATGGATAGCGCTTGCTTATTGGAGGCTGACATTTATCCACCAATAAGTAAGCATAACCCAGGTTCTCAACCACAAATGGGCCGGCTCCTATGCATCACTAGAACTGCTTGTGCAATGTTAAATGCCGACAGCGTATGCTGTCGGCATTAAGCGATGTCTGGCGGACATGATATGCTACAGCGTATCATGTCGGACAGTCATTGATAAATCGGCCCCCCATAACTTTACACCTATTTTGCCAATATTTAAACAGCTAACGAAACTTTAAAAACATACATCTACTTGTTATTCTTAGAATAGTCTTTTCTTTGAATGGTTAAAATAAAATAATTTATCAAGTTGTTGGCAAAATGTATTAAAGGTGGCAGTGGCAATATTAAATATAGGCAAGTAGATAAAGTGAATCATTAGTGTAAAGTTCCACTGAAAATGGGGCCCTTCATGTATTCTTGCATCGGGGCCCTGAGGTTTCTAGTTACACCTCTGGCTATTATCAATTTTTCTTTGTTCTCTTGGTATCTTTACTAATTTGAGTAACAGAACATTAAAGGGACACTGTAACCAAAATTTTTCTTACGTGATTCAGATTGAGCATGAAATTTTAAGCAACTTTCTAATTTACTCCTATTATCAAATTTTCTTCATTCTCTTGGTATCTTTATTTGAAATGCAAGAATGTAAGTTTAGATGCCGGCCCATTTTTGGTGAACAACCTGGGTTGTCCTTGCTGATTGGTGGATAAATTCATCCACCAATAAAAAAGTGCTGTCCAGCGTACTGAAACCAAAAAAAAGCTTAGATGCCTTCTTTTTCAAATAATGATAGCAAGAGAACGAAGAAAATTTGAAAATAGGAGTAAATTAGAAAGTTGCTTAAAATTTCATGCTCAATCTGAATCACAAAAGAAAAATTTTGGTTACAGTGTCCCTTTAAGTTAAGGTATAGCTTAGAGGGCTGAAAGTGAGAACGTTTGTCAAATGTCTGTTGTAAACTGGAGGTCAGTGGATTGATCCATAGAGGTTTTTATTTTTATTTTTTTAAAGATTATATTGTAGTGTTTTCACTTTTCAATATTTAAAGGCTAAAACATTGTGTAAATAATAATATGTTAATATAATGTAAATACTTTCCATAATAAGATTTGTAAGATATCAATCCAAATATGGCTCACCAGCCGAATACAGAACATCATCTGATCTTAATTAAAGATAATTAACTAAGAACCTATGAAAAGTGGACTTAAGGATTTAAAAATACCAAAGAAAGAATGAAGGATATCCTTGACAAAGCCAAGTAATCAATGGTGAAACTTACGCCAGGAGTAAACTTTGTGATGTCACCGTAAGGGAGGAGACTTACCTTCTGAGCCGTAATACCACAACTTAGAGACATTGGGGACAATTTATCATAGTGTGAGCTGCCATGATATGATGTAGCGTATCATGTCCGCCGCACATCGATAAATGCCGACAGCATACACTGTCGGCATTTATCATTGCACAAGCAGTTCTTGTGAACTGCTTGTGCAATGCCGCCCCCTAGCAGGGGGTGTCAATCAACCCGATCATATTCGATTGGGTTGATTTCTGCCGCTGCCTCAGAGCAGGCGGACAAGTTATGGAGCAGCGGTCTTTAGAAGACTCATTCGGAGCTTGATAAAACGGCCCTAAAGTTTATACTAACGGGCTGAGTTACCGGGGGTTCTTGCTTTGGTTTGATCTCTTGTTAAGCCTGGTGATTACACACTTCTTTTAATAAATGTTTTAACATAATCAAGTTCAAGTTCCACTTCTGTGTCTTTGTTAAGGAGTCTCAATGAGCCTTTAAATAGAGCTTGATGTTATTTATATTTCATGCCATAGTGCATAATAGGACTTCACCGTTCATCTTCAAGCAATTGAATTTGGGACTTATTTGCACAGTTTTTATACATTTTATATCATTTTATGCACAATCACATTGCTTTGAGTATCAGTATGGGGAACTGTCTGGTATGCAATGTGTAATAAAAAAAGCTATATTGTTTATACTAAGCACAAATAATTTGATCATCTTACCACCTGAGTGACCAGGAACACCAGCAGCACTGCTTACAAAGAAACACTAAGCTTGCAGCAATAATGTAATGGACACTATAAAAAGTCCCACTTTAAAAAAAATAAAAAATATTTTACCAAATTCATTAGACACAAAACTTCTGCTTAAGGAGGAAAAACAAACTGATGCCTGCGGACAGACTAGTAGAGACAAAATTAGTAGCAGAACTGATTATAAAAAACAGAGCCAATCTAACACATTACTGAGTTTATGCGGGTGAATTGTGTTCAAACGATAAATCCATCTTGATTTTAATTGTAAGAGTCTCTTGTGTTGGTCTTCTCCCCTACTTTATGGAGGGACTTGATCAATAATAGTGGAGCATAAGTCACTCACAGTGTGCCCAGCTTCCAAAAAGTGCTTGGCCACCAGCCATTGGGTGGTCACTTCTTTGTGAGCTCAGTGCTGTACGGATGGCTGATTTATGATTGGCCATCCAGGTACATACATCATCTGTAGTTTTGCCCATGTAAAATTTACCACAACGGCAGCTGAGTAGCTATACCGCAAACTTCGTGCTGCTTGTTATAAAGAATCTGATTAAGTACTTCTTATTTTTGTGCAGGTGGCTGAACATAGGTCCTGGGATCATGGAATTACAAGTAGTACAGCTGGGGCAATTATATGATCCTAATTTATAGCTTTTTAACCACTGAGATTTTATATAGCAGTGCTCAGGATCCCTAATCACCAATTTGTCCCGTAGGTTGCTGTTTCTCTTGAATCCAACTCTTGGTGCCTCCATTCTTGACTCAGGAGATCCCCATCACTGCTGATGAAGTGCCAATTCTGCTGGAGAGGGCAGTCAATATAAAAATGTTGCTGGCCAGCAGGTTTAATCATTTTCTGGACAAAGTCCTCCTGTCTGCTTTCCATAACGTGCTTAATACATTGTGTAACCCCTCTGTATAAAGTTTGTTGCCATGTCATACAATTGTGCCTGCCTATTAGCTGGATCACTGTTGTTCCTTTCCATCTTATGAAACTGAGACAATGGGATAGCCCTTAATAGCAAATGAGGGTGACTTTTATATATATATATATATATATATATATATATATATATAAGAAACAAACTTGCACTCGCTGGTCTTTTTAGTGAAATAATTTACTGAAAAATTGTGACGTTTCAAGGACAAAAAATCCCCTTCCTCAGACAATGTGTTTAACAAACAAGAGTGACTTTATACACTGTGTAACCCAAACCCCTCCCCTCAATTAGACAAAAAAACGCCAAATTGGTAACCATGGTGACCACTGAGTCACATTGTACACAACAAGTGTTTACCATATAAAATATGTGCTATTGTATAAACATATTTAAAGATGAGCCATCCTGGCTCTGACAAAACAGTGACAGCCCAAGTGCGCATTAGGGAAACTGTGATGCAATGGAAACGAGCGTGAAAAACAAACAGATCACTTGATAAGTATAATGAGAGTTACCATTCAATCATTCATACTGCCCTTTGTTACTCCTTAGAGAGTTACAGATGCTAAAGAGTCAAATCGCCAGTTTTAAACTCACCAAAAATGAAACATAACCCACAGACTCAGGAGCCGTTCACTGCTGCATCGGTATACAACGCCGGGTAGAGAACCCGGAACTCAGAACTACGCAGGCCTCTCACGTGGGGGGCAATCGGCCAATCACCGGGATTGTTTACCGTTGCCATAGTGACCAGTCACACATATGCTCTACAGTACTAGAATATACACGCATGATGGAAATTAAGCGCTGGAATTAATAAATTTACGATTAAAATTACACTTAAGTTGTAGCAGACTACAAATCATAGAGAAGGTCAAAGATGTACAATCAAACTCCACACGTCTGTAAATACATGTCACAACGGTCAGAAACCCAATTGTCATATGTTCAATATACTCTATCAGGCAAACACTTCCACAATCAAAAAGTAAAGCTGTAATTACACCACTGACCTTATTGGCCATAATGTGCCAAAAACCTCATGCAATTAGTATTGTAGCCATAGGTATCACAAAGATAAGGACTAAAACAGGATTAAAGCTAACGGTGTTAAAACTGAAGAATATAGTGTCGCCCCCAAAAAGCAGAAAATAAAAAGAAGGAAAATCAGAAAAACAAAATAGTTACATACAATAGTGAAAACATGTAGATAACGTCCTCCAAGTTCACCACATATCACCAATATAAACCCCATTCAGAGTATGAAGAAGAAAGGGGAAATAAACATAGATCAAAGCCCAAATCACCAATACAGGTGTACAGAAAATGAAAGGAACTAAAGTGAGTGAAATTGGATGGTACGTGGACTCTCCCAAAAAGATTTTTTTGTTGTTAAGGCACAAGGCAAAAATACTTCAATCTATAGAGAACATTGTATATATATATATATATACATACAGCATGATCTGGAGAAAATTTCCCATATTTCATTTGTATTATTTTATTGTAAGTCTCATTTGCACAGTTGTGATTATCAGTAATAGTATTGGCATCTATTAAATATTTGTGTTTTTAAAGGAGATCATTTAGTCGTAATGCAGTGCAGAAATAGCAGAATGGAGAACACCCCTGGCTAGATGTCGCAGGGACACGGTGTCCCTGTGATCCCATCCCTGTCAGTGGGGTGCCTCAAATCATGAGATACACGCTGTGATCAGAGAGTATCTCATGTTGCTACTGAAAGCCTTCATGTGAGACTAGCCAGCTGCAGTACAAATATTACAGTTACTATGTATACAATTACTGTGACAGTCATATAAGGTATTCCTAAAATCCGGACAAGATAATGAATCTCTTTGGAGGTATTTTTCTTTGGCTTCATTACTGATGTAGAAATGGATAAAAAGAAAACTGCAAAAAAATGTTCCTCAGTCCTAAAAGGGTTAAATTAAGTTTCTGCTAGCCCAATAAATGGCCATACACTAGAACCCTTAATTATAAAAGAAAAAGATTCACATTACATAACAATATTTGTTTGAAAAAAAATTATTCAGATTTTTTATATATTTAAATTAACATATCTTCATTTATCAAGTCATCTGCTTACTATGCTGCACATAAATGAATATAGATCACTGGTTTTCAAACCTCCCTAACAAGCTAGATTTTCAGGATATCTGAACAGGAGTACAGGTGAACTAATCAGCAGATTAGTAAACATGATTATTTTACCTGCTCTCATCCAAGGTAATCCTGAAAATTTGGCCTGTTAGATAGGCCTGAGGACAGGTTTGAAAACCAGTGATATAGATGTATCAGTAACCCTTTGATTGCAGAGCCATTTTATGACCCTATGCTGAAGCTATGTTTAGCATTTTGTCATCAATATATTTAAACAGTAAATTCAATGCTTGTTCTAAACTACCCACATATGCTATTTCTTTCTTTCTTTCTTTTTTATGCAAATCTCTAGCTTTAATTTGCAGAAATACTAACATATGGGGAAGGGCTACCGTATAAGAATGCATTTCAAGAGACTATCTGAGGTAGGCTTTGGAGCAGCAATGTCCTACTGGAAGCTAGCTGGCAATTGGTGGCTACCCACATATGCCTTTTTGTCATTGGCTCACCAGATGTGTTCAGCTGGGTCCCGGTGGTTCTGAAAGTAACAATGCAATAATAAAATGCTTTAACAAATTAGATCATTTTAGTTTTGTATGTGTGTCTTGAAATAATTTTACCACTAGGTGTCAGCATTGCTTCAGAAATTAAAAAAGTGTTTCCCGCAAAGTGCTGAAATGAGGTGATGAATAAAAGCCATTGCTGCTATATACACAATAGTTTGAAAGGAATATAATGATGCAATAATGAAATGTCTTAATATGTTACAACATTTTATTATGGAGCAAATGCTACTTTGTAACAATATATTTACCCTGCAAAGAGGTTAAACCACATATTTTACCTCACACACCATGCACTGTACTGGGCAGGATCTGTGCAATAAATGGCAGGTGATTGGTTCAATGGCCTTATCCTGACCAGGAGCCACAATGCATTGCAACTTCTAAGCAGAATGTAACTATATATTTAATCTCTTTGCAGAAATTAAATCAAATCTAATTTGCTTCATTATCTTTGTATCCTTTGCTATAGAAGCTGCAATGCACTATTGGCAGCTAGCTGAACACACTGGGTAAGTCAATAATATGAGGCATATATATCCAGTCACCAATCAGCAGCTCCTGAGCCAACCAAGGTATCTTTTTTCAACAAAGATACAAAGAGAAGAAAATTAGATAATAGAAGTAAAATGTAAAGTTGTTTGAAATCACATTCTCTATCTAAATCATGAAAGAAAAAAATTGGGTTTCATGTCCCTTTAACAACACCATTTCAGCCCATTTTCACTTATCAAATTCCACTGCTTAAAGGACTTGATAAACTAAGGACAACACTATTCTACTTATTACCAAATGCCCCAAACGTTTTAGATTATGCATAGGCAAAACACACTTATTACTCACCCTCAAGAATTGTAATATGGAGATAACTGGATTGTGCAGGTTTTACTTGCTGATCCTCCCTCTCCAGCTTTGTATATGAAATCATTATGAGGAACATTTAATAAACAATTGAATAACTGAGTATAGTGTCAAAATCGTAGAACATTCCATTTTAAACAACTTTTCAATTGAACCATATATCACAAGTGACAGCGCCATCTATAATCTGCATGCCCGGGATGGGGTGTAGTCTACCCACCCTCAACAAATGCAAAAAATACCAAAAATACCAGCACTGCAATCAAAGAAATGTTTTATTGTAGCATCAGGAGCGGTTCTACACAGGGGCCCACAGGGGCCAGTGCCCCTGTAAATATGTCCCTGCCCCCCCCTGTGGCCCCCATGAGTTGGCCACTGAGCTGACTGAAAAATACCGGACAAGATCAAGGATATTTATCTGCTTCCCTGTCCCTGAAACGTTGTCTAGTCAAAGCGTGGGGTTAACAAAGTTAAGTAAAACTTGTGCCCCCTCCCCTTTCAGAGATGTGCTACAGTTCCCAGGTTGTTGTGGGGGTGGGCATCTTACAGCTGCAGTCTGCAGACAAGAGTTCCAGAAGTGTCACTGCTTGGTTTTCCAGACGTTCTCTCTAGCCTGTACACTGCCAGAATAGAAAAGATGTAACTCTGCCCTCTCACCACCACCACTCTATAATGACTGCTGGAGTGCTTTCCTTATTTTTCTAATGTATGTAAATAATTATTTGACACCATTTTCATTGAATGTGCTATCTGAACTATGTAGCACTAGTTAAGTGCATAGTCTTCTTTTTTATTTTCTTTTTTTCTACTCAGTGTGTGTATGTATGTGTATGTATGTATGTATGTACAGGTATGTATGTGTATATGTGTATGTATATATATATATATATATATGGATTTGTGTGTGTGTGTGTATATATATATATATATATATATACTGTATATAAATATATGTGTATGTATGTATGTGTGTGTGTATAAATATACAATATACTGTGTATATATATATATATATATATATATATATATATATGCGTGTGTGTGTATATGGTTGTGTGTGTGTATGTATGTATGTATTTATGTGTGTGTATGGATGTGTATGTATTTGTGTGTGTATAAATATATATATATATATGTATGTACGTACGCGTGTATATATGTTTGTGTATGTATGTATGTGTGTATATATGTGTATGATGTGTGTGTATATGTGTGTGTGCGTATATATGTGTATGTATGGTGTGTGTGTGTATATATATATATATATATATATATATATACAGTATATGTGTGTGAATGGATGTGTGTATATATGTGTGTGTGTATGTATGTGTGTGTATATATATATATATATATATATATATATATATATATACAGGGAGTGCAGAATGATTAGGCAAGTTGTATTTTTGAGGATTCATTTTATTATTGAACAACAACCATGTTCTCAATGAACCCAAAAAACTCATTAATATCAAAGCTGAATAGTTTTGGAAGTAGTTTTTAGTTTGTTTTTAGTTATAGCTATTTTTGGTGGATATCTGTGTGTGCAGGGGACTATTACTGTGCATAATTATTAGGCAACTTAACAAAAAACAAATATATACCCATTTCAATTATTTATTTTTACCAGTGAAAACAATATAACATCTCAACATTCAGAAATATACATTTCTGACATTCAAAAACAAAACAAAAACAAATCAGTGACCAATATAGCCACCTTTCTTTGCAAGGACACTCAAAAGCCTGCCATCCATGGATTCTGTCAGTGTTTTGATCTGTTCACCATCAACATTGCGTGCAGCAGCAACCACAGCCTCCCAGACACTGTTCAGAGAGGTGTACTGTTTTCCCTCCTTGTAAATCTCACATTTGATGATGGACCACAGGTTCTCAATGGGGTTCAGATCAGGTGAACAAGGAGGCCATGTCATTAGATTTTCTTCTTTTATACCCTTTCTTGCCAGCCACGCTGTGGAGTACTTGGACGCGTGTTATGGAGCATTGTCCTGCATGAAAATCATGTTTTTCTTGAAGGATGCAGACTTCTTCCTGTACCACTGCTTGAAGAAGGTGTCTTCCAGAAACTGGCAGTAGGACTGGGAGTTGAGCTTGACTCCATCCTCAACCCGAAAAGGCCCCACAAGCTCATCTTTGATGATACCAGCCCAAACCAGTACTCCACCTCCACCTTGCTGGCGTCTGAGTCGGACTGGAGCTCTCTGCCCTTTACCAATCCAGCCACGGGCCCATCCATCTGACCCATCAAGACTCACTCTCATTTCATCAGTCCATAAAACCTTAGAAAAATCAGTCTTGAGATATTTCTTGGCCCAGTCTTGACGTTTCAGCTTGTGTGTCTTGTTCAGTGGTGGTCGTCTTTCAGCCTTTCTTACCTTGGCCATGTCTCTGAGTATTGCACACCTTGTGCTTTTGGGCACTCCAGTGATGTTGCAGCTCTGAAATATGGCCAAACTGGTGGCAAGTGGCATCTTGGCAGCTGCACGCTTGACTTTTCTCAGTTCATGGGCAGTTATTTTGCGCCTTGGTTTTTCCACACGCTTCTTGCGACCCTGTTGACTATTTTTAATGAAACGCTTGATTGTTTGATGATCACGCTTCAGAAGCTTTGCAATTTTAAGAGTGCTGCATCCCTCTGCAAGATATCTCACTATTTTTGACTTTTCTGAGCCTGTCAAGTCCTTCTTTTGACCCATTTTGCCAAAGGAAAGGAAGTTGCCTAATAATTATGCACACCTGATATAGGGTGTTGATGTCATTAGACCACACCCCTTCTCATTACAGAGATGCACATCACCTATATATATATATATATATATATATATAATTTGTTTCCTTTTTTAATGTGCCCCCCTGATTAAACACTGGCCCCACCTTGGCCCCCCCCAGTAAAACATGTCTAGAACCGCCACTGTGTAGCATGTCATACATCTACCACCATAGAAATGTAGGCAGTATATAAAAGCAATATATATTAACACTTAAACCCATCAAAGCAAAGAGGTAACTCTGAAGTTTGTGTGACATCATCATTCAAAATGTTTGTTGCCGGTTCAGAGGGATGGTAGACTCCATTTAAAGGGGAAGATTTAGGGCTAGATTGATCAAAGCTGAGGCATACAGGGGCACGTATACGCGCCCCTGTACACCTTAGCTCGCCTGTGTCGGGCGAAATTACCCCCAGGTAATCACCATTGCACACGAGCGTGCAATCCCGCCCCCTGCCCGCGCACAGCCAATCACGCGCTGGCAGGAGCTGTCAATCTCCTCGGTCGGACTCGACCGCAGAGATTGAATTTCGCCACCTTAGAGGTGGCGAAGAGGTTAAGGAAGCGGCGGTCTGGTGACCGCTGCTTGATAAATTTTGGCGAGCAAGTTCTTGTGAGAACTTGCAGCCGTAGGGCTTTGGTAAATCTAGCCCTTAAAACTCCAGCATGATACTTGGAGTAAAGAGAGTGGGGAGGAGCAGTCAGAGACATTCTTAAAGGAGCGTCTATATACACAGATTACTGCATTTAAAGGTACACTAAACACGGATGTTTTCTTTAATGGTTCAGATAGAGCATGCAGTTTTAAGCAACTTTCTAATTTACTCCTACTATCAATTTTTATTCATTCTCTTGCTATCTTTATTTAAAAAGTAGGAATGTAAAGCTTAGTAGCCGGCCCATTTTAGGTTCAGCACCATGGATAGCGCTTGCTTATTGGTGGATACAGTTAGCAAGCCAATAAGCAAGCATAACCCAGGTTCTCAACAAAAAATGAGCCGGCTCTTAAGCTTTACATTCCTGCTTTTTAAATAAAGATAGCAAGAGAACGAATAAAAATTGACAATAGGAGAACATTAAAATTGCATGTTCTATCTGAAGCATAAAAGAAAAAAAATTGGGTTTAGTGTCCCTTTAAAGCTGGGAAGTGAACAGCAGTGACTTTTGTATAACCATATCTGGGACTACATGTTGTGTATTATATAACTGGAGAAGCTTCAACTACATGGTACTACATATGCCATAAACTTTGATATGTGAATTTGTTTACACATATACCAGGTTAGGTGATGACAGTCGACCCCCCCCCCCCCCCCTTGGGACTCCTTGGGGGTGTTTTCTGCTTCTTTATTCTTTTCTTCCTTTTCTTTCTTTTTTCTGTTTTGTATGCATGTTGTTGGTCTAGGTGTATGTTTGGGGCCCATGCTTTATATACCTTACCTATCTTTGCTTTGATGGGTTTAAGTGTTATATATTGCTTTTATATACTGCCAACATTTCTATGGTGGTAGATAAATGACATGCTACAATAATAAAATATTTTCCATCTAAAGGGGAGGAGAGTCCATGGCTTCATTCATTACTTTTGGGAAATAAGAACCTGACCACTAGGAGGAGGCAAAGACACCCCAGCCAAAGGCTTAAATACCTCCCCCACTCCCCTCATCCCCCAGTAATTCTTTGCCTTTCGTCAGAGGAGGATGCCGAAGATTTAGATTAGTCTCTTATGGAGGGTAGTACTCTTCGGAATGGAACTGGAGTTTTAAGTAGTCCTGTCAGCCTCTCAGTGAGAGCCTGGATGAAAGTTAGAGTCCGGAGATGCAGGGAGAGTTTTTCTGCGAAACCATCCCGACTCAAATTAACAGCTCCACAAGCAATCAGTGTTGACGAGTTTCGCTGCCTGCTTTCTGCACTCAAGTCCATATCAGGAGTGATGCTTCTACCTGTCACACTTGAAGGGCCGTGTTCCTGTTCCACGGCATTGATTCTGGTATGATCGTTTTATTTTTTATACATAATGATTACACAGAAGACAGGGTCACAGTGGGGCGCCTTTTATCTTTATGGAATCAACGGTTAATATTCCTAGTTTAGGGATTATTGAACAGTGATGGTCTATACATAATACTGTTTATTGTGTTATTGCTGCGTTATGTGTGAGGTGTGGCTCTGGCAATGATGGAACTTCAGGTTGACTTCCTGGAGTATTTGCGCGGCCGATTTTGGCGAGTTTTCTCCTTAGTCCAGGGGCGGTCCTATGAGGCATCCCAGGTGACCGGGTGTGAGTTTCACTTCCTCTGTTGATCAGCGGCATAGGAAATGAAGCGGTTTCTGTAGTCCGGGTCATAGAAGGTGGTGAGTGCCCCGGCCATTGGAGCATAAAGGTGTCTGTTTTTCAAGCTAGTCCATAATAAAAGCGCAAGCTATGGAGGACTCTGATGCGCTATAGGGTACTACCTCTTTAACAAAGTCTCATTCCTATGTGTATTGTGAGGAGGTTCTTGTAGATCAGCCTGCTCAACTGTGTTCCACATGCCTTGATAAAGTTGTGACATCTAAAACTAAGAGGATGTCAAGTACTACTGAGCCGTCCACCTCTGAGGGCTCCCCGTCCCGGGAGGTGCGTTCCCTGCTTTCATCTCTGAGTGCACATGCAGCGCCCCAGGATCCATCCATTACTCCCACGGGTGAGATTTGTTAGCCGTCAGATTTTGCAGATCAATTGCAAACTGTGGTATCAAAAGTGATCCATGCCTTACCACGTTCTGCTAAGAGCAAGCGTAGGGCGTATCATGGCGGCCTGGCCCAGGGGTTGTCTACGCCTATGGAAATATCAGAGGCGTTATATGATGATGAGGCCCACTCCGACTCTTCGGAGGAGGCTCCTTCTGGGTCCGTGTTATCTCATCCTCCGGCAGCGGAGGAGCCTGACTTTAGGTTTAGGATGGAGAATTTGCGCTTTTTTGCTTGCTACTCTGGAGGTTCTGGAACTGAAGCTTCCAGAGCAACCTTCAATTCTTAAGCTTGATAAGGTATACAAGGACA
Source organism: Bombina bombina (assembly GCF_027579735.1). Classification (NCBI taxonomy): domain Eukaryota; kingdom Metazoa; phylum Chordata; class Amphibia; order Anura; family Bombinatoridae; genus Bombina; species Bombina bombina. Next base: position 769,780,879 of record NC_069500.1, on the reverse strand, counting down.
GGGTGGTGCCTCAGACCTTCCCGGTTCCAGTAAAGATGGCTAATATTATTAAGAATGAAAGGGAGCGATTAGGTTCTTCCTTTTCCCCTTCTTCTTCCTTCAAGAAACTGTTCCCCATTCCGGACTCTCAGCTGGAGCTGTGGGGGACTCTCCCTAAGGTGGATGGCGCCATCTCTACACTTGCGAAGTGGAAGACTATTCCTCTCGAGGATAGTTTGTCATTTAAAGAGCCCATGGATAAAAGGTTGGAAAACATGTTAAGGAAAATGTTTCAACATACTGGGTTTGTTTTTCAACCGGCAGTGGATGTAGCCGCGGTTGCCAGAGCTGCGACATATTGAATCCCTGTGTGATATGGTCGAGGGGGAGACTTCCATTGACGAGATACAGGATAAGATTAAGGCGTTGATGGTCCCCAATTCTTTTTGAGACCAATATGCAAATTATTTGCCTGAACGCAAAATTTTCAGGATTCTTCGTCTTAGCTTGCAGGGCTCTGTGGCTAAAGTCTTGGTCTGCACACATGACCTCTAAGTCAAGGCTGTTGTCCCTGCCTTTTCAAGGAAAGATTCTGTTTGGTCCAGGATTGGATTTCATCATATCCACGGTTACGGGAGGCAAGGGAGCTTTCCTGCCGCAGGATAAGAAGGCGAAGCCTAAAGAATCTACTTTTCATCCCTTTTGCGCGGACAAGGTCCAGTGCCAGCAGCCCATCGCGAAAGCGGGTCAGTCCAAGGGAACTTGGAAGCCTGCTCAGTCTTGGAACAAGTGGAAGCAGAACAAGAAGCCCGCCGAGACTAAATCGGCATGAAGGGGCGCCCCCCCGACCGGTCTCCAGACCAAGTAGGCAGCAGATTGTCTCTCTTCTCCAAAGCCTGGTTACAGGACGTTCAGGACCCTTGGGTTCTGCAGGTTATCGCCCAGGGTTACAGGATAGGGTTCACGTCCCATCATCCCAGGGGCAGATTCCTCCTGTCTTCAAGACCGAAAAAGAGAGAGGCCTTTTTATATTGTGTGAGGGATCTCTCCTCTCTAGTTGTTATCGTACCAGTACCCCAAGCAGAAAGGGGTCTAGGATACTTTTTAAATCTCTTTGTGGTTCCAAAGAAGGAGGGCACATTCCTCCCGATTCTGGACCTAAAGTGTTTAAACAAGTTTCTGGCCGTTCCATCATTCAAAATGGAAACGATCAGATCTATTCTGCCCCTAGTTCAAGAGGGACAGTTCATGATGACAATAGACTTGAAGAATGCTTACCTTCATGTTCCAATTCACAGGGACCACTTCAAGTTCCTAAGATTTGCGTTTCTGGACCAACACTTCCAGTTTGTGGTCCTTCCCTTTGGCCTGGCGACGGCCCAGAGAGTCTTCACGAAGGTTCTGGAGGCGCTTCTTGCAGTGGCCAGATCCAGGGGCATTGCTGTGGCACCCTATTTGAACGACATCCTAGTCCAGGTGCCGTTGTTCAGCCTCGCAGTGGATCATTCGAGGGCTCTTCTTTTATTACTCCAATCTCATGGTTGGAAGATCAACTCAGGAAAGAGTTCCCTGGTTCCCAGCAACAGGGTGGAGTTCTTGGCCACGATAATAGACTCTATGTCCATGAAAATATTTCTCACAGATCAATGACGCAGGAAGATTACTTCCACCTGTCTTGCCCTTCAGTCTTACTCAAGCCCTTCGGTGGCTCAGTGTATGGAGATGATCGGGCACATGGTTTCCAGCATAGACGTCATCCCTTTCGCCAGGTTCCATCTCAGACCTCTTCAATTGTGCATATTGAGACAGTGGAATGGCGATCATTCAGATCTATCACAGCGGATATCCATGAATGCTCGGACCAGGGACTCCCTATCTTGGTGGATCCGTCTGGAGCATCTGTCCCTGGGGACATCCTTCCTGAGGCCATCCTGGAAGACTGTGACCACGGACACGAGTCTGGCAGGATGGGGAGCTGTTTGGGGTGCCAGATTGGCACAAGAAAAATGGACTCGGGAGGAGTCTCTCCTTCCGATAAATATTCTGGAACTTTGAGCAATCTACAATGCTCTGAGGGCATGGCCTCCTCTGGGGTCATTCAGCTTCATCAGATTTTAGACCAACAACATTACCTCAGTGGCTTACATCAACCACCAGGGGGGAATGAGGAGCTCCCTAGCAATGAGGGAGGTATCTCAGATTTTGGAGTGGGCGGAATCCCACAGCTGCTCGCTCTCAGCGATCCACATTCCAGGTGTGGACAACTGATAAGCGGACTTTCTCAGCAGGCAATCCTTCCATCCGGGGGAATAGTCTCTTTACCCTGAAGTGTTTGCGGAGATTTCTCTCAGATGGGGAACACCAGAGATAGATCTATCTCATGGCGTCCAGACTCAATTGCAAGCTACCCCGATACGGGTTGAGGTTGAGGGATACCCAGACAGAGCTGATAGATGCCTTAGTGGTGCCTTTGGGATTCAGCCTAGCTTACATTCTTCCACCATTACCACTTCTACCTCATGTAGTGGCACAAATCAAGCAGGCGCGAGCTTCGGCCATCCTGATTGCTCCTTCGTGGCCATGGAGGATGTGGTTTGTGGATCTGGTGAGGATGTCATCCTCTCTGCCATGGAGGTTACCCTGTCGCAGGGATCTGCTGGAACAGGGTCCCTTTCAACATCAAAATCTTGTTTCTCTGAGGCTGACTGCGTGGAGATTGAACGCTTAGTCTTAGCCAAGAGAGGTTTTTCTGAAAGTGTGAGTGACACTCTAGTTCAGGCAAGAAAGCCAGTCACTCATCGCATCTACCATAAGGTGTGGAGGACTTACTTATCCTGGTGTGAGAAACACGGATATCCTTGGCACAAGGTGAAGGTATCCAGGATTCTGTCTTTTCTCCAGGAAGGTTTGGAGAAGGGTCTTGCTGCCAGTTCCTTAAAGGGACAGATTTCGGCTTTATCAGTCTTGTTGCCCAGGAGACTCACTGAGCTTCCTGACATTCAATCTTTTGTTCTAGCTCCGAAGAGTAATAGCCACGAAGGTGCTATACTATTTTTTAGTATTCAGTTCAGTTACCGCAACTGCAATATGTGTGTTGGGTGACTCTCTACTTGTACTACTTACAACCAAGCTGAACATAAAGTGAGCATGCAGAACTTTGCTATAATTGGACGCTACAGGTGTCCACAGTTTATCTAATAACAATAGCGGTGTACTCAAGGGGCATGATACTACCGATCAGCTTTGCTAAAACGCAGTGCTAATGCAGTAATTTACCACTGAACTAATATAGCTAGAACTCCAGAGAGTAGCAGCCACAAACTTTTGATTGTATCCTAGTTGCCATAACTGTAACACGTGCGTTAGGCAACTACCTTACGTGCACTTAAAGTTACCTAACCACGGAGCACAAACGCACAATTTTACCTTTTACATAAACTGAAAGTGTTTTCATTTACATATACCTCTATTATTATTAGCGTAACGTCTACAGGCCAGTACTGAAATCAATATACTAAGTTGCTAGAAGTACGTTTATGCAATTTTGGTTATGACAAGTAACTCTGAGATGAATATGTGGTAATAACAAGCCTACCTCATACTTGTAAACAAGTGTCCAAGAACGAAGGAATTGTTATGTATATGACATTATAGCAACACTGTAACTAGTGCAAGACTATACAGTCAGAGCTTGGCAACATACTTATAATTGTACAGAGCCAGTATCTGCTACACTAATCAAGATTATTGTACTAACGGATATTAGGTAGATGTGAATTCACACTTGAATAACCGAGTGAACTGCTAATAACAGAGAGACTCCGATGCAATGATAAGCACTCATAAATAGTAGTATTCCACTTCAATGTGTATTATATACAAAATACAAGGAACCCTATAGATTACGGAACATCAATGTCACTTGTTGCAAACACACAGGTCTCATTAACATGTGTATAAGCATAACACAAACACACTTAACCGACTCAGACCTAATTCACATATTTATGTGACAACAAGTTTAGCTGATACATTTAAGGGTCTTGTAAACAACTATAGTAAGAGTTGATTATATCTATATTTATTTATGTGAATGGATAACACACAACAGAACTACATCACTTCCAAGTGAATATGTACCACATTAATTTAGCACATTCTGTATCATATTACTAGCAGCACCAAGAGTGACTTGATCACTTGCTAACAAGAATCTATGAAGGTACAAGTTTATATAATCCTCGATGGCAGGTGGTGATAAAAACATTATATATAAAGGCAATATTATACTTGTATTGGAGTCACCACACCATTTATAACCTGGAATATATCTCACATTGCGGTTTTTTAACCTTGTATGTGTTTATGTTCACTATTTTAAATGTATTAATAAAAGTTATATTTTATTCCCAAAACTGGATAATCTCGCCATTTAGTCTGGGCAAAGAGTGCTGGAATTGCATTCTTGTAGTGGAACTCTCTTGCTCCACAAACCTTTTTCAGAGTATCTGAGCTGGCTGCCTTGCAATTCGAGCCTCCTTATCTGGTCTTTCATGCGGATAAGACTGTTTATCGCAGCGGTTTGGGGTTTCTTCCCAAGGTGGTGTCTAACCGTAACATCAATTAGGAAATAATTGTTCCTTCTTTGTGTTAGCTATACAAAAGGGCATGGGACAAGCGCTCCAAAAGTAGAGCTGACAAAAAAATGTGGAAAAAGAAAAAAAGTTAAAAAAAAACAGGATACAAACTAATGTGTCAAATAAAGGGCAGAAACAATTAAATACCCAAGATTGATGTAAAAGATTTATCACTTGATAATGGCTATAGTTATAATGCGCATATAGAGATGGCACAGAAAAAGTGTGGCCGTGAAAAACACAAATCTTCCTAAATAGTGGGTAAGGTTAAAGTGGCAATACTTAGGCTACATGTATCAGTGTGTTTCGTTGTCTTCTGCTGTGCACAGACTCCGATGGAGAGGGATCCAGAGGAAAGGAAAAACGCTCACTGTCCGTGAAGGAGCGCCTTGCTGCGATGTATTCCATGAAGGATGACGTCAGGTCATGTGACTAGATTACATGGTCTGCTTTTTTCCAAATGATACTGTGTATCTACCGTTGTAACAGAATGTCTCTTGGAACAAAGTTTGTTTATATAAACGAATGGTTAGATACAAAGATTCTTGTAGCTTGCAACTTTAAAACAGGTGAAGTGCAGCGACATTTATATTACTGTTATAACCAATCAGGTGGTAAGGATCGATCAGGAATTATTCATATAGTTTGTTCGTTAGAAATTTAAAACAAACGATGAACCTGAGTCACCTTGAACACAAAATGGATGGAGAACTACACACATAAACAGGAATTATTCATATGTCTAAACTCTTAGGAAGGATATAGAGATAGAGATGAACCTATATGTTGTGTGAGTGAGTAGAGACCCACAATAAAATAACTAGAGGTAGTACGCACAATTCATATTTATTTTATTGTGGGTCTCTACTCACTCACACAACATATCTCTATCTCTATATCCTTCCTAAGAGTTTAGACATATGAATAATTCCTGTTTATGTGTGTAATTCTCCATCCATTCGGTGTTCAAGGCGACTCAGGTTCATCGTTTGTTTTAAATTTCTAACGAACAAACTATCGGCTAGATTTAGAGTTTGGCGGCCAAAGGGGTGCGTTAGCTACGCGTGCTTTTTTTCCCCCGCACCTTTTAAATACTGCTGGTATTTATAGTTCACAGAAGGGCTGCGTTAGGCTCCAAAAAGGGAGCGTAGAGCATAATTTAACACCACTGCAACTCTCGATGCCAGCGGTGCTTACGGACGCGGCCAGCTTAAAAAACGTGCTCGTGCACGATATCCCTATAGGAAACAATGGGGCTGTTTGAGCTGAAAAAAAACCTAACACCTGCAAAAAAGCCGTGTTCAGCTCCTAACGCAGCCCCATTGTTTCCTATGGGGAAACACTTCCTACGTCTGCACCTAACACCCTAACATGTACCCCGAGTCTAAACACCCCTAACCTTACACTTATTAACCCCTAATCTGCCGCCCCCGCTATTGCTGACTCCTGCATATTATTTTTAACCCCTAATCTGCTGCTCCGTACACCCCCGCCACCTACATTATCCCTATGTACCCCTAATCTGCTGCCCTAACATCGCCGACCCCTATATTATATTTATTAACCCCTAATCTGCCGCACCCAATGTCGCCTCCACCTAACTACACTTATTAACCCCTAATCTGCCGACCGGACCTGAGCGCTACTTATTAACCCCTAATCCGCCTCACTCCCGCCTCAATAACCCTATAATAAATAGTATTAACCCCTAATCTGCCCTCCCTAACATTGCCAACACCTAACTTCAAGTATTAACCCCTAATCTGCCGACAGGAGCTCACCACTACTCTAATAAATTTATTAACCCCTAAAGCTAAGTCTAACTTTAACCCTAACACCCCCCTAAATTAAATATAATTTAAATCTAACGAAATAAATTAACTCTTATTAAATAAATTATTCCTATTTAAAGCTAAATCAGCCAATCAGAATCAAGTTCAATCCGATTGGCTGATCCAATCAGCCAATCGGATTGAGCTCGCATTCTATTGGCTGTTCCGATCAGCCAATAGAATGCGAGCTCAATCTGATTGGCTGATTGAATCAGCCAATCGGATTGAACTTGATTCTGATTGGCAGATTCCATCAGCCAATCAGAATTTTCTACCTTAATTCCGATTGGCTGATAGAATCCTATCAGCCAATCGGAATTCGAGGGACGCCATCTTGGATGACGTTCTTTAAAGGAACCGTCATTCGTCGGGAAGTCGTCGGAAGAAGAGGATGGATCCGCGGTGGAGGTCTTCAAGATGGAGCCGGTCGTCATCGGATGAAGATAGAAGATGCCGCTTGGAAGAAGATGGTTGCCGGTCTGGATCTACTCTTCTGCCCGGATAGGATGAAGACTTTGGAGCCTCTTCTGGACCTCTTCAGCCGTCGCTTGATAGAAGACTTCAGCCAGATGATGGATGTCTAGCCCCCGCTTGGGCTTGGATGAAGATTTCGGAACCTGGAACGATCGGTGATACCTGGCATGGTGAAGACAAGGTAGGAAGATCTTCAGGGGCTTAGTGTTAGGTTTATTTAAGGGGGGTTTGGGTTAGATTAGGGGTATGTGGGTGGTGGGTTGTAATGTTGGGGGGGGTATTGTATGTTTTTTTTTACAGGCAAAAGAGCTGAATTCTTTGGGGCATGCCCCGCAAAGGGCCCTTTTAAGGGCTGGTAAGGTAAAAGAGCTTTGAACTTTTGTAATTTAGAATAGGGTAGGGCATTTTTTTTTATTTTGGGGGTCTTTGTTATTTTATTAGGGGGCTTAGAGTAGGTGTAATTAGTTTAAAATTGTTGTAATTTTTTTCTAATGTTTGTAAATATTTTTTTTATTTTTTGTAACTTAGTTCTTTTTTATTTTTTGTACTTTAGTTAGTTTATTTCATTGTATTTATTTGTAGGTATTGTATTTAATTAATTTATTGATAGTGTAGTGTTAGGTTTAATTGTAGATAATTGTAGGCATTGTATTTAATTTATTTATTCATAGTGTAGTGTTAGGTTTAATTGTAGGTAATTGTAGGTATTGTATTTAATTAATTTATTGATAGTGTAGTGTTAGGTTTAATTGTAGATAATTGTAGGTATTGTATTTAATTATTTTAATGATAGTGTAGTATTAGGTTTAATTGTAACTTAGGTTAGGATTTATTTTACAGGTAATTTTGTAATTATTTTAACTATTTTAGCTATTAAATAGTTATTAACTATTTAATAGCTATTGTACCTGGTTAAAATAAATACAAAGTTGCCTGTAAAATAAATATTAATCCTAAAATAGGTACAATATAATTATAATTTATATTGTAGCTATATTAGGATTTATTTTACAGGTAAGTATTTAGCTTTAAATAGGAATAATTTATATAATAAGAGTTAATTTATTTCGTTAGATTTAAATTATATTTAACTTAGGGGGGTGTTAGTGTTAGGGTTAGACTTAGGTTTAGGGGTTAATCCATTTATTAGAGTAGCGGTGAACTCCGGTCAGCAGATTAGGGGTTAATACTTTAAGTTAGCTGTCGGCGATGTTAGGGAGGGCAGATTAGGGGTTAATACTATTTATTATAGGGTTATTGAGGTGGGAGTGAGGCGGATTAGGGGTTAATACATTTATTATACTAGCGTTGAGCTCCGATCGGCAGATTAGGGGTTAAAAAATTTAAATATAGTGGCGGCGATGTGGGGGGACCTCGTTTTAGGGGTGCATAGGTAGTTTATGGGTGTTAGTGTACTTTAGAGCACAGTAGTTAAGAGGTTTATAAACCGGCGTTAGCCCAGAAAGCTCTTAACTACTGACTTTTTTCTGCGGCTGGAGTTTTGTCGTTAGATTTCTAACGCTCACTTCAGCCACGACTCTAAATACCAGCGTTAGAAAGATCCCATTGAAAAGATAGGATACGCAAATGGCGTAGGGGGATCTGCGGTATGGAAAAGTCGCGGCTGGAAAGTGAGCGTTAGACCCTTTAATGACTGGCTCCAAATACCAGAGGGCGGTAAAAACCAGCGTTAGGAGCCTATAACGCTGGTTTTGACGGCTACCGCCCAACTCTAAATCTAGCCGTATATGAATAATTCCTGATTGATCCTTATCACCTGATTGGTTATAACAGTAATATAAATGTCGCTGTCTGCACTTCACCTGTTTTAAAGTTACAAGAAAAGCTACAAGAATCATTTGTATCTAACCATTCGTTTATATAAACAAACTTTGTTCCAAGAGACATTCTGTTACAACGGTAGATACACAGTATCATTTGGAAAACAGCGGATCACGTAATCTAGTCACATGACCTGACGTCATCCTTCATGGAATACATCGCAGCAAGGCGCTCCTTCACGGACAGTGAGCGTTTTTTTCCTTTTCTCTGGATCCCTCTCCATTGGAGTCTGTGCACAGCAGAAGACAATGAAACTCACCTATACTGTATATGTAGCCTAAGTATTGCCACTTTAACCTTACCTACTATTTAGAAAGATTTGGGTTTTTCACGGCCACACTTTTTCTGTGCCATCTCTATATGCGCATTATAACTATAGCCATTATCAAGTGATAACTTATTTTATATGTATTGAATGGTTTTTACTTGTCATTATTACTAGACCCTTTTTTATAGATACTCTGCTCTTGGGTCTATTATATTACTTTTAGATGCCGGCATCATTGTATTATATTACATTTTTATATTTTTACTATTAGATCAGTTTATTTAATATTTTACATCAATCTTGGGTATTTAATTGTTTCTGCCCTTTATTTGACACATCAGTTTGTATCCTGTTTAAATGCTTTTTTTAACGTTTTTTTCTTTTTCTAAGACAGGTTAAGTTTTATTTTACAGGTCAATTTGTATTTATTTTAGCTAAGCAGTGGCGTCACAAGGGGGGGGGCGGGGGTGCGGGCCGCACCCGGGTGACACCCTCCAGGGGGTGACACCAAAAAAAAAAAAAATTTTTTTTTTTTTTAAATTTTATTGAAATTCAAAGAAATACAATGTTGAGATGCATAGATTTTTTTTTTATTAGAGGGGCTGGCATTTGTGAACATTGGCGGGACTGGGGAAGTTGTAGACACACAATTTTTTTGCCCCTTGAGCCAGTGCTGCAATTTCAACAAATAGTTTTCCCGGCTGCTTTTGCTTGTTTGTACTTTGCTTCTCCCCTGTCCAATTTCGCTATGAATGTTGTGGGCATGCCGTGGGGCTTGCAAAGTTGCACTGCTAGCCTAAACCTGCCTGCCTATCTGTGCTCACTGCTCAGTGACATGTGGAGCAGTGGAGTCACTCACTGCTGTGCTGTCTCTCTAAACGGGAACTGGCAAATCATGAGGGGATGCCTGGCACCTGACCACATGACTGTTTGACACTGTCTTTAAAGTGAAGGAGCCACGTATGATGCCCACCAGACCATTACGGTTACGGTACACTAAGTGCACACTGAACAGGTAGGAGGGCGGGCGGGGGTCTGGGGGTGGGCAGAGTGCAGAGATGATTGTCCATAAGAAGCGGTAGGCACGCGGCTTGGGGCTGTGCACTGACAGACTTGGAACAGAGTCAGAGAGCAGAATTTTCATAGTTTGCGCCTAAACCTTTTCTTTAGTGATTTATTTTTAGAGTGCTCTGTTTATCTTTCATTTGATGGTCTGCTGAGCCAGGGAGCAGCTCTAGGCATGAGCTTCATAATTAATGCAGTGCAGTTTACATATTTTGTAAGTGTGTGTCTGAGTTTTTGTGTGTGTGTGTCTGAGTCTGTTTCCGAGTGTTTGTGTGTGCATCTGAGTATGTTTTTAAGTGTGTCTGAGTGTTTGTATGTGTGTGTGCCTGTGTTTTTGTGTGTGCCTGCTTTCGGGGGGGGGGGGGGGTGACACCATAACTTACTGCACCGGGTGACACCAACCCTAGTGACGCCACTGTAGCTAAGCAGTTATTAAATTGGTAATAACTATTTAATAACTATTCTACCTAGTTAAAATAAATACAAACATGCCTGTAAAATAAAAATAAACCCTAAGCTAGCTACAATTTAACTATTAGTTATATTGTAGCTAGCTTAGGGTTTATTTTACAGGTAAGTATTTAGTTTTAAATAGGAATTATTTAGTTATTAATAGTAGGTTTGATTTAGATTTAATTTAATTATATTTAAGTTAGGGGGTGTTAGGGTTAGACTTAGATTTAGGGGTTAATAAATATAGTATAGTGACGGCGACGTTGGGGGCGGCAGATTAGGGGTTAATAATATTTAACTAGTGTTTGCGATGCAGGAGTGCGGCGGTTTAGGGGTTAATATGTTTATTATAGTGGCGGCGATGTCCGGAGAGGCAGATTAGGGGTTAATAAGTATAATGTAGGTGTCAGCGATTACGGGGGCAGCAGATTAGGGGTTAATAAGTGTAAGATTAGGGGTCTTTAGGGGTTCATGTTAGGGTGTTAGGAGTAAACATAAAATGTGTTTCCCCATAGGAATCAATGGGGCTGCATTACTGAGCTTTATGCTGCTTTATTGCAGGTGTTAGACTTTTTCTCAGCCGGCTCTCCCCATTGATGTCTATGGGGAAATCGTGCACGAGCACTTACGACCAGCTCACCGCTGACTTAAGCAGCGCTGGTATTGGAGTGCGGTATAGAGCTCAATTTTGCTCTACGCTCACTTCTTGCCTTTTAACGCCGGGTTTCTGAAAACTTGTAATACCAGCGCTGTAGGTAAGTGAACGGTGACAATAACGTGCAAGTTAGCACCGCACCCCTCATAACGCAAAACTCGTAATCTAGCCGTAAGTTATTGTATTTCATCCTGTTCCTGCAGCTCTTTACAAATCAGTTCTCCTGCTTTAATAGTTTAAAGGTTCCAGATTCTAAATCTCTGCCTCTTTTTACTGGGGGCTGCCATCTTGGAGCTCAGGTATTTTCACAGCCTGTGACAGAAGCAGTGCTCACAGATCAGGAATATTTCCTATATTTTTACAGCTATATAAAGTGCTTCTGGTTAGTGTGCATGATACAAAGCAGGAGCTTTACATTTTGCTGTGGCTGCATTTCTCTATATTACTATTGAGTGCTTTTTAAAATATATTTAGTGTAACTGTAAACTGTGTAAAAAAGCAAAAATGTAAAGCTCACACAATGGCCTCTAGTTATCAATGTCTGTCGGACCTGATCCGACAGTGCGGATCAGGTCTGACAGACATCGCTGAATACGGCGAGCAATACGCTCTCCGTATTCAGCATTGCACCAGCAGCTCACAAGAGCTGCTGGTGCAATGCCGCCCCCTGCAGACTCGCGGCCAATGGGCCGCCAGCAGGGAGGTGTCAATCAACCCGATCGTACCCGATCGGGTTGATTTCCGGCGATGTCTGTCCTCCTGCTCAGAGCAGGCGGACAGGTTATGGAGCAGCAGTCTTTGTGACCGCTGCTTCATAACTGCTGTTTCTGGCGAGCCTGCAGGCTCGCCAGAAACACGGGGCATCAAGCTCCATACAGAGCTTGATACATATGCCCCAATGTATAATGCACACTAACTGCAAGCAAATGATAGAGCTGTAAGAAAAGAGGCCAATATTACTGATCTGTGAGTGCGCACTGCTTCTGTCAAAGGCTGTGAGAATACCTGAGCTCTAAGATGGCAGCCCCCAGCACAAAGAGGCGGAGCTTCAGTATCTGAAACCTTTAAGCTATTAAAACAGGAAATCTAATTTGTAAAGGGCTACAGGCACAGGAGGAAATGCAATAACAAAATAAGTAGTTGCTATTCTTTTGTAGTCGTGCCCAGCAGTTTAATTTCCCTTTAAAGTCAAGGGTAGCATACTCCTTGCTGCTCACTGCCATGAGAGAAATAATGACAACGTACATTTGCACATCTCTGGATTTTTTAACTGAAGCTTGATGCACATGCTCTGAAAGTCAAATAGCTAACTGCAAATTTTCTTGTATGCAGCTAAGCATTCTGGGTATTGTCATTCAAACAAAATTAAACAGAACCTTATTTGCTTTTACTGAATTACCATATTATTAAAAGATCACAATATATAACACATTTAATTTAGGTTGTAACTTTATATATGGCATTTATTGAAAGCATATTTCTTTTGCATGATGTACCAAGTCCACGGATTCATCCATTCTTGTGGGATATTGTCCTTCCTGACAGGAAGTAGCAAAGAGAGCACCACAGCAGAGCTGTCTATATAGCTCCCCCCTTAACTCCACCCCCCAGTCATTCTCTTTGCTGGCTCTAAGCAGGAAGGGTAAAGAGAAGAGGTGTTAAACTGTTAGTTTTTATTTTATCTTCCATCAAGAGTTTGTTATTTTTAAATGGTACCGGTGTTGTACTATTTACTCTCAGGCAGGACATAGATGAAGATTTCTGCCTGGAGGATGATGATCTAAGCATTTGTAACTAAGGTCCACTGCTGTTCCCACAGAAGCTGAGGAGTATAGGAAAACTTCAGTGTGAGGAACGGTTCTTGGTATACAGCAATGAAGTATGTTCAGTCATTTTTCTGCAGAGACTGTGTTAACTCAGAAAGGCTGACAGTATCCCCATTAGGGGAAGGGTAAGCAGTAATCCTAGTGTGAAAGAGGCTTTACTAGCTTAAGTTTTTTGGGCACTCAGTTTGTTTATGGAAAATTGGGACAAACGTTTGTGTGTTCTGAGAGTAACGTTTTTTATGTTTATGGGACGTTTGCTTGAGGGATCATTTGGCTTTTTAGGGTTGTTATAACCCACATGGTTTTCAAACTAGGTTTGTTAGATTTGTGTAGGCCCCAGCAACATCGAGTGAGGTGGGCGGGGCCTGTATTTAGTTACACAGACAAGCAGCAAGCAACTTCTCCTGAGGTCCTATTAATCTTCTGAGGGCCTATTCAAAGCTTTAACCCCATATTATTGTTCCTAAGGGCAAGTAGGGCCACAGCAGAGCTGTGGCAAGGTGCTTATAAGGGTTTTTAACCGGTTTTAGACAAATTTCAATCCGGTTTTTTCATTTGGGGGTTTATTGCTGATTAACTTGTGGTGAAATCTTTCTAAAGCTTAGTGGGTACACTGTTAAAATTTCGGAAAAATGTAAGCAATTTTAACCTGTTTTGCAGTTTGTGTATGCCTTTTTTTTCTCTTAAAGGCACAGTACCGTTTTTGCAAATTGTGTTTTTTTCATTAAATAAAGTGTTTTCCAAGCTTGCTTGCTTTATTACTAGTCTGTTAAACATGTCTGACACTGAGGAAACTCATTGCTCAATTTGTTTAGAAGCCATTGTGGAACCCCCTCTTAGAATGTATCCCACTTGTACTGATATGTCTATAAATTGCAAACAGCATATTTTGAAAGTTTGGCATTAGATGATTCTCAGACAGAAGGAAATTAGGTTTTGCCATCTAGTTCTCCCCAAGTGTCACAACCGGTAACGCCCGCACAAGCGACGCCAAGTACTTCTAGTCCGTCTAATTCTTTCACCTTGCAAGATATGGCTTCAGTTATGAATACTACCCTCACAGAGGTTTTATCTAAACTGCCTGGGTTGCAAGGGAAGTGCAGTAGCTCTGAGTTAAGAACAAATGCTGAGCCTTCTGACGCTTTAGTGGCCGTATACGATATTCCCTCACAATGTTCTGAAGTAGGGATGAGGCATTTGCTGTCTGAGGGAGAGATTTCTGATTCAGGAAAGATGTTCCCTCAGACAGATTCAGATATGATGGCATTTAAATTTAAGCTAGAACACCTCCGCTTATTGCTCAGGGAGGTTTTAGTGACTCTGGATGATTGTGACCCTATTGTAGTTCTAGAGAAATTGTGTAAAATGGACAAATATTTAGAGGTTCCTGTTTACACTGAGGTTTTTTTTTAAGGGGGTTTTGGATGACGTCCCTTAAAGGAACCTTCATTCGTCGGGTAGTCGTCGGGCCAGAAGGATGTTCCTAATCGGAGGTCTGCAAGATGGAGCCGCGGTTGGATGAAGATAGAAGACACCGCTTGGATGAAGACTCCTACCAGATGGAGGACCTCTTCTGCCCCGCTTGGATGAAGACTTCGGCCGGATGGAGGACATCTTCTTGCCCCACTTGGATGAAGAATTTGGCCCGGCTGGGTGAACACGGCTCAAGGTAGGGTGATCTTCAGGGGGTTAGTGTTAGGTTTTTTTAAGGAGGGTTTGGGTGGGTTAGAGTAGGGGTATGTGGGTATGTGGGTGGTGGGTTGTAATGTTGGGGGGGTATTGTATTTCTTTTTTTTACAGGTAAAAGAGCTGATTACTAATGCCCCGCAAAAAGCCCTTTTAAGGGCTGGTAAAAGAGCTGATTACTTTGTAATTTAGAATAGGGTAGGGCATTTTTTATTTTGGGGAGCTTTACTATTTTATTAGGGGGCTTAGATTAGGTGTAATTAGTTTAAACTTCTTGTAATTCTCTTTTTATTTTCTGTAATTTAGTGTGTGTTTTTTTTGTACTATAGTTTAGTTTATTTAAATGAATTTAATTTTATGTAATTGTAGTTAATTTATTTAATTAATTTAATGACAGTGTAGTATTAGGTTTAATTGTAACTTAGGTTAGGATTTTTTTACAGGTAATTTTGTAAGTATTTTAGCTAGGTAGTTATTAAATAGTTAATAACTATTTAATAACTATTGTACCTGGTTAAAATAAATACAAAGTTGCCTGTAAAATAAAATTAAATCCTAAAATAGCTACAATATAACTATTAGTTATATTGTAGCTATCTTAGGGTTTATTTTATAGGTAAGTATTTATTTTTAAATAGGAATAATTTAGTTAATAATAGTAATTTTTATTTAGATTTATTTAAATAATATTTAAGTTAGGGGGGTGTTAGGGTTAGGGTTAGACTTAGCTTTAGTGGTTAATAAGTTTAATATAGGTGGCGGCGGTGTAGGGGGGCAGGATAGGGGTTAAAAAGTTTAAGATAGGTGGCAACGGTATGGGGGGGCAGGATAGGGGTTAATAAGTTTAAGATAGGTGGCGGCAGTATAGGGGGGTCAGGATAGGGGTTAATAAATTTAATAAAGGTGGCGGCGGTATAGGGGGCGGAAGATTAGGGGTTAATAGGTATTATGTAGGTGGCGGCGGGGTCCGGGAATGGCGGTTTAGGGGTTAATATATTTATTATAGTTGCGGCAGGGTCCGGGAGCGGCGGTTTAGGGGTTAGTAAGTTTATTAAGTTGCGGCGGGGTCCAGAAGCAGCGGTTTGTGGGTTAATAAGTATAATGTAGGCGGCGGCATTGTAGGGGGGGCAGATTAGGGGTGCTTAGACTTGGGGTACATGTTAGGGTGTTAGGTGCAGACACTTCCCATAGAAATCAATGGGATATCGGGCAGCAGCGAACATAAGCTCTCGCTGCTGTCAGACTCCCATTGATTCCTATGGGATCCGCCGCCTCCAGGGCCTTCGGATTGAAAACCAGGTACCCTGGCCCGGAATAGTGGTGAGCGTACCTGGTAGGTATTTGATAACTATCAAAAGTAGTCAGATTGTGCCGAACTTGCATTCGGAACATCTGTAGTGACGTAACCATCGATCTGTGTCGGACTGAGTCCGGCGGATCGTATGTTATGTCACTAAATTCTACTTTTGCCGGGCTGTAGGGCTTGATAACTAAGGCGAATCAGCCTCGCCACAAATACGCTGTGGAATTAAGTATAACCCACTTTTAAGTGCTTTTTAATAACAACAATGAACAGACTATTTTATATCCTTTTAAGATGATGCCTAACTATAGATCTTTAAAGTGAAGGTAAACTTTGATGAATGAAAGTCCGTTTTTTAAAAATACTATTAAAAACTGGGGCACTTTCATTCATCAAAGTTTACAAATCAGCCGTTTTGATTAAAAACTTACCTTTGTTTTTTTCACGGCCAGAGCAGCTTTCCCCTTCTGGAAATCCTCTCTTCACACGTCAGCAATGACTAATCCGGCTTCCTCCAATCACAGCATGGCCTCAGGCAATTAACCACCCTGGGGGCAAAGCCATGATTGGAGGAAGCCGGATTAGTCATTGCTGACGTGTGAAGAGAGGCTTTCCAAAGGGAAAAGCTGCTGTAGCTGTGAAAAGAAACAAAGTTAAGTTTTTAATCAAAACGGCTGCTTTGTAAACTTTGATGAATGAAAGTGCCCCTGTTTTTATTAGTATTTTTAAAAAACTGACTTTCATTCATCAAAATTTACCTTCACTTTAATGCGCAATAAGAAATAACTTTTCCTGCTGCTAATATCTCTTCCTCTACAATCAAGCATCTTATTTGCCTTACTGAGCTGCTGTATTGATTACTGAATTTCAGATTGCATAAATAGGCCCCATTCCCTCTAAAAACACCCTGGGACCTAGTGGGACAGGTGATCACATGCAAATTAGAGAGGGTGAGACCCTTTATTCAAAAGAGAAAATTTGCCAATTTTAAATAAGGGGACTCATCACACTCTTAGTAAAGTGTTGGTGGAGATAGGGTCTGTATAACAGCAAAATAAAAAAAACTCCCTTTTGTTCGGGGGGGGGGGGGGTTAAAATGATGAGATGAAAAAATTAAAGGGATGCTTAAAGGGACACTAAGTCCAATTTTTTTTCTTTCATGATTCAGATAGAGAATACAAATTTAAACAACATTCTAATTTACTTCTATTATTTATTTAGCTTCATTTTTTAGATATCCTTTATGGAAGAAATAGAAATGTACATTAGTGAGCCAATCACACAAGGCTTCTAAGTGCAGCAACCAATCAGCAGCTACTGAGCCTATCTAGATATGCTTTTCAGCAAAGAGAATAAAACCAATTAGATAATAGAAGTAAATTAGAAAGTTGTTTAAAATTGCATGCTCTTTCTAAATCATGAAAGAAAAAATTTGGGTTTCATGTCCCTTTAAAACAATTGCAGGAAAGTGTTAATGTGTTCAAAAGTGATTACACTTAGCGGGTGTGTATACTTATATCAAGACTTAACAAAAATCTTTACAAATTTTTTGTATGTCCTTTAAACGCAGTGCAAGGTAATATGAATACATATTTGAAACTTTATTTTCTAATGGATTAACAAAGCTATGAATTTGAAAACCCCCTTGTCACTGCATTAACTCCTGTGGAATCTTGTCCAAGAAGTCTAGAAATGACCTCCATGGTTGTTCAACAAAGGATAATAGCAGTATGACATTTTTAACAACTGCAAAGACCTTTATCCCATTGGTAACATTTAAACATAGTGTGGCATGTGTTAAGCAAAAGTGTCCCCAGGCAACTGCTAATTGATCTATAAAATGTATGTTTCTGAAAAATAGCAGTGCCAGTAACAGAAAACTATGTCACTGGCATTTGTTTATGGCTTCATCAGTCTGGCACTGCTTTATGGCTATTGTAGCAAATGACATCATTGGTGGCATAAATCAGGTGTCTAAATCAGATACGAAAATTTGGAACAAAAGAGAAAAACTGTCTACTGAAAAAGCTGTACTGTATCTATGTAGCTCAGTATGATCAAAAAGCCATAAAGCGTATCGCCCTATTAATATAGTGATTTTGATATTGTGAAGAGACCTTTTACATTTCAGTAAAAATAGTTTGATTATTGTTTAAAAATTAAAAAGTTTTTTTTTATATTTACTGTGTAAAGATATTGATAGGACTGAGTCAACAGAATTGACAGTTTGGCTGCAAATTAACTTTCTATTATTGTAATATTTGATGCATAATACTTGGTAGGCATGAGCTGGCATAGAATGTAATACTGATATGGTGCCCCATATACAAGCACAATTTATTATCAGTAAAGCAGGCCTGTTAGATTTTATGTAGCAGGATAGGTCCCCTCATTGTCTGAGTTGGACACACTTCTTAGGTCTCTTTTGTAGGAGAATTCCAAATAGGGTCTAGACTGCCACTCACTCTGCAGGGCAGAGGGGGACATCTGTCTCATGACTGGCTTTTATATAGAAATGCATGGAGAGGAGGGGGGGGTCTGCTTTTGATTGATGAACTTAAGTCAGATTCCCATCCCCCAACCTGGCACACTCATCCTTGGTCAGGGAGCCATGAAAATGTACCACAAATATTATAAAGCAGGCTGCTGTAATATATAAAGATATAACAATATAGATATTCAAAGATGCAGAGGGACATAATAAATGGAAAAACAATAACAAAATAGTATCTATATTGTTAAAGATGCAAAGATATTGTAACATAGTAATATAATAACATGCACAGCTTGATCATTAAGTAAAACATACAACTGAACTTAAGAAGAACCAGAAGGCCACTCAAGCCTACCCATATTGATATCTGATGAATGGTCTAAAACACTGGTTTTCAAACTAAACCCAACAGACCGGATTTTCAAGATTACTTTGCCTGAGAGCAGGTCAAATAACCATGTTTAAGGGATACTAAATCCAAATAATCCAAATGTTTTCTTTAATGAATCAGACAGAGCATGCAATTTTAAACAACTTTCTAATTTACTCCTATTAGCAATTTTTCTTCGTTTTCTGTATCTTCATTTAAAAGCAGGAATGTAAAGCTTAGGAGCCAGCCCTTTTTTGGTTTAGAACCTGGGTTACGCTTGCTTATTGGTTTGCTTATGTATTTATCAATGAGCAAGCGCTATCCGGGGTGCTGTACCTTTAATGGGCCGGCTCCTAAGCTTACATTCTTGCTTTTTAAATAAAGATAGCCAGAGAACGAAGAAAAATTGATAATAGGAGTAAATTAGAAAGTTGCTTAAAATTACATGCTCTATCTGAATCATTAAAGAAAAAAACTGAGTTTAGTGTCCCTTTTACTAATCATCTGATTATTTCACCTGTGCTCTAGTTCAGATATCCTCAAAATGTGGCCTGTTAGAGAGGCTTGAGGACAGGTGTGAAAACCAGTGGTATAAAAGAACCAGCACCCTTGATGGGCACAATCCTATGTAGTACCTTCCTCTCTTCTGCAAGTATGCAAATTACCCTTGTGGATTTGTTTCATTAAAGGGACATTAAACAATATGAGATTTCTAATATAAAATGTTTAATTATTTGTAGTTAATAAAACAAACTTTACATATACTTCAGTATACTTTCATTAATTATTTTGTCCCCCTTTCTTGTAATTTAGCTCTGAAATTTGTTGGTTTTTCTAAATTATTTTGAGTTTCTGTAAAGTAATTAATGGCACCATGTCTGAACTTAAAAGGGACAGTGTACTGTAAAATTGTTCCTTTAGGTTTATTCTTGTTTTTGAAATACATGGGTTTGTTCTTCTTTGAAACCACAACCCATCAAAATGGGTTGAGCTTGCAGGTAACTCAGATATCCTTAGTTTATTATTTTTTTGTGCACACATATGCTTATTTATATTATCACTGTAAACGAAAGCCTAATATTTAACATTTTATTGCTTATCTCTACCTCCTGCTGGGAGTGTAATTTCTTATGCTGGCTATGTTTACACAGGTTTTCTTTAACCTATACTTAATTATAGAAACTTTCAGAATACGGATGGGATACCACAGGAAAATATAGCTATTTCAAATGCTGAAATAAAGTAAAGGAGCTATTTGCAAACAATTTAATACACTCCAGCAGGTAAAATGGATCATTGGAAACACATTAAAGGGACATGAAACCCATTTTTTTTCTTTCATGATTTAGATACTGTGACGGACTCCGGATACCCTGACTGGGTATCTCCACCAAAAGGACCTTCTTCACCCTGGAACCTGTAGCTGTAGAGCTGGAAAGTGATTATAGCAAGTAGCCCACCCTAATGACCAGACAAGACCAGTATTAAGGTGAAACACAAACTCCTTTATTGAAACAAACACACCGCTTATATACACATCTGCCATCTGAGTCTATTCTGATTAAGAGAGACAGGCTGGCGCCTCCATAGGAGCCATAGGAACATAGAGATCCCCGCAATAGCTAGGTCGTAGCTTTGGGGTGATCCCAAGGGAGCATCGGCTATCCCAGGGTATCATGGGAGAGCTCCGGGCTGATATTCTGAGCTTTCAATTTACTTCTATTACCAAATTTGTTTCATTTTTATGTTATTCTTTGTTGAAGAAATACCTAGGTAGGTATTAATTTGGAGCACTACATGGCAGGCAATATTGCTGCCATAAATTGCTCTTGCAAATGGATAACATTATTGCAAAACTGTTGCCATATAGTGCTCCAGACATGGGCAGGCTCCTGAGCTTACATCCCTGCTTTTCAACAAAAGATAACAAGAGAATGAAGAAAATGTATAATAGAAGTAAATTAGAGCATCATTTAAAATTGCTGCTCTATCTGAATCACAAAAGAAAAACGTCGCTCATGATGAGAACCTCTTCTAAACCAGCAATGAAAAGCACCTTCTTATGTGGATATTGTCACACAAACACCAGTGCTACTATCTGACTTACTTGCAGAAGGTGTTGCAGATTTCTTTCATGTAATTGGCAAGAGTCCATGAGCTAGTGACGTATGGGATATACAATCCTACCAGGAGGGGCAAAGTTTCCCAAACCTCAAAATGCCTATAAATACACCCCTCACCACACCCACAATTCAGTTTTACAAACTTTGCCTCCTATGGAGGTGGTGAAGTAAGTTTGTGCTAAGATTTCTATGTTGATATGCGCTTGTCAGCATTTTGAAGCCCAATTCCTCTCAGAGTACAGCGAATGTCAGAGGGATGTGAAGGGAGTATCACCTATTGAATGCAATGGTTTTCCTCACGGGGATATATTTCATAGGTTCTCTGTTATTGGTCGTAGAGATTCATCTCCTACCTCCCTTTTCAGATCGATGATATACTCTCATATTCCATTACCTCTATTGATAACCGTTTCAGTACTGGTTTGGCTATCTGCTATATGTGGATGGGTGTCTTTTGGTAAGTATGTTTTCATTACTTAAGACACTCTCAGCTATGGTTTGGCACTTTATGTATTTATATAAAGTTTTAAATATATGTATTGTACTTATGTTTGCCATGATTCAGGTTTTCAGTATATTTCCTTTTGCAGACTCAGTTTCATATCTGGGAAATGCATTTTTTATGGAAAATGTATTTCTTACCTGGGGTGTAGTCTTTTTTCAATTGACTGTCATTTTTCAAATTTGCGGGCAGAATTAGGCTCACGAGGGCGCAAAATGCTAAAGTTTATTTCTTCATTCTTGGCGCGAGATTTTTTTGGCGCGAAGTTACGTTCGTTGATGCAAATTCGTCATTTCCGGCGTCTTAGTTATTTGTAGTTAATAAAACAAACTTTACATATACTTCAGTATACTTTCATTAATTATTTTGTCCCCCTTTCTTGTAATTTAGCTCTGAAATTTGTTGGTTTTTCTAAATTATTTTGAGTTTCTGTAAAGTAATTAATGGCACCATGTCTGAACTTAAAAGGGACAGTGTACTGTAAAATTGTTCCTTTAGGTTTATTCTTGTTTTTGAAATACATGGGTTTGTTCTTCTTTGAAACCACAACCCATCAAAATGGGTTGAGCTTGCAGGTAACTCAGATATCCTTAGTTTATTATTTTTTTGTGCACACATATGCTTATTTATATTATCACTGTAAACGAAAGCCTAATATTTAACATTTTATTGCTTATCTCTACCTCCTTTCTTACCTGGGGTGTAGTCTTTTTTCAATTGACTGTCATTTTTCAAATTTGCGGGCAGAATTAGGCTCACGAGGGCGCAAAATGCTAAAGTTTATTTCTTCATTCTTGGCGCGAGATTTTTTTGGCGCGAAGTTACGTTCGTTGATGCAAATTCGTCATTTCCGGCGTCTTAGTTGACGCCGGGTCCTTTCACAAGGTTGCGTCATCTATGATGCGAGTGTGTCGTTTCCGGACGTTTTTGGTGCCAAAAAATATTTTATTCTGTTTGTTGTGCGTCATACTTGGTGCCAAATATTTTCATTATTTAAGACCCCATTCTTTTTTGCCTCCTGCCTTTTTCTATGTCAGAGGGCTATGCTGTTTGCATTTTTTCCCTTTCCTGAAACTGCCATATAAGGAAATTGATAATTTTGCTTTATATGTTTGTTTGTTTTTTTTCTCTTACATTTGCAAGATGTCTCAATCTGATCCTGTCTCAGAAATCACTGTTGGAACCCTGCAGCCTGATAACAGTTCTACCAAAGCTAAGTGCATTTGTTGTAAACTTGTGGAGGTTATACCTCCAGCTGTGGTTTGTAATAGTTGTCATGATAAACTTTTATATGCAGAGAATGTATACATCAGTAGTAGTTCATTACCTGTTGCTGTTCCCTCAACATCTAATGCACAAGATATACCTGTAAATTTAAAAGAATTTATTTATGATTCTATTCAGAAGGCTTTGTCTGCCATTCCGCCTTCTAATAAACGTCAAAGGTCTTTTAAAACTTCTCATAAGATTGATGAAATTTCAAATGACCAGCAACTGAACTATCCTTCTCTGATGAGGATCTATCTGATTCAGAAGATCCTTCCTCAGATATTGACACTGACAAATCCTCTTATTTATTTAAATTGGAGTATATTCGTTCTTTGTTAAAAGAAGTGTTGATTACATTGGATATGGAGGAAACTAGTCCTCTTGATATTAACACTAGTAAACATTTAAATTCTGTTTATAAACCTCCTGTGGTTATTCCAGAGGTTTTTCCAGTTCCTGATGCTATTTCTGATATGATTTCTAAGGAATAGAATAAGCCTGGTACTTATTTTATTCCTTCTTCAAGGTTTAAAAAATCGTATCCTTTGACAGAAGTTAGATTGGAGTTTTGGGAAAGATTCCCAAGGTTGATGGGGCTATCTCTACTCTTGCTAAATGTACTACTATTCCTACGGAAGATAGTACTTCTTTTAAAGATCCTTTAGATAGGAAACTTGAATCTTATCTAAGGAAAGCTTATTTATATTCAGGTCATCTTCTTAGGCCTGCAATTTCTTTGGCTGATGTTGCAGCTGCTTCAACTTTTTGGTTGGATACTTTAGCGCAACAAGTATCGGATCATGATTTTTCTAGCATTGTTAAGTTGATTCAACATGCTAATAATTTCATTTGTGATGCCATTTTTGATATGATCAAAATTGATGTTAAATCTATGTCTTTAGCTATAGTAGCTAGAATAGCTTTGTAACTCAAATCTTGGAATGCTGATATGACTTCCAAGTCCAGATTGCTATCTCTTTCTTTCCAAGGTAATAAATTATTTGGTTCTCAGTTGGATTCAATCATTTCAACTGTTACTGGGGGAAAGGGATTGTTTTTGCTTCAGGATAAAAATCTAAGGGTAAATCTAAAGATTTTTACAGTTTTCGTTCCTTTCGACAAAATAAGGAACAGAAACCCAATCCTTCCCCCAAGGAATCTGCTTCCAATTGGAAGCCTTCTTCAAATTGGAATAAATCCAAGCCATTTAAGAGATTAAAACCAGCCCCCAAGTCTGCATGAAGGTGCGGCCCTCATTCCAGCTCAGCTGGTAGGGGGCAGATTAAAATTTTTCAAAGATGTTTGGATCATTTCTATCCAAAATCATTGGATTCAGAGTGTTGTCTCTCAGGGGTACAGAATAGGATTCAGAGTAAGATCACCTGTTAGAAAAATTTTTCTCTCACGCATTCTGGTAAACCCAGTAAAGGCTCAGGCTTTCCTGAAGAGTGTTTCAGACCTAGAGTTATCAGGGGTAATCATGCCAGTTCCGTTTCAGGAACAGGGTCTGGGGTTTTATTCAAATCTATTCATTGTACCAAAGAAAGAAAATTCATTCAGACCAGTTTTGGATCTAAAGATTTTGAATCGATATGTAAGAGTACCAACTTTCAAAATGTTGACTATAAGGACTATTCTGCATTTTGTTCAGCAAGGGCACTATATGTCCACAATAGACTTACAGGATGCATATCTTCATATTCCGATTCATCCAGATCACTATCAGTTCCTGAGATTCTCTTTTCTAGACAAGCATTACCAATTTGTTGCTCTTCCTTTTGGCCTAGCAACAGCTCCAAGAATCTTTTCAAAGGTTCTAGGTGCCCTACTCTCTGTAATCAGAGAGCGGGAAATTGCCGTATTTCCTTATTTGGACGATATCTTGGTACTTGCCCAGTCTTTACGTTCTGCAGAATCTCAAACGAATCAACTAGTGTTGTTTCTTCGAAGACATGGTTGGAGGATCAATTTACCAAAAAGTTCTTTGATTCCTCAGACAAGTGTAACCTTTTTGGGTTTCCAGATAGATTCAGTGTCCATGACTTTGTCTCTAACAGACAAGAGACATTTGAAATTGGTTGCAGCTTGTCGGAACCTTCAGGGGGCTAGTTATCAAGCCGTCTACTTTTCTGGCTTCGCCGGCCCAATACGTCCGCCTAAGCTCGCCTACCTTCGCCGCCGCGGACCTGAAAAAATACGCCTAAGTTATCAAATAAAGCTGTCAAAAAGCCGCGGGGCGATGAGCAGCGGACTGTGACAGTTATCACTCATCCGATCTCGCTGCCCTTCGGCTTTTTCCCAGCTTTATTGCTAGCCTGTCACTAAGCACTCACACTAAACTGCACTGTTCTACCCCCTATACCGGCGCCCCCGGAGCCCCCCGCAACTCAATAAAGTTACTAACCCCTAAACCGCCGCTCCTAGACCCTCCTACCTTAATTCCGATTGGCTGATAGAATCCTATCAGCCAATCGGAATTGAGGGGACGCCATCTTGGATGACGTCCCTTAAAGGAGCCGTCATTCGTCGTAGTCCGTCGGTGAAGAAGGTGGTTCCGCGTCGGCGGAAGGAAGATTCAAGACCCGGCTTGGAAGATGACTTCGCCCGGATAGAAGACCTCTTCAGCGCCTCTTTGAAGATGACATCGGCCGGATCGAAGACTTCTTCAGCGCCGCCTGGATGATGACTTCATCGGATGGAAGATTTCTTCAGCGCCGCTTGGAGGATTAACTTCTTCCGCTCCGGATGTCCTCTTCAGTTCCATCGGTGGCTCGGCTGAGTGAAGACGACTCAAGGTAGGATGATCTTCAGGGGATTAGTGTTAGGTTTTTGTAAGGGGGGTTTGGGTTAGATTAGGGGTATGTGGGTGGTGGGTTTTAATGTTGGGGAGGGGGGTTGTATTTTTATTTTACAGGCAAAAGAGCTGAACTTTTTAGGGGCATGCCCCCACAAATGGCCCTTTTAAGGGCTGGTAAGGTAAAAGAGCTTTGAAATTTATGTAATTTAGAATAGGGTAGGGATTTTTTTTATTTTGGGGGGGTTTGTTATTTTATTAGGGGGCTTAGATTAGGTGTAAGTAGCTTAAAATTGTTGTAATATTTTTAACATGTTTGTAACTTAATTTTTTATTTTTTGTAACTTAGCTTTTTTTATTTTTTGTACTTTAGTTAGTTTATGTAATTGTATTTCATTGTAGTTATTTGTAGGTAGTTTATTTAGTTAATTTAATGATAGTGTAGTATTAGGTTTAATTGTAACTTAAGTTAGGATTTATTTTACAGGTAATTTTATATTTCTTTTAGCTAGGTAGTTATTAAATAGTTAATAACTATTTAATAACTATTCTAACTAGCTAAAATAAATACAAAGTTACCTGTAAAATAAATATAAATCCTAAGATAGCTAGAATATAATTATTAATTATATTGTAGCTATCTTAGGGTTTATTTTACAGGTAAGTATTTAGTTTAAATAGGAATAATTTATTAAAGTATAGTGTAGTGTTAGGTGTAATTGTAACTTAGGTTAGGATTTATTTCACAGGTACATTTCTCTTTATTTTAGCTAGGTAAGCTATTAAATAGTTAATAACTATTTAATAGTTATTGTACATGGTTAAAATAAATTGAAAGGTACCTGTAAAATAAAAATAAATCCTAAGATAGCTAGAATATAATTATTATTTATATTGTAGCTATATTAGGGTTTATTTTAAAGGTAAGTATTTAGTTTTAAATAGGATTCATTTAGTTAATAAGAGTTAATTTATTTAGATTTATTTAATTAATATTTAAGTTAGGGGGCGTTAGGGTTAGGGTTAGGTTTAGGGGTTAATAATTTTATTACAGTGGCGGCGGCGTAGTGGGGGGCAGGATAGGGGTTAATAAATTTATTATAGGTTGCGACGGTGTAGGGGGGGCAGATTAGGGGTTAATAAATGTATTATAGGTGGCGACGGTGTAGGGGGGGCAGGATAGGGGTTAATACATTTAATATAGGTTGCGGCAGGTTCAGGGAGCGGCGGTTTAGGGGTTAATACATTTATTATAGTTGCGGTGGGCTCCGGGAGCGGCGGTTTAGGGGTTAATATGTATAGAGTAGCTTGCGGTGGGCTCCGGGAGCGGCGGTTTAGGGGGTAATAACTTTATTTAGTTGCGGCGGTGTAGGGGGGGTCAGATTAGTGGTGTTTAGACTCGGGGTACATGTTAGGGTGTTAGGTGTAGACAGCTCCCATAGAAATCAATGGGATGTCTGTCAGCAGCGAACTTGTACTTTCGCTATGGTCAGACTCCCATTGATTCCTATGGGATCCGCCGCCTCCAGGCTGGCGCTTTGAAAACCAGGTACGCTGGGCCGTAAAAGTGCCGAGCGTACCTGCTAGTTTTTTGATAGCTAGCAAAAGTAGTGAGAATGTGCCGCACTTGTGTGCGGAACATCTGGAGTGACGTAAGAATCGATCTGTGTCGGACTGAGTCCGGCGGATCGAAGCTTACGTCACAAAATTCTACTTTTGCCGGTCTCGAGCCTTTGATAACTAAGGCGTATCAGCCTCGCCACAAATACGCTGCGGAATACGCAGCGTATTTGAGGTTGACGGCTTGATAACTAGGCCCCTCAGTCTCAGTCATTCCCTTCAGTAGCTATGTGCATGGAAGTTTTAGGTCTCATGACTGCAGCATCGGACGCGATCCCCTTTGCTCATTTTCATATGAGACCTCTTCAGCTTTATATGCTGAACCAATGGTGCAGGGATTATACAAGGATATCACAATTAATATCCTTAAATCCCAATGTTCGACTTTCTCTGACTTGGTGGTTAGATCACCATCGTATAATTTTAGGGGCCTCTTTTGTCCGTCCAACCTGGACTGTGATCACAACAGATGCGAGTCTTTCAGGTTAGGGAGCTGTTTGGGAATCTCTGACAGCACAAGGGGTTTGGAAATCTCAAGAGGCGAGATTACCAATCAATATTTTGGAACTCTGTGCGATTCTCAGGACTCTTCAGTTTTGACCTCTATTGAAGAGAGAACCGCTCATTTGTTTTCAGACAGACAATATCACAACTGTGGCATATGTCAATCATCAGGGTGGGACTCACAGTACTCAAGCTATGAAAAAAGTATCTTGGATACTTGTTTGGGCAGAATCCAGCTCCTGTCTAATTTCTGCGGTTCATATCCCAGGTATAAACAATTGGGAAGCGGATTACCTCAGTCGTCAGACTTTACATCCGGGAGAATGGTCTCTCCACCCAGATGTGTTTTCTCAAATTGTTCAGATGTGGGAGCTTCCAGAAATAGATCTGATGGCATCTCATCTAAACAAAAACTTCCCAGGTACCTGTCCAGGTCCAGGGATCCTCAGGCGGAAGCAGTGGATGCATTGACACTTCCTTGGTGTTATCAACCTGCTTATATTTTCCTGCCTCTAGTTCTTCTTCCAAGAGTGATCTCCAAAATCCTCATGGAGCAATCATTTGTGCTGCTGGTAGCTCCAGCATGGCCTCACAGGTTTTGGTATGCGGATCTTGTTCGGATGTCCAGTTGCAAACCTTGGCCACTTCCACTAAGGCCAGACCTTCTATCTCAAGGTCCGTTTTTCCATCAGGATCTCAAATCATTAAATTTGAAGGTATGGAAATTGAACGCTTAGTGCTTAGTCATAGAGGTTTCTCTGACTCAGTGATTAATACTATGTTGCAGGCTCGTAAATCTGTTTCTAGAAAGATTTATTATCGAGTTTGGAAGACTTACATTTCATGGTGTTCTTCTCATAAATTCTCTTGGCATTCTTTTAGAATTTAGAATTTACAGTTTCTTCAGGATGGTTTGGATAAAGGTTTGTCTGCAAGTTCCTTGAAAGGACAAATCTCTGCTCTTTCTGTTTTATTTCACAGAAAGATTGCTAAACTTCCTGATATTCATTGTTTTGTGCAGGCTTTGGTTCGTATCAAGCCTGTCATTAGGTCAATCTCTCCTCCTTGGAGTCTTAATTTAGTTTTGAAGGCTTTACAGGCTCCTCCGTTTGAGCCTATGCATTCTTTGGACATTAGACTACTTTCTTGGAAAGTGTTGTTTCTTTTGGCTATCTCTTCTGCTAGAAGAATTTCTGAATTATCTGCTCTCTCTTGTGAATCTCCTTTTCTGATTTTTCATCAGGATAAGGCGATTTTGCGGACTTCATTTAGATTCTTACCTAAGGTTGTGAATTCTTACAACATTAATAGAGAAATTGTTGTCCCTTCCTTGTGTCCTCATCCTAAGAATTCTTTGGAGAGATCCTTACATTCTTTGGACATTATGTTGAAGCTACTAAAGATTTCCGGAAGACTTCTAGTCTATTTGTTATATTTTCTGGTTCTAGGAAAGGTCAGAAGGCTTCTGCTGTTTCCTTGGCTTCGTGGTTAAAGCTTTTGATTCATCAAGCTTATTTGGAGTCAGGTCAAGTCCCGCCTCAGAGAATTGCAGCTCATTCTACTAGATCAGTCTCCACTTCGTGGGCTTTTAAGCATGATGCTTCAGTTGATCAGATTTGCAAAGCAGCAACTTGGTCTTCTTTGCATACATTTACTAAATTCTACTGTTTTGATGTATTTGCTTCTTCAGCTGCAGTTTTTGGTAGAAAAGTTCTTCAGGCAGCTGTTTAAGTTTGATTCTTCTGCTTATGTTTTAAGTTTTTCTTTTCATTTATAAGAATAAACCTATATTTTGGGTTGTGGATTCATTTTTTCAGCAACAAATGGCTGTTTTTATTTTTATCCCTCCCTCTTTAGTGACTCTTGCGTGGAGTTCCACATCTTAGGTATTGCTATCCCATACGTCACTAGCTCATGGACACTTGCCAATTACATGAAAGAAAACATAATTTATGTAAGAACTTACCTGATAAATTAATTTCTTTCATATTGGCAAGAGTCCATGAGGCCCACCCCTTTTTATGGTGGTTATGATTTTTTTTGTATAAAGCATAATTATTTCCAAATTCCTTTGTTAATGCTTTTTACTCCTTTCTTTATCACCCCACTACTTGGCTATTCGTTAAACTGAATTGTGGGTGTGATGAGGGGTGTATTTATAGGCATTTTGAGGTTTGGGAAACTTTTCCCCTCCTGGTAGGATTGTATATCCCATACGTCACTAGCTCATGGACTCTTGCCAATATGAAATATATGAATTTATCGGGTAAGTTCTTACATAAATTATGTTTTTTTAACTGAGGAGATATTTGAACTTCATCCTAGAGACATTCCCAAAAGGGTTAATCCATCTCAAGTGGTCCAACATAGGTTGCTTGACCATTTTGAATTTTCCTATTTTTTGAGTGATTACCTCTATGTGTCGGTATTGCAAAACCACCATTTTTTAATTTTTATTTGACTTGGTTTAACCACAGCAGTCATCTTTGTGTCACGATGCACGGCAAATTTTGGTTATACAGATGTTTACAGAAACCTTAATATCTCAGCTCAGGATGGTCCTAGTTCCTTTGAACAAAAACTGATCTCTAGATCACATTACAAGGTACATTAACATATATATATATATATATATATATATATATAAATTCACATTCTTAAACCTTACACTTAGAACTTAAAGGGACAGTCTACACCTTATTCATCTTAAAGTCTTACCTTAGATTGAGCTGCAAATAGCTTCCTGCAATTTTTCTATATTATGCAGGAGGAATGGTAAAAAAGTTATTTTAAAATTAATGCTGTTTCTGGCCACTATGAAATGGCTACCAAGCTCCACCCACTGATGAAATCACAGTCTGGGCTGCGTATGGCATGCAATCACAAAAGGCTCACGAGTTGGATTCAATAGACTGTCAATGCTAATCAGCAGAGTACCTAGATGTAGCCCAGATTGTTATATAATCAGTGGGAGGAGCTTGACAGCCATTTTAAAGTGGCCGGAAAAAATATTAATTTTAAAATAACTTTTTTACCATGCCTGTTGCATGACATAGAAAAGGTGCAGGAAGCTATTTGGAGCTTAATCTAAGGTAAGACTTTAAGATGATTAAGGCATAGACTGTCCCTTTAAGTTTTAATGTAATGAAAAACAGAATTTATGCTTACCTGATAAATTTCTTTCTCCTACGGTGTGTCCGGTCCACGGCTTCATCCTTACTTGTGGGAATATTCTCTTCCCCTACAGGAAATGGCAAAGGGAGCACACAGCAAAAGCTGTCCATATAGTCCCCCCTCGACCGACGGTTAGGAGAAAAAGGAGAAACCATAGGGTGCCGTGGTGACTGTAGTGTACAGAAATAAAAAATTTGAAACCTGACTAAAAAGCCAGGGCGGGCCGTGGACCGGACACACCGTAGGAGAAAGAAATTTATCAGGTAAGCATAAATTCTGTTTTCTCCTACATTGGTGTGTCTGGTGCACGGCTTCATCCTTACTTGTGGGAACCAATACCAAAGCTTTAGGACACAGATGAAGGGAGGGAACAAGTCAGGTTACCTAAACGGAAGGCACCACGGCTTGCAAAACCTTTCTCCCAAAAATAGCCTCCGAAGAAGCATAAGTATAGAATTTGTAAAATTTGGCAAAAGTATGCAGAGAAGACCAAGTCGCTGCCTTACAGATCTGATCAACAGAAGCCTTGTTCTTGAAGGCCCATGTGGAAGCCACAGCTCTAGTAGAGTGAGCTGTAATTCGTTCAGGAGGCTGCCGTCTGGCAGTCTCATAAGCCAATCAGATGATGCTTTTCAGCCAAAAAGAAAGAGAGGTAGCAGTAGCTTTCTGCCCTCTCCTCCTACCAGAATAAACGACAAACAAAGATGAAGTCTGTCTGAAATCCTTTGTTGCTTCTAAATAGAATTTTAAAGCACGGACCACATCTAAATTGTGTAACAAACGTTCCTTCTTCGAAACTGGATTCGGACACAGAGAAGGAACAACTATTTCCTGGTTAATATTCCTGTTGGAAACCACTTTTGGAAGAAAACCAGGTTTGGTATGCAAAACAACCTTATCTGTATGGAATACCAGATAGGGTGAAGTACACTGCAAAGCAGACAATTCAGAAACTCTTCTAGCAGAAGAAATAGCAACCAAAAACAGAACTTTCCAAGATAGTAACTTAATATCTATGGAATGTAAAGGTTCAAACGGAACCCGTTGAAGAACTGAAAGAACTAAGTTTAGACTCCATGGAGGAGTCATGGGTCTGTAGACAGGCTTGATTCTGACTAAGGCCTGTACAAATGCCTGTACATCTGGCACTGCTGCCAGACATTTGTGCAACAAAACAGACAGAGCAGATATTTGTCCTTTTAGAGGACTCGCTGACAACCCTTTATCCAAACCCTCTTGGAGAAAGGAGAGTATCCTAGGAATTTTAATTTTACTCCAAGAGAATCCCTTGGATTCGCACCAACAGATATATTTTTTCCATATCTTATGGTAAATTTTCCTAGTTACAGGTTTTCTGGCTTGGACCAGAGTATCTATAACTGAATCTGAAAACCCACGCTTAGATAAAATCAAGCGTTCAATTTCCAAGCAGTCAGTTGCAGAGAGACTAGATTTGGATGTTCGAATGGACCTTGTACTAGAAGATCCTGTCTCAAAGGTAGCTTCCATGGTGGAGCCGATGACATATTCACCAGGTCTGCATACCAAGTCCTGCGTGGCCACGCAGGAGCTATCAGAAACACTGAGGCCTTCTCCTGTTTGATCCTGGCTACAAGCCTGGGAAGGAGAGGAAACGGTGGAAACACATAAGCTAGGTTGAACGACCAAGGCGCCACCAATGCATCCACTAGTGTTGCCTTGGGATCCCTGGATCTGGACCCGTAGCGAGGAACCTTGAAGTTCTGACGAGACGCCATCAGATCTATGTCTGGAATGCCCCATAGTTGAGTTAACTGGGCAAAGACCTCCGGGTGGAGTTCCCACTCCCCCGGATGGAAAGTCTGACGACTCAAATAATCCGCCTCCCAGTTGTCTACTCCTGGGATGTGAATTGCAGATAGATGGCAGGAGTGATCCTCCGCCCATTTGATGATCTTGGATACCTCTCTCATCGCCAAGGAACTCTTTGTTCCCCCCTGATGATTGATGTACGCTACAGTCGTCATGTTGTCCGACTGAAATCTTATGAATCTGGCCTTCACTAGTTGAGGCCAAGCCCGGAGCGCATTGAATATCGCTCTCAGTTCCAGAATGTTTATCGGGAGAAGAGACTCTTCCCGAGACCATAGACCCTGAGCTTTCAGGGAGTCCCAGACCGCGCCCCAGCCTAAAAGACTGGCGTCGGTCGTGACAATGACCCACTCTGGTCTGCGGAAACTCATTCCCTGAGACAGATGATCTTGAGTCAACCACCAATGGAGTGAGTCTCTGGTTAACTGGTCTACTTGAATCTGGGGAGACAAGTCTGCATAATCCCCATTCCACTGTTTGAGCATGCACAGTTGTAATGGTCTTAGATGAATTCGAGCAAAAGGGACCACGTCCATTGCTGCAACCATTAAACCTATTACCTCCATGCACTGAGCTATGAAAGGCTGAGGAATAGATTGAAGAACTTGACAAGCGTTTAGAAGCTTTAACTTTCTGACCTCTGTCAGAAAAATCTTCATTTCTACAGAATCTATTATTGTTCCTAGAAAAGGAACCCTTGTGGACGGGGACAGGGAACTTTTTTCTATGTTCACCTTCCACCCGTGAGACCTGAGAAAGGCTAAAACAATGTCTGTATGAGCCTTTGCTTTGGAAAGGGACGACACTTGAATTAGAATGTCGTCTAAATAAGGTGCTACAGAAATGCCCCTCGGTCTTAGAACCGCTAGAAGGGACCCTAGCACCTTTGTGAAAATTCTGGGAGCGGTGGCTAAACTGAATGGAAGAGCCACGAACTGGTAATGTTTTTCCAGAAAGGCGAACCTTAGGAACTGATGGTGATCTTTGTGGATAGGAATATGTAGGTACGCATCCTTTAAGTCCACGGTAGTCATATATTGACCCTCCTGGATTTTTGGAAAGATCGTCCGAATGGTTTCCATCTTGAATGATGGAACTCTGAGGAATTTGTTTAGGATTTTTAAATCCAGAATTGGCCTGAAAGTTCCCTCTTTTTTGGGAACTACAAACAGGTTTGAGTAAAAACCCAGACCTTGTTCCGCTGCTGGAACTGAGTGTATCACTCCCATCTTTAATAGGTCTTCTACGCAATGTAAGAATGCCTGTCTCTTTATCTGGTCTGAAGATAAGCAAGACATGTGGAACCTTCCTCTTGGAGGGAGTTCCTTGAACTCTAGAAGATACCCCTGAGAGACTATTTCTAGCGCCCAGGGATCCGGAACATCTCTTGCCCAAGCCTGAGCAAAGAGAGACAGTCTGCCCCCTACTAGATCCGGTCCCGGATCGGGGGCTACCCCTTCATGCTGTCTTGGTAGCAGCAGCAGGCTTCTTGGCCTGTTTACCCTTGTTCCAGCCTTGCATTGGTTTCCATGCTAGTTTAGGCTGGGAAGTGTTACCCTCTTGTCTAGAGGCTGCAGAGTTAGTAGACGGTCCGTCCCTGAAATTGCGAAAGGAACGAAAATTAGACTTGTTCTTAGCCTTGAAAGGCCTATCCTGTGGGAGGAATATTAAGCAGTTTTGTCTTGGACGACACATCTGCCGACCAAGATTTTAGCCAAAGCGCTCTGCGCGCCACTATTGCAAAACCTGAATTTTTCGCCGCTAATTTAGCCAATTGAAAAGCGGCATCTAAAATAAAGGAATTAGCCAACTTTAGTGCGTGAATTCTGTCCATGACTTCCTCATATGGAGTCTCCTATGGAGCGAATTTTCTAGTTCCTCGAACCAAAAAGACGCCGCCGTGGTGACAGGAATAATGCACGAAATTGGTTGGAGAAGGAAACCTTGCTGAACAAATATCTTTTTAAGCAACCCTTCCAATTTTTTATCCATAGGATCTTTGAAAGCACAACTGTCCTGTACTGTCAATGGGAATAGTTGTGCGCTTGGCCAAAGTAGAAACTGCCCCCTCAACCTTAGGAACTGTTTGCCATGCGTCCCTTCTGGGGTCGACAATGGGGAACATTTTCTTAAATATAGGAGGTGGGACAAAAGGTATACCTGGCTTCTCCCACTATGTCCACCACCCTCTTGGGTATCGGAAAGGCATCAGCGTGCACAGAGACCTCTAGGAATTTGTCCATTTTCCACAATTTCTCTGGAATCACCAAAGAGTCACAATCATCAAGAGTAGTTAGCACCTCCTTAAGCAGGGCGCGGAGATGTTCTAATTTAAATTTAAATGCCACGATATCAGGTTCTGCCTGCTGAGAAACTTTTCCTGAATCAGAAATTTCTCCCTCAGACAGACCCTCCCTCACTGCCAATTCAGACTGGTGTGAGGGTTTAACAGATAAATTATCGTCAGCGCCCACTTGCTCATCCTCTGTATTTAAAACTGAGCAATCACGCTTTCTGGGAAATGCTGGCAGTTTGGATAAAAGATTTGCTATAGAATTATCCATTACTGCCGTTAATTGCTGCATAGTAACAAGCATTGGCGCGCTAGATGTACTAGGTGTCGCAAAACTGGTGTTGACACAGAAGGAGAGGGTGATGAACTATCCCCACTACCTTCATTTGAAGAATCATCTTGGGCAACCTTCTTAAATGTGGCAGTACTGTCCTTACTTTGTTTGGACGCCATGGCACAATTTGAACATACATTTAAAGGGGGACCCACCTTGGCCTCCATACACACAGAACATATGCTATCTGAAGGTATAGACATGTTAGACAGACTTTAGCAGGCTATTAATGCAAAAAAAACGTTTTTAAACAAAACCGTTACTGTCTCTTTAAATAATAAACAGAGTACACTTTATTTCTGCATGTATGAAAAACTATGAAGGAAATATCCGATCTTTACAAAATTTGCACCCTAGTGTCTTAATGCTTTGAAAGTATTGCACACCAAATCAAGTCTCTAACCCCTTAAATGAGCAAACCGGAGCTAATTGTTCAATTTACCAGTTTAAACCCACTACAGTCCCAGCCACAGCCTCTGCTGCAGCTTTTACCTTCCTTGGGGGTTATTCACCACAGAAATAAGCCTTCTTGAAATCGTTTTTATGGCCACAGGACCCTCTCACATGAAGCTGCATGCACTGCTTCCAAAAGTAACTGCGCAACTGAGGCGCGAAAATGAGGCCTCCTCCCTCTGCATACCAGAGTGAAGGGGCCTTCCTGACTAGATTAGGTGTCTAAACAGCTGCCAGGCATAATAAAAACGTTCCCAAAAGTGTTTCAAAGTCACAAAACACTCCAAAAGTCATATAAATATTATATAAATCAATCGATTTAGCCCACAATAGTGTCAACCAGTATAGAGCCCATTTATAAGCCTTCATTCTGTTATGAGTCTAAGAAAATGGCTTACCGATCCCATAAGGGAAAATGACAGTCTTCTAGCATTGCTATGTCTTGTTAGAAAAGGGACTAGTCATACCTGGAGCAGAAAAGTCTGCAAACTGTTCCCCCAACTGAAGTTCTCTGGTTTTAACAGTCCTGCGTGGGAACAGCAATGGATTTTAGTTACTGGTGCTAAAATCATACTCCTCTTTTAACAGAAATCTTCATCACTTTCTGTTGTAGAGTAAATAGTACAAACCGGCACTATTTTAAAATAACAAACTCTTGATAGAAGAAATAAAACTACAACTAACACCACATACTCTTTACCATCCCCGTGGAGATGCTACTTGTTCAGAGCAGGCAAAGAGAATGACTGGGGGGCGGAGCCAGAGGGGGGACTATATGGACAGCTTTTGCTGTGTGCTCCCTTTGCCTTTTCCTGTAGGGGAAGAGAATATTCCCACAAGTAAGGATGAAGCCGTGGACCGGACACACCAATGTAGGAGAAATCTCTGAAAGTTCAATTTTTCAAGTCAATTTATAATTGGAAGGGTTTGAGTCTTAGTTCTAAATTGTGTTTAGGGGTACCTAGGTAAATATATTGGGCATGCAGAACATTTCAGGTTTGAGAATTGCAATTTTTTTTAACATTTCCACTCACTTTCATGTTGATTATCTCTGGAACTAGGTAGGGACCTGATAACTTCACAGTTATAAGTCCCCTATAATAGCATTCGGTAACAATTTTGAGTTTGAGATTCCACTGGTTACAGAGCTAGGGCTAGTAGGAATCTGGAGAAAAATCTACTTTATTTTTATTTATTTTTTATTTTTAATTTAAGATGTAATATAAGCATAACAATAAAAATAAACAGTATTTTACACTAATTATGTTTATGATTCACATACAATAGATTATGCTTGCCATACGCTCTAAAATGTTACTACATTTGATACTGGACACAGTGAAGCATAGTCTATCATACTGGTACAGGTACAGACATAACATTAGGACAGGAAGACCTCTGCATGTCTGGGCATGCCCAAATCTGCAAGTGTATGGACACAGCTTGTCAGTATGTTGGCTGCATTCCTTTGAGCTAGATGCTAGGAGCTGAAGTGTGTTAGTTGCAAGTGATGCAGGAATACATTTTATCCAAATATGGAAATACTGTGTTCTATTGGGTGTTTTACAAATGATCAGTGTCATAAACAGAGATATGGTGCTGTTTCTCCTGTGATAAAAGCAGTAACTGACTACAGATCAGAAGAAACAGAGTTAAAGGGTAGGACATCAGTTACATCAGGAAGTTACATCAGTCTGTAAGTACCATAAAAACAAATTTCTATTAAAATATCATCACCTGTTTAGTAATAATTGTTGTAATCCCTTGGAATATCACAAACAAACCTATTACAAAAGGACAGTGAGAAATTTGATTACACATATCAAAGGAAGATTCTCTTCAGAAGGTTGACTCAGCTTATGCTTCTCTTGGAGTATCCCCTGCATCCAACATTAAATAAGATACGTGCAGATAAAAAACAAAGTGCTTTTGAGAGCTAAAGTAGGAAGGATTTATGAAACTTAAAAAAAAATCTGTAAGAATTGTTTGATGAGCCGATTCCAGCAGAGTATAACAGTGCCAAATCTCTGTCAGCAGAAGAATATGACAGATTAATTGAGGCTCTTAAAGAAAATTGTTCTGTAGCAAACAAAGAAGACAAAGTTAAAATTCTCAGTCTATTACCAAATTCATGGTCCCGGAACAAAATCAGCATGGAATTTAATGTCTCAGAATGATTGGTGAAACTAAGCAGAACACTAGTGAAGGTACAAGGGATCCTTCCCAAGATTATCTATTTTTCTGATGGATCTGCAAGCAAATATAAAAGCAAGAAGAATTTCACCATTCTGTTTAACTATGAGAAGGACTTTGGTATAAAAGACATATGGAACATCTTCACAATGTTCCATGGCAAAAATACATGTGATGGGGTTGGAGGAACAACTAAGCGGGAAACGGCAAAAGCCAGTTTGTAGAGGACAACAGAGGGACAAATCCTCACCCCTGGTGATATGCTCCTCTTTTGCAACAGGAAGATTTAGGGGTTACATACACTATGTCGTTGAACTGAAACTCAAGGACGGGAAGTGTGAGAGTTTTCTAGGTACAAGAAAATATCACATTTTTTAAGCAGTATCAGAGAGTACTATCAGATGCTTCTTTACATCTGCATCACAAGAGTTTGAAAAACATGCAGTGATGACATTTTCCCCCTGATCCTAAAAAATAATGAATGTGTTGCTCGTCTCTATGATGATCAGTGATCAGCAAGGAAAACTGTGATGTGACACCTGCTGAGTTGACTACTGCCACTGTAAGTTCCCACAATATTTCTGAGAGAGTGAGTGAGGAAATCTCACAGCTTCTAATCAAACATGTAGCTTGAAATTGGGGTGTGTCTCATAAACATAATTAGTGTACTCGTTTAGCCCAATTGTGTTTTTCATAGAGGAGGACTTTCCTGAAGTTCATCAGTCTGATCTCACCTAAGAAGGTCAGTCTAGCCCCAGGAAATCCCCCTCTAAACAAAGAACATGACAACACTAGACAATTGTTTTGACCTTCTGTGGATCTCCTCAGTGAGGTGCAGCCATTTTCCTCTAAGCAAATTAGGCAGGGAATCCACGTCTGGTTTCCCCCATCACCCTTAGGGAGACTTCCCCAGGGTCATAGCTTGTTCTATGGTGAGTTACCTCCTAGGAGCAGCCTCTTTTAGTCCAATGGGGCTTTTCATAAAGACCTTTCCTGAAGAACATCAGTCTGATCCTGCCTAAGAAGATCAGTCCATCCCCCGCAAATACCAGGTAATCCTACTCGGAACAAGGCATATATGCATATGCATGTCCACAATACACATCTTTTAGAGCATCCCCATTGGTCCATTACACATTAGATGTAGGAAAGAAAGCTGCACTCTCCAATGATAGGAAGTGGAAAACTTAATTTAGCAAACAGCAATGTTTCGGGCTCATGTCCCTTTGTAAAGCTAAAAACACAATATAGAATCCAACCATATAAACCCAAACCAATTAAAACATGGTCTAATCACATCCCTATTAGTGGGAGGGGTTACAAAAGGTCATACCTTCCATGTTCTTACATCACTAATAACCCCCTATTTTCCTATCTATGATAATGAATGGGGGGGGGGCAAAGTTAAAAACAATTTGATGGGTAACAAAGTATCAGGTGTCACAATTAAATGTGTAAGATATTACTCAATAAAATATAAAGTGCAGATATGAAAAAATAAAAAACATTATAGGCTAGATTACGGGTGGTGCGCTAACTGTTGCGCTCAAGCGATATGGGGTTTATAGTGGCTCTTTGCGTCGGAAGTAGCACACTATTACAAGTTGAAAGTAAATGCTTTGGCTTGAGCGCAATTGAATTTAACGCTTGTCAGGATAGCGTGACCTCAGAGCTCTGGGTAACTGTTACAAGAGTCAAAAAAGTTGCATAAATCACATCAAAAATACATTTAAAAGTACAGTTACATTCATAATAACACCATCTGATAAAATGATTAATAAAATAAATTGCATTAAGTTTATAAGGGTCTCAGGTGTTAGAAAAAAAAAAAGAACTGCAAAGGGCTTTAACATAGAGATACATACACATGTCTATATATATATATGTACAGTATTTATGAATAAATATAACATATTCACATATTCTGCTATGTGAAGAACATTGGAATGTGAAATATTCATATTTCATGTCAGGTTAGCACACTTAAGAAAAAGCGATCGGGTTTTGTGACCTGTTGGGTTTTAGGTTTTGTTTTTTTACTTTTCACACTCCATTAAAGACAATGGGGGAATACGTTAACGCAATTGCAATATTTAAAGTTCTGATTTTTGCGTGCATCGGGTTAGCTTTTACTTTCAACTTGTAATAAGCGTGCAATCTGAAAAAGCCAAAGTCTAGCAAGGTTAACAAGCAAGCGGAAGCACAAACTACAACTCCTCTAGTAATCTAGCCTTATATGTTTTAAGCCAAGGGCTTTAAATCAAACTCCCTATTCATACCCTTAGGGTGCATAGAATCTATATTCTAAATCCACTTTGCTTCTTTGTATAACAAGTGCCTCTGGCTATCACCTCCTCTTGATTTTTTCTTAGCCTGATCTAAAACAATAAACCTTAATAGACTAACTTAATGGCCTATCTGATGAAAATCGGCAGGTACTGGTAAGTGCTTAAATTCAGGATTTCTTATATTGGATTTATGCTACCCTAAATATCTTGATTTGATATATATATATGTCACGGATACCGTGCTGCAAGCCAGGGTTACACCCCTACCCCCTACTACTTCACCCCCCTCTCATTTCTCAGCGGATTTTGGCTCCTGAGAGCAACTGTGATCTCCCAGACCTGTTGTTTTGTAATGTGAACTTTGTCAGAGAAGAGCTGATCTCTGACTGGGAAAACCCTTCTAGGCTGGTCAGGCTCCTGGAACTGCCAGTCGCAGCGCAACGGATACCTGCCTAACCCATCTCAGGCTAGCCGGGCTCCTGGAACTCCCGGTCGGCCGCTTCACACTTGACACCTGCTAACTTTACCCCTGGTCGCTCCAGCGGCCCTTTGCCTCAGAGCTCCGCTCTTTTGGGGATTGGTAGCCCCTAGGGAGGACAAGAGGTGGGTAGATTGCCGGAGGGGAGCTCCTTTGGGAACTGGGGATTTTGGACACCCCTACCCCCATATCTTTACCGGGATGTAACGCCACTTTTTGGACTGTGGCATCTGGGGACCGAGAGCTTTCCGAAACTGTGACCTAAGTACTTTGAGGACTCTATGGGACTGTAGCTCCTATGGAGGCACCGGACTGTCTGGAGGGCGGGAATGGCGGGAGATCTTGGAATCAGATAAGGCTCTGAATGTGTGTATAAGCAGTGTGTGTTTCACAATAAAATGAGTTCTTGTTTCACCTGAACGCTAGTCTGTCTAGTTATTTGGGTCGGCTCCTGCTATAATCACTTTCTCTGCTACATAGCAGCTTGTTCCAGGTTCCAGGTAGAGAAAGGACCCTCTGGCAGAGCTACCTAGCTGGGGTAGCCGGAGTCTGCCACAGGGTGGGACCCTGAATACAGATGCGGTCCATGTATCAGGGTGGGCTACAGGATGTGGTCACTTGCCAGCTACACAGCTGCAGTTGGCAGGGAGAAAGCAGGACCCCTCTTGGCGCAGCTACCCAGTCGGGGTAGCGGGGGTATCGTCACAATATATATATATATATATATATATATACAGGGAGTGCAGAATTATTAGGCAAGTTGTATTTTTGAGGATTAATTTTATTATTGAACAACAACCATGTTCTCAATGAACCCAAAAAACTCATTAATATCAAAGTTGAATAGTTTTGGAAGTAGTTTTTAGTTTGTTTTTAGTTATAGCTATTTTAGGGGGATATCTGTGTGTGCAGGTGACTATTACTGTGCATAATTATTAGGCAACTTAACAAAAAACAAATATATACCCATTTCATTTATTTATTTTTACCAGTGAAACCAATATAACATCTCAACATTCACAAATATACATTTCTGACATTCAAAAACAAAACAAAAACAAATCAGTGACCAATATAGCCACCTTTCTTTGCAAGGACACTCAAAAGCCTACCATCCATGGATTCTGTCAGTGTTTTGATCTGTTCACCATCAACATTGCGTGCAGCAGCAACCACAGCCTCCCAGACACTGTTCAGAGAGGTGTACTGTTTTCCCTCGTAAATCTCACATTTGATGATGGACCACAGGTTCTCAATGGGGTTCAGATCAGGTGAACAAGGAGGCCATGTCATTAGATTTTCTTCTTTTATACCCTTTCTTGCCAGCCACGCTGAGGAGTACTTGGACGCGTGTGATGGAGCATTGTCCTGCATGAAAATCATGTTTTTCTTGAAGGATGCAGACTTCTTCCTGTACCACTGCTTGAAGAAGGTGTCTTCCAGAAACTGGCAGTAGGACTGGGAGTTGAGCTTGACTCCATCCTCAACCCGAAAAGGCCCCACAAGCTCATCTTTGATGATACCAGCCCAAACCAGTACTCCACCTCCACCTTGCTGGCGTCTTAGTCGGACTGGAGCTCTCTGCCCTTTACCAATCCAGCCACGGGCCCATCCATCTGGCCCATCAAGACTCACTCTCATTTCATCAGTCCATAAAACCTTAGAAAAATCAGTCTTGAGAAATTTCTTGGCCCAGTCTTTTCAGCTTGTGTGTCTTGTTCAGTGGTGGTCGTCTTTCAGCCTTTCTTACCTTGGCCATGTCTCTGAGTATTGCACACCTTGTGCTTTTGGGCACTCCAGTGATGTTGCAGCTCTGAAATATGGCCAAACTGGTGGCAAGTGGCATCTTGGCAGCTGCACGCTTGACTTTTCTCAGTTCATGGGCAGTTATTTTGCGCCTTGGTTTTTCCACATGCTTCTTGCGACCCTGTTGACTATTTTGAATGAAACGCTTGATTGTTCGATGATCACGCTTCAGAAGCTTTGCAATTTTAAGAGTGCTGCATCCCTCTGCAAGATATCTCACTATTTTTGACTTTTCTGAGCCTGTCAAGTCCTTCTTTTGACCCATTTTGCCAAAGGAAAGGAAGTTGCCTAATAATTATGCACACCTGATATAGGGTGTTGATGTCATTAGACCACACCCCTTCTCATTACAGAGATGCACATCACCTAATATGCTTAATTGGTAGTAGGGTTTCGAGCCTATACAGCTTGGAGTAAGACAACATGCATAAAGAGGATGATGTGGTCAAAATACTCATTTGCCTAATAATTCTGCACTCCCTGTATATATATATATATATATATATACAGTATATAAAAGCAATACTTTCTAATTTCTACTTTCCCTAAATTTCCCCTGTTAAACATACTACAGTTTCTCTTATCTGCATTTACCTTCTACTCCCTTCTCCTTAAAGTCACAGTTCTCCCTTTAACAAATAGCACTCAAACTATTCATATCTCTCCTTCTCTTCCACACCCCCTCTACAATGCACATGCACTCTTTTCCTATCTCACATTTCTCAGCCAACCATGCTCCACTAAAACTAAGCTTAGATGCTCATAGAAGACACACTCTCATCTTCTTTCTCTTACCATTTTTCTTCTCTCTGCAGCCGGGGATGTCTTGCTTAACCCAGGTCCACCCTCTGGCTCTCTCTGCTCACTAACCCGACTGACACCTACAAAACCTTGTCCACGTAACCCTTTCAACCTTATTAACTGCAATAAGCATTCATATATTCACGACCTATTCATTTCACGATCACTTGTTAGCCCTCACAGAAACTTGGTTCTCCTCCTTTAACACAACTGCTGTAGCCTCTCTATCCTTTGGCGGCCTAAACTTCAGTCACACTCCAAGGTCAGGAGATAGAAAAGGAGGGGGAGTAGGCATTATTTTGTACCTCCCACTGCATTCCCTCACCCCTCCCTTTGTTTCTCATCTTTTAAAGTTCATGCTATTCATTTCTTCTCCCCTGTAGCTCTATGTGTTGCTGTTATCTATTAACCTCCTAGTCCAGCATCACAATTTCTAGACCACTTTGAAGCCTGGCTCCTACACTTCCTCTCTTGTAATGTCCCTTCTGTCATCTTAGGGGACTTCAACATACCCGTTGACATTTCTAACATTCCTGCTGCCTCTAAACTTCTATCTTTTACCCCCTCTTTTGGCTTCTCCTAGTGGATAACATTTCCAACCCACTGTGGAGGCAACTCAATTGACCTGGTCTTCAACAATCTCTGTGCCATATCCAACTTCTTTTTCCTCTCTCTGACCACCATCTACAAACTTTCTGTGCTACCTTACAGGGATTTAAATGACAGATTTCACAGACATTTCTGTATAACTTAAACTTCTGCTCTCCAACATTTTATCCCCCTCTTGTCCAGACCTTGTGGCCTTACTGTATAATT
Source organism: Bombina bombina (assembly GCF_027579735.1). Classification (NCBI taxonomy): domain Eukaryota; kingdom Metazoa; phylum Chordata; class Amphibia; order Anura; family Bombinatoridae; genus Bombina; species Bombina bombina. The sequence goes on along the minus strand of NC_069500.1, from coordinate 769,736,696 downwards.
CTGCACTAAAATCAACACTTGACAAAGCTGCACCCTCCACTGTTCACCGTGCATCATCCACTTAACAACTGTGTCAAACCAAACTTACCAGCTATCTTCAGTGATGTTCACGTCAGTGGAAAAACTTACACACCCGTGCTGATTTCCTGCTTTATATATTCATCCTCAGCTCATACAACTCTGCCGTCAGCCTGGCCAAACAAGTATATTTCTCCTCCCTTGTGTCAGCTCACGCATCCAACCCCAGAAGGCTGTTCTCAATCTTTAACTCCCTCCTTCATCCGCTTGCACCTTCACCCACTACTAAACTCACTACTAAAGTTATTGCTGATCCCTTTAAAACTAAAATTGACACAATTAGAAAAGACATCTCTCCCTTACACCCCTCACACCAAGTCCTCCTACACAGCCCTTCTATTAACAAAACTCTCTTCTACTTTCCTCCTGTAACTGAGGTCTTCATACTCCTTTCTTCAGCTCATCTCACAACTTGCCCACTTGATCCTATTCCTTCACAACTCCTTCCCTCTCTCTCTGCGTCTGTAATCTCCTGCCCTAACTAATCTATTTAACCAAACCTCATCACTGGGCTATTTCCTGATACATTCAAGCATGTGTCAATCACACCAATCCTAAAAAAGCCTTTGCTTGATCCCTCCATCACTTCAAACTATCGGCCAATCTCCTTACTTCCCTTTGCCTCCAAATTATTGGAATGAATGGTTTATAATCGTCTAACTCAATTTATCTCAACTAACTCCTTACTTGATCCTTACTAAAGACTCAACAGAAACCACTCTCACTAAAGTAACAAATGATCTGCTATCAGCTAAAGCAAATGGACACTACTTCTTACTACTTCTTCTAGATCTGTCTGCTGCTATCGAAACAGTTGACATCCTCTCCTCTTACAAATCCTACATTCATTTGGCATCCGAGACACAGCACTCTCCTGGTTTGCCTCATATCTCTCAAACCGCTTATGTTCAGTTTCCTTTAACAGCATAATCTCTGATCCTTTGCCCCTCTCGGTTCAAATACCGCAAGGCTCTGTCTTGGGTCCTTTGGTTTTCTTTCTCTATACATTCTCCCTAGGAAAACTTATAGGTTCCAGTACCATTTATATGGTGCTGATACCCAAATCTATCTTTCCTCTCCTGATATCTCTCCCTCTTTACTCAACCAGATTACCAAATGTCTCTGTGCAATTTCTACTTGGATGTACTCAAACTACCTCCAAATCAATCTGTCTAAAACTGAGCAGCTTCTTATTTCCCCCTCTACGAGACATCCAAAACCTGACATTTTCCTTACAGTTGGAGACTCAACACCTTACCCCAGGTTTACTGTCTGGGGTTCACAGGTGACCGTGAACTCACATTTACTCCACATATATAAGCACTTGCCAAATCCTGCTGTGCACACCTATGCAACATTTCCAGAATTCATGCTTTCCTTATCCAAGAAACTAAAAAAACATTAATTCATTCCCTCATTCTGTCATGCATTGACTACTGCCATCTATTCCTAAATGGCCTTCCCAAACACCGCCTCTCCCCCTTCAATCTATAATGAATGCTTCAGCTAGACTCACCCACCTATTTCGCTGATCTACATTAGCTACTCCGCTCTACATACTTATACACTGACTCCCCATACACTCCAGAATCCAATTCAAAGTATTAACCATAACCTATAAAGCAATCAACAGCCTCATTCCCAACTATATTTCCTCTCTCATCTCCAAATATTCACGACCCATTCTCTTAGATCAACCTCTGACCTACGTCTCTCCACTCCTATTCTCTCCACGTCCCTCTACCCCCTCCATAACTTTTCATGTGCTGCTCCTGTCCTCTGGAACTCTCTAACCTGCTTCATCAAACTGTCTTCAACCTTGTATAGCTTCAGACACTCCTTGAAATTACACCTATCCAGAGGCTTAACATCTCTCATCTGTTTTCCATCTTACCCAAAATAATTTCTGAACTGCCCTGACTTCACTGATGCAAATAACATCCATGTGACAAGCTACCCAAAACCTTATGTCTCTGCACCCTCAACCTGTAGACTGTAAGTTCATTCAGAGCAGGGCCCTCTTCCTCATGTACTACATCTGTATAGTCTGTTATGTTTTTGTATCTTATCACAAATCCCTGTCATATATCCCTATCTCTGTATTTTTAAATATTTGATATTTAATATTTAAAGAAAGCACATTGAAGTTAGCAATTCATCATGTACGCTAACCTGACCACGTATATTTTACAGTACTATGTTCTTCACATAGAAAATAAAACACTTTGTATTATTAAATATATATTTCTATATATATCTGATACTGTTAATATAAAATATATATCTATACCTATATATCTATAGGTATAAATATACAGGTATAGGTATATATATATATATATATATATATATACAATAAAAATTACCTTGCTCTGTATGTGAAGAACATTGGAATGTGAACTATTCACAAATCCTGTCTGTTAGCGCATGAGTATAGGTGTTAGGTGTTTTTCAGTTTGCATGCTCCTTTGACTTCTATGAGGAGAATAAGTTAACGAGGTCACAATGTTTGGTTAGGGCGCATCGGGTTTTGCTCATCCGCAGACTTTTTTTTACTTTCAACTCATAATACGTGAGCTACCTGATGTGCGCGAAAAGCCTATGGGGGATATGTATCAAGCCGTCAACCGCAAATACACCGGAATTCTGCAGCGTAATTGTTGCGAGATTGATCCGACCTACTGATCAAAGCCTACAGACTGGCAAAAGTTGAAATTTGTGATGTAACATACGATCCGCCGGTCTCAATCTGACGCAGATCAATGCTTACGTCATTACAGATGTTCCGAATACACATTCGGCTCTATCTGACACTTTTTCCCATTTATCAAATTTCTAACAGGTACGCTCGCGGCTATTCCGGATTTGAGCAGCTCTCATCCTATTGGCTGTTCCAATCAGCCAATAGGATTGAGCTCTCATCCTATTAGCTGATTGGAACAGCCAATAGGATTTTAGCAGCTCTAATCCTATGGGCTGATTGAAATCCTTCAGCCAATAGGAATGCAAGGGACGCCATCTTGGATGACGTCACTTGCATTGAAGTTCCAGCTTACGGCGGCAACCGTATGAAGAGGAGCTCTGTGCCAGATGTCTTCAGGATGGTCTGGATGAAAACTTCTTGCCACATGGATGAGGACTTCGCCGGCTAGATGAAGATGGAAGAGGCCGTCCGGATGAAAACTTCTTGCCGCCTGGATGAAGACTTCTTGCCGGCTGGATGGATCCTTCAAGCGGGACTTCAATAACTGTAAGTGGATCGTTGGGGGTTAGTGTTTATTTAAGGTTTTTTTGGGTGGGTTTTATTTTTAGATTAGGGTCTGGGCAGTAAAAGAGCTAAATGCCCTTTTAAGGGTAATGCCCATACAAATGCCCTTTTCAGGGCAATTGGGAGCTTAGGTTATTTTAGATAGGTTTTTTTTTATTTGGGCGGTTGGTTGGTTGGGTGGTGGGTTTTACTATTGGGGGTATTCCCTTTTAAGAGCCATTGGTAGTTTATTGTAGGCTAGGGTTTTTTTATTTGGGGGGGGCTTTTTTATTTTGATAGGGCTATTTGATTATGTGATTTGCTTTTTTCCGTAATTTTGTGTTTTTAATTTTTTGTAACTTAGTGTTTATTTTTTTTGGTAATTTAGTAATTTGTAATAAGGTTTAATAGTAGATTTAAATCATTTTAGTAGGGTTAGGTTTTTTTAATATTATTATTATTGTTTATTTATAAAGCGCCGACAGATTCCGCAGCGCTGCCCATTGGTACAAGGATAACAGTACAATGGAGAAACAATACGATAAGACAAGTACAGGGGGAATTGAGGGCCCTATTCCCGTGGGAACTTACAATCTAGATGATATATGTAATTTAGTTTATTTAATTGCTAGTTTATTTTAAATGTAGTATAATAGTTAGGGTAGGTTAATTAATAGTTTAAAAATAGTTTCTTTAATTCTTCAGGTAAGTTAAAATTTATTTTAAGATAAGGATGTTGTAATTTTATTTAAAGTTAGCGGGTTGTTAGGTTTAGGGGTTAATAGCTTAACTCAGTTTATAGAGATGTGGGGGGTTGGCGGTTTAGGGGTTAATAGGTTTAGTTAGTGGTAGTGATGTGGGAGGCCAGAGGTTTAGGGGTTAATACGTTTATTTAGTGGCGGCGGGGTCCGGGAGCGGCAGTATAGGAGTTAAAAACTTTATTTAGGTTGCGGCGGGGTCCAGGAGCGGCAGGATAGGGGTTAATAACTTTATTTAGGTTGCGGCGGGGTCCAGGAACGGCGGGATAGGGGTTAATAACTTTATTTAGGTTGCAGCGGGGTCCGGGAGCTGTGGTAGGGGTTAAACATTTTAGTATAGTGGAGGCATTTAGTGACAGGGTATAAATAAAGTTGGTAAAAAGCCGAATAGACGCAAGATCGATGATTGCTAGTTAACAACAGTCCGATGCTCATCGTCTCGTACTTGGTGCGCGTCTTTTCGCTGGCTTTTTTTTATAATTATGGAGAGTGTATTGAGATACACGGCCACGATGTTAGGTGAGCGTATTGATGCCGTAGAATGCAACACAGTTGACGGCTTGATAGATATCCCCCTACGTCTAAAATAAATAAATAGCGCTCCACTCGTAATCTAGCCCAAAGTGTGGTGAAGTATTGTAGCAGCTATATTTCTTCTGCATCTGTGTTTCCTCTCTCACATTTTTCTTAATCTATTTCCTTGAGGTACCAAATAATTGCTCTAGGGCTCTAGCTATAACAACACTCACAGACACACATTATCTCTCACACATACATGCAAAGTGTGTAGCATTTGAATTATTTCTATAAAATGATTTTGTCTTTGTTACTCTCAGTTACCAATAAAATACATTTTTTTCACTGCTTGTCTTAATTAAGTTTATGTCACGCTTTCAAGCACATCCCATGGCAGGCAAATTGAACTGAGATAGATGGGGGCCTTTAGTGAAAATAGTCTATACTTAATCTCACATGAAATGGAATTGAAAAAGTGATAAAGATATTTTAAAAGCCTTCCTTAATATAAAATAGTATAAATTTACTATAGTAATAAACACTAAATTTGGCAAAGAGCACTAATGACTTGTTTATCTCTTGAAGCTTAAAGTTGAGTACTTGCAACTTGACTTGGACTTGTCTGCCTTAACTTATGACTTGACATCGGACTTGCCTCTGTTGACTCAGGACTTGACTTGAGACTTGAATGCAAAGATTCAAGGCTCTCTTGTGACTTGTAAAACAATGACTTGGCCTCACCTCTGATCTACAGTATATATATTTATATAGATATATAGCTATATATACATATATATATAGAAATATATATGTAAAAAAAAAAATCTAAGTTAAGAACATAGGTATTTGAAATATTCTTAACACACCTTCGGCTATAGTGCAGTTTTCCTAACGTACCTTCGGGTTAGGCCTTTTTAGCGTACCCCATAGAAGTCTAGGGGTAAAGCGAGTTAGTTCACTGTTTCCAACCTCCAGATGTTAGCATGCCTGCATTTCGCTCGAGCAATAACTTTTTACTACTCAGAAACCTGCTGGACCTGATCAGACACAATCAGTCATGGATGGAGTCATGCAACTGGCACTGGTGATTGGCTCATCAGCTGTTTTTGCTATACACCTCCAAACAGTACTTTAACTATATGTTTAATGTATTTGTGGAAGTTAAACACAGTGTTGTAGGGTAGGTAGTACTAAAATTACATGCTCTAACAAATTATTATTGTCCTTTTAAAAAGAGAAGCCCCCTATTTTCATGGAGCTCTAGACCAGTGTTCAGGTTGCCTTGTGGTTAATCCCATTCTGAATCTTTGGGTATTATTTGTCCTAAGTGTATCATTTTGCAGCATTCCAGTAAGTTGTCAAACTTCTCTAATTTTTAATATTGGTTTTCATTTGATTTACCCCTCATGGAATGCTGAATATGTTGTAGAATTCATAATCCTTAGAAATAGGGCATTCATTAAAGCTGCTATAAAAACACAAATCAGCGCCACTTTATTTTTTCTCTTTTCTTATTTATTTAAGTGTTGTTTAAGGAACATTATACTCATATGCTAAATAACTTGAAAATGATGCAGCATAACTGTAAAAAGCTGACAAGAAAATATCACCTAAACATCTCTATGTAAGAAATGAAGATATTTTATCTCGAAATTTCTTTAGCTTGCAAAAGTAGGTGCTCTGGTAACAGTTATACTTCAGCTACTGTCCAGTCACAAGTTGAAAAAAAAACAATAGCCAATCAGCATCAGCAGTACTGAGGTCATCCTATGCTTTGCTGTGATCTCATGAGATTTCACTGAAATCTTGTGAGATTTCATAATAGACTTTCTTTAACTGAATAGGGAAAAAACATACCAGATGCACACTTCCTTGCAAGTCCTGGGACAAGTATCCTGCTTGGCTGCTTAAAGTCCCTTTACAATGGGATGTGAATACTCCTTTTTTAGATGATATTTTCTAGTCAGCTTTTTACAGTTATGCTGCATCACTTCCAAGTGCTTCAACATTTGGGTACCATGACCATTTAAATTCAAACTAATTCTCCATAAATTATTTAATGCTATTAATGTAAGTGGAACATTGCAACGTCAATCATTATTTGTTTTGCTTGTTTTTACTGTAAAATACCTTTATTTTTGTGTAATATCTATACTTGTCCCATGCATGATTGTCTGGTCCAGCTAGTGCAGAGTAATTGTTTAGACCAATGTACAAACACATTTACAGTTAACCCTAATTTGTCACAATAAAAGGATGTAAGAAAAAAAACTTACTCACCATGGTTTTCAAGCAGGTTGTTAGCATGGTGTGCAGCTTTTTGCAAATAATTAATGTTAAAGTTTTACATTTTTTTAAAACATTTATTTTCCTTGTGTAACTTTTACTTAAAGGCACACTAAACACGTAATTACAAGGCATTTATGTTGCTATGGAATAACATATTTGCCAAGTCTAAACATTTTTAAAACAAATTAACACCTTGTTTGCTGCAATTGTATTTCAATAGACAAACTCCACCCATAACTTGAAGGAGCCAATCAAGGCTTTAGTCTGCAGACAGGAAGGCTAGCCACGGTCATTGTGTTAGTATAACGTAAATTGATTTGCAGTCTTTATCTACTGTTAAGACAATAAGAGAAAGATATGTAGAAGAGAATTAGAAAATCTAAAAAATAAATAATGCAAGTATATTACAAAGTTGTTTTACTATGGATTTTATATAAGAAACAGAATGCTTGGTTTCTGTAAAGACACTAAAGACAGGTAGGTTTCATGATCATCATCATCATTATTATTTGTAGTCTTCACCTGTAAAAAGAAAAGTCAACCTGAAGACAAAAGAGTTCACTTTCATTCGGCTACATTACGCCTAATCCCCCTAATAAAATAAAAAGCCCCCCAAAATAATAAAAAGCCCTACCCTATACTAAATTACAAATAGCCCTTAAAAGGGCCTTTTGCAGGGCATTGCCCCAAAGTAATCAGCTCTTTTACCTGTAAAAAAAATACAATACCCCCCCAACATTAAAACCCACCACCCACACACCCAACCCTACTCTAAAACCCACCCAATACCCCCTTAATAAAAACTAACACTAACCCCTTGAAGATCACCCTACCTTGAGACGTCTTCACCCAACCGGGCAGAAGTGGTCCTCCAGACAGGCAGAAGTCTTCATCCTATCCTGGCAGAAGAGGACCTCCAGACGGGCAGAAGTCTTCATCCAAGCGGCATCTTCTATCTTCATCCATCCGGTGCGGAGCGGGTCCATCTTCAAGACATCCGACGCGGAGCATCCTCTTCATCCGACGGCCGACGACTAAATGACGGTACCTTTAAGTGACGTCATCCAAGGTGGCGTCCCTTCAATTCCGATTGGCTGATAGAATTCTATCAGCCAATCGGAATTAAGGTAGAAAAAATCCTATTGGCTGATCCAATCAGCAAATAGGATTGAAGTTCAATCCTATTGGCTGATCCAATCAGCCAATAGGATTGAGCTTGCATTCTATTGGCTGATTGGAACAGCCAATAGAATGCAAGCTCAATCCTATTGGCTGATTGGATCAGCCAATAGGATTTTTTCTACCTTAATTCCGTACCTGTAAGACTCGTAATACCAGCGGGCGTTAAAAAGCAGCGTTGGGACCTCTCAACGCTGCTTTTTAACCCTAACGCAAGACTCGTAATCTAGGCGATTATGTTTTAGCTTATGTGTCCTTTAGTTTAAGAGTTTTAGCATCCTCTATATCCACCCCTGAAAGGAATAATAATGCAGGAAGACTGCAGAATGTGAAGCACATTAATGACAGCAATCATTTGTATCACAGTTATCAGTGCTTTAAAAAATATTATGACTGGGTGTGCCATGGCAGAATCAAAGCAGGTTTGCTCTGGAAACTAAAGCATTTGTCCTGAAGAGGAAGATATGGGAGGGGAAAGGCTCCCAAACCAAACTATGGTAATGCGGAAAGGATGAGCGCTCTGTATAGGGTAAAATGATATATCCTGTTTGAGGAAGTTTCCAGTTCCCATTGGTTGCTTGTTGTTTGCTCTTGTTAGATATCTTTAAAAATATAAAACAAATATTGCATAAGTATGATTTTACATGTTTTCAGCTACTTAAAGGGACACTAAACCCAATTTTTTCTTTTGTGATTCAGATAGAACATGCTATTTTAGGCAACTTCTATTTTACTCCTATTATCAAATTCTCTTCATTCTCTTTGTATCTTTATTTGAAAAGCAAGAATGTAAGTTTAGATGCCGGCCCAATTTTGGTGAACAACCTGGGTTGTTCTTGCTGATTGGTGGATAAATTCACCCACCAATAAACAAGTGCTGTCCAGGGTTTGAACCAAAAATTGGCTGGCTCCTTAGCTTAGATGCCTTCATTTTCAAATACAAATAGCAAGAGAACGAATAAAAATTGATAATAGGAGTCAATTAGAAAGTTGCTCAAAATTGCATGCTCTATCTGAATCATGAAAGAATAAAATTGGGTTCAGTGTCCCTTTAACTGCAAAGAGCTCCAATGCACAAATATATGTCTTTATATGCATAAATATGTATTTATGTGTTTATATGTGTATATATGTATGTAAATACATATATAAACATACAAATACATACACACACACACATATATATATATACATATACTGTATATATATATATATATATATATATATATATATATATACATATCCATCTTTAGAGATGTATATGTATGTATCTCTATATTAAAGCCCTTTGTCTGCTTTTTTTCTGACACCTGGGACCTCTTTGAGCCAGTATAACTATTTTGTGCAATATTATTTTTAATTATTTTTATTAGATGGTGTTATTATGAGTGTAATTGTACTCTGTAATGCATTCTTCATGTGTTTTTTGACACGTTATAGATAGTTTTGCGTAACATTTAACCATAGCTCTGAGGTTGCGGTAATCATTCTAGCGTAAGTCGCAATTGAGTTCACACGTTCACATTTACTTTCAACTTGTAATACAAGCGCTCCTTCCAACATGTGCAAACAGCCGCAATAAACCTGATATGGCTTGTGAGAAATAGCACGCCACTAGTAATCTGGCCCAGAGTGTCTGTAGCAGGTCCTCGATGCCAAGGGAAAATACGAAAATTGGTTGCTGGCACCAGGGAAAACATTTTGTTGGGAATGTTTTTCCTGAACCTCTTCGGATCCATACAAGCCACACAAATATGAGGTCCCTTAGCTGAGAAATGATAGATTCCTTTAATACCTTCTTTCTAATGCCCTAGAGAGGATGGCAACTATAGTATGTAACAGCATGCAGCCATACATAATACCATGCATATATTGCTAAAGAAATACAATAGCAACATATATCATAACATGCAGAGAGCTTTAGTTATATATTGGGGTACATAGCAGCATACTGTAATTGATATAGTAACATTCAGAGAGCTATCATATCATTTTAATAGGCCCAATGATGGACACACAGTATATGCACATTATTTTGCCAATTTATGCTTTACACACAGTCACAATTACGTATTGGTATTGTTTGTATCCTGATAGGCACATTTATACACCTTTTTGTACTTGCTAAAAGAATTATTGAAACACATTAACTTAATAGCTTCATTTGCATATATTCTAATCAGTTAATATCCACCCCTAACTTGGCGAGGTTTCCATGGAAACTAATATGCAATTAACTCTTGGATAACTAGAGTAGCCCACAGTATAGTGAGCAAAGATATTAAAAATATGTTCATATATATATATATAATTATTTTCACTTTTCCAAATATAACAAATATATGTGTATAAGCAATTGAAACTATTGTGTAGGAAAAAAGGAAAATAGGAAGGAAAATGGCAAGGTAGGATAGCTTAAAGGAAGAGAGATTAATTCCTAGTGTTTGATAGTTTTGTTACATGGAGAATATTAGCAGTCGCCAGAATAATATAAATTTAAAGGAACATTAAAATACTTTTTAAACCATCTGCAAACAAAATTAAGGTTTTATTAGAATTTAAACTGTTCTTGAAAAGTTCTTTGAGTATAGTTTTCACCTTGCTTTTGTTGTGACCAGTTGGGGACAGGTATGAAAGAGGTCCTGCACAAGTGTTCCCCATGTAGAATGTTACAGGGACAGGGCTCTAGATCTTCCATGGTGCCCTGTAGCTTTTTGTGGGCAGCGAAAAAGCATCATTTTTCAAGTACAGAGAAAGTGGTAGAAAAAAAGGAAAGTGCATTGTGTGTTTTTTTAATACAGATAACCATTAACCATTTCATGGGGGGATTTTGAGTTTGATGTCCCTTTAACATCTGAAATGAGGAAAAAGGAAGCTGAGTCCCAGGGTCAGTAATGGAGTTTATTGCAATGCAGGCTTACAACAGGTTAGGTGAACTCCATCTAACGCGTTTCGCGCATGGGCACATGCGCTTCATCAGAGATGTGTCCCTTTAACATCACCAGGTTCAACTGTTTTTATTTAGCAATAGACTTGGTTGTAGTTGACATATTCTGATGTTATGATGTTCTCAAGCTACTGGAAAATCTGAGCTCCGTCACCGTGAATCCCATATTTACAAACAATTTTCCTTGCATCTAAAAGGGCAGCTACATTTCTGCCATAAATGTTATGCTCCCGACGACTACTTCCCATCATTTAAAGGGACAGTAAACACTTTGAGATTATAATATAAATTGCTTAATTATGCACATTTGTTTCGCCCTTTTTCCTGTAATTTAAAGGGACAGTCTACTCCAGAATATTTATTGTTTAAAAAGATAGATAACCCCTTTATTACCCATTTCCCAGTTTTGCATAACTAACACAGTTATATAAATATACTTTTTGTCTCTGTGGTTTCCTTGTATCTTAGCCTCTGCAGACTGCCCCCTTATTTCAGTTCTTTTGACTGACTTGAATTATAGTCAATCCACTGAAAAATAACTGTAGAAAACACAGTGTTATTCTGTTATAATATAGACCAGATTCTGATTGTATGTTAAACTACTAGAAAACTGCAGACATTTTTTTGCAATTACAAGGTGTTTACTGTTCCTTTAAATACATGTCAGAGACTGAAGCATATCATTGTTATTACTGTATTTCCTCCTTTTGTTATCCCTAATAATGACTTTTTCAGCACAGTTTTCCATGGGTCATAAATCATATTGTTACCCCTGATACTACTTTAAAGGGACAGTCTAGGCCAAAATAAACTTGCATGATTCAGATAGAGCATGTAATTTTAAACAATTTTCCAATTTACTTTTATCACCAATTTTGCTTTGTTCTCTTGGTATTCGTAGTTGAAAGCTTAACCTAGGAGGTTCATATGCTAATTTCTTAGACCTTGAAGGCCGCCTCTTTCAGATTGCATTTTAACAGTTTTTCACCACTAGAGGGTGTTAGTTCACGTATTTCATATAGATAACACTGTGCTCGTGCACGAGAAGTTATCTGGGAGCAGGCACTGATTGGCTAGACTGCAAGTCTGTCAAAAGAACTGAAAAAAGGGGCAGTTTGCAGAGGCTTAGATACAAGATAATCACAGAGGTTAAAAGTATATTATTATAAATGTGTTAGTTATGCAAAACTGGGAAATGGGTAATAAAGGGATTATCTATCTTTTAAAACAATAAAAATTCGGATGTAGACTGTCCCTTTAAATAAATAATATAATTTTTCTCAGGACTACCACTTATTATGCCTCCCAATATCCCCTTAGGTCTTAAAGAGCAAATGATTTGGCTGCAGTTTCTGATAGCATCACCTACTTTAAACAGAATTTTAGAGAACTCTGCACTTTTACATCTGCTCAATTGCAGAGCATGTGTGCCCCTAGGCCAGTGATGGCAAACCTTGGGACTCCAGATGTTTTAAAACTACATTTCCCATGATGTTCAAATGGACTACAGAGTGCTTAAGCATCATGGGAAATGTAGTTCGGAAACATCTAAAGTGTTCGCCATCACTGCCCTAGGCTCTCTTTTTAGGTACGATTATCTAAAGCTCTGAGCTCTGGCGAGATTATGTACAAACCTTAGTAAATACTGCAAGATCCCTCAAATAATTTTTAAAAGCAAATTTTATCTTTAGAGCAGGTTATCTAGCTATACAGAGTTCTGAATGTGAAGGACTGTTTTATCGATCCGATAAAAATCGTCGCCCGCAAAAGCTGGCGACGCCAATATTTGCGCGGGTTTGGTATCCTATATACGGCGTAACCTAGAAGTTACGCGCGTATATTTCTGCCGTCGCCCGTAGTTTTTTGGGCCATAGGCAGGTATACCAAACCAGCGCAGTTTGGTATCCAATATACAGCGTAAGGACTTACGTGGCGAAAATGGAGAAATCTTACTCCATTTTCACCTCGCCACAAAAAGCAGCCGTAAGAAGCCTTACGTTGACTATTGGAGCCCCGTAACTCCCTAAACTAGCTGCTAAATAAACCTTACACCTAACGCATGCGCAATGTCTATCTAGCTGTCAACCACGATCTGCTAAATAAAACCTAACACCTAACGCATGCGCAATGTCTATCTACCTGTCAACCGCTATCCCCCGCCGCAATCCCTAATAAAGTATTTAACCCCTAAACCGCCGCCATCTACATAAACTAACCCCCTACTGTGAGCCCCTAAAACCGCCACCATCTAACTGATCTATCCCCTACTGTGAGCCCCTAAAACCGCCACCATCTAACTGATCCATCCCCTAATGTGAGCCCCTAAAACCGCCACCATCTACCTGATCTATCCCCTAATCTGACCCCTTACACCGCCGCCAGCTATATTAATATTATTAACCCCTAATCTAATATCCATAAAGTAATAAGCTCTATTACCAGCCCTTAAAAGGGCCTTTTGCGGGGCTTTGCCCCAAAGTTAACAGCTCTTTTGCCCTATAACCTGCCCTCCCTACACCGCCGCCACCTATATTAATGGTATTAACCCCTAATGTAAGCCCCTTACACCGCCGCCATCTATATTAAAATTATTAACCCCTAATTTAATCTACCTACCCAGCCGCCAGCTATATTATCTATATTAACCCTAAGTATAATATAGTTAATATAGTTATTACATTATATATATTAACTATATTAACCCTAATTATATTAGGGTTAATATAGTTAATATAGTTACTATAGTATTTATATTAACTATATTAACTCTATCTAACCCTAACACTAAATTCTTATTAAATAAATCTAATTTATATTATAAAATAAAATATTCCTATTTAAATCTAACTAACCTATAAAATAAACCCTAAGATAGCTACAATATAATTAATAATTACATTGTAGCTATGTTAGGGTTTATATTTATTTTACAGGTAAATTGTTAATTATTTAACTAGGTATAATAGCTATTAAATAGTTATTAACTATTTAATAGCTACCTAGTTAAAATAATTACCCAATTACCTGTAAAATAAATCCTAACCTAAGTTACAAATACACCTACACTATCAATAAATTAAATAAACTACAAATATCTATCTAAAAATACAATTAAATGAACTAAACTAAATTACAAAAAAAACCCCACTAAATTACAAAAAATAAAAAAAAGATTACAAGATTTTTAAGCTAATTACACCTATTCTAAGCCCTCTAATAAAATAATAAAGCCCCCCAAAATAAAAAAAATTCCCTACCCTATTCTAAATTTAAAAAAGTTCAAAGCTCTTTTACCTTACCAGCCCTTAAAAGGACCTTTTGTGGGGGCATGCCCCAAAGAGAACTGCTCTTTTGTCTAAAAAAAAAAAACACAATACCACCCCCCAACATTACAACCCACCACCCACATACCCCTAATCTAACCCAAACCCCCCTTAAATAAACCTAACACTACCCCACTGAAGATCTCCCTACCTTGTCTTCACCACACCGGGCCGAACTCCTCATCCGATCCGGGCGATGTCTTTATCCAAGCGGCAGCAAAGTCTTCTTCCATCCGGCAGCATCTTCCATCAAACGGCATCTTCAATCTTCATTCATCGCTCCTCCGACGCGGAGCATCCATCCCGGCCGATTGGTTCAGCCAATCGGATTGAACTTGAATCTGATTGGCTGATTCAATCAGCCAATCAGATTTTTCTACCTTAATTCCGATTGGCTGATAGAATCCTATCAGCCAATCGGAATTCGACGGACGCCATCTTGGATGACGTCATTTAAAGGTACCTCATTCGTCGTTCAGTCATCGGCCGGGATGGATGCTCCGCGTCGGAGGAGCGACGAATGAAGATTGAAGATGCAGTTTGATGGAAGATGCTGCCGGATGGAAGAAGACTTTGCTGCCGCTTGGATAAAGACATCGCCCGGATCGGATGAGGAGGTCGGCCCGGTGTGGTGAAGACAAGGTAGGGAGATCTTCAGGGGGGTAGTGTTAGGTTAATTTAAGGGGGGTTTGGGTTAGATTAGGGGTATGTGGGTGGTGGGTTGTAATGTTGGGGGGTGGTATTGTGTTTTTTTTTTCAGGCAAAAGAGCAGTTTTCTTTGGGGCATGCCCCCACAAAAGGCCCTTTTAAGGGCTGGTAAGGTAAAAGAGCTTTGAAATTTTTTTAATTTAGAATAGGGTAGGGAATTTTTTTTATTTTGGGGGGCTTTATTATTTTATTAGGGGGCTTAGAATATGTGTAATTAGCTTAAAAATCTTGTAATCTTTTTTTTATTTTTTGTAATTTAGTGGGGTTTTTTTTTGTAATTTAGTTTAGTTTATTTAATTGTATTTTTAGATAGATATTTGTAGTTTATTTAATTTATTGATAGTGTAGGTGTATTTGTAACTTAGGTTAGGATTTATTTTACAGGTAATTGGGTAATTATTTTAACTAGGTAGCTATTAAATAGTTAATAACTATTTAATAGCTATTATACCTAGTTAAAATAATTAACAATTTACCTGTAAAATAAATATAAACCCTAACATAGCTACAATGTAATTATTAATTATATTGTAGCTATCTTACGGCTAGATTTAGAGTTTTGTCGGTAACGACCCGAAAAGCTAACGCTGGCTTTTTCTGGCCGCACCTTTTAAATAACTCTGGTATTGAGAGTCCACAGAATGGCTGCGTTAGGCTCCAAAAAAAGGAGCGTAGAGCATATTTAACGCAACTTCAACTCTCGATACCAGAGTTGCTTACGTACGCGGCCAGCTTAAAAAACGTGCTCGTGCATGATTCCCCCATGGGAAACAATGGGGCTGTTTGAGCTTAAAAAAAACCTAACACCTGCAAAAAAGCCGCGTTCAGCTCCTAACGCAGCCCCATTGTTTGCTATGGGGAAACACTTCCTACGTCTGCACCTAACACTCTAACATGTACCCCGAGTCTAAACACCCCTAACCTTACACTTATTAACCCCTAATCTTCTGCCCCCACTATCGCTGACCCCTGCATATTATTTTTAACCCCTAATCTGCCGCTCCGTAAACCGCCGCTACTTACATTATCCCTATGTACCCCTAATCTGCTGCCCCTAACACCGCCGACCCCTATATTATAATTATTAACCCCTAATCTGACCCCACAACGTCGCCTCCACCTGCCTACACTTATTAACCCCTAATCTGCCGAGCGGACCGCACCGCTATTATAATAAAGTTATTAACCCCTAATCCGCCTCACTAACCCTATAATAAATAGTATTAACCCCTAATCTGCCCTCCCTAACATCGCCGACACCTAACTTCAAACATTAACCCCTAATCTGCCGACTGGAGCTCACCGCTATTCTAATAAATTTATTAACCCCTAAAGCTAAGTCTAACCCTAACACTAACACCCCCCTAAGTTAAATATAATTTAAATCTAACAAAATTAATTAACTCTTATTAAATAAATTATTCCTATTTAAAGCTAAATACTTACCTGTAAAATAAATCCTAATATAGCTACAATATAAATTATATTTATATTATAGCTATTTTAGGATTTATATTTATTTTACAGGTAAAAACATCAGAAAAATATTACAACAATTTTAAACTAATTACACCTACTCTAAGCCCCCTAATAAAATAACAAAGACCCCCAAAATAAAAAAATGCCCTACCCTATTCTAAATTACTAAAGTTCAAAGCTCTTTTACCTTACCAGCCCTGAACAGGGCCCTTTGCGGGGCATGCCCCAAAGAATTCAGCTCTTTTGCCTGTAAAAAAAACACACACAATACCCCCCCCCAACATTACAACCCACCACCCACATACCCCTAATCTAACCAAAACCCCCCTTAAATAAACCTAACACTAAGCCCCTGAAGATCTTCCTACCTTATCTTCACCATACCAGGTTCACCGATCAATCCAGAAGAGCTCCTCCGATGTCCTGATCCAAGCCCAAGCGGGGGGCTGAAGATGTCCATGATCCGGCTGAAGTCATCATCCAAGCGGGAGCTGAAGAGGTCCATGATCCGGCTGAAGTCATCATCCAAGCGGGAGCTGAAGAGGTCCATGATCCGGCTGAAGTCTTCTATCAACGGCATCTTCAATATTCTTTCTTCCGGATCCATCTTGCAGACCTCCGACGCGGAACATCCTGCTGGCCCGACGGACTACCGACGAATGAAGGCTCCTTTAAGGAATGTCATCCAAGATGGCGTCCCTCGAATTCCGATTGGCTGATAGGATTCTATCAGCCAATCGGAATTAAGGTAGGAAAATTCTGATTGGCTGATGGAATCAGCCAATCAGAATCAAGTTCAATCCGAATGGCTGTTCCGATCAGCCAATAGAATGCAAGCTCAATCTGATTGGCTAATCGGATTGGCCAATCGGATTGAACTTGATTCTGATTGGCTGATTCCATCAGCCAATCAGAATTTTCCTACCTTAATTCCGATTGGCTGATAGAATCGTATCAGCCAATCGGAATTTGAGGGACGCCATCTTGGATGACGTCCCTTAAAGGAGCCTTCATTCGTTGGTAGTCCTTCGGGCCAGCAGGATGTTCCGCGTTGGAGGTCTGCAAGATGGATCCGGAAGAAAGAAGATTGAAGATGCCGTTGATAGAAGACTTCAGCCGGATCATGGACCTCTTCAGCTCCCGCTTGGATGATGACTTCAGCCGGATCATGGACCTCTTCAGCTCCCGCTTGGATGATGACTTCAGCCGGATCATGGACATCTTCAGCCCCCCGCTTGGGCTTGGATCAGGACATCGGAGGAGCTCTTCTGAATCGATCTGTGTACCTGGTATGGTGAAGATAAGGTAGGAAGATCTTCAGGGGCTTAGTGTTAGGTTTATTTAAGGGGGGTTTGGGTTAGATTAGGGGTATGTGGGTGGTGGGTTGTAATGTTGGGGAGGGGTATTGTATGTGTTTTTTTTTCCAGGCAAAAGAGCTGAATTCTTTGGGGCATGCCCCGCAAAGGGCCCTGTTCAGGGCTGGTAAGGTAAAAGAGCTTTGAACTTTAGTAATTTAGAATAGGGTAGGGCATTTTTTTTATTTTGGGGGTCTTTGTTATTTTATTAGGGGGCTTAGAGTAGGTGTAATTAGTTTAAAATTGTTGTAATATTTTTCTTATGTTTGTAAATATTTTTTTATTTTTTGTAACTTAGTTCTTTTTTATTTTTTGTACTTTAGTTAGTTTATTTCATTGTATTTATTTGTAGATATTGTATTTAATTTATTTATTGATAGTGTAGTGTTAGGTTTAATTGTAGGTATTTTATTTAATTAATTTATTGATAGTGTAGTGTTAGGTTTAATTGTAACTTAGGTTAGGATTTATTTTTCAGGTAATTTTGTAATTATTTTAACTATTTTAGCTATTGTACCTGGTTAAAATAAATACAAAGTTACCTGTAAAATAAATATAAATCCTAAAATAGCTATAATATAAATATAATTTATATTGTAGCTATATTAGGATTTATTTTACAGGTAAGTATTTAGCTTTAAATAGGAATAATTTATTTAATAAGAGTTAATTTATTTCGTTAGATTTAAATTATATTTAACTTAGGGGGGTGTTAGTGTTAGGGTTAGACTTAGCTTTAGGGGTTAATAAATTTATTAGAATAGCGGTGAGCTCCAGTCGGCAGATTAGGGGTTAATGTTTGAAGTTAGGTGTCGGCGATGTTAGGGAGGGCAGATTAGGGGTTAATACTATTTATTATAGGGTTAGTGAGGCGGATTAGGGGTTAATAACTTTATTATAATAGCGGTGCGGTCCGCTAGGCAGATTAGGGGTTAATAAGTATAGGCAGGTGGAGGCGACGTTGTGGGGGGCAGATTAGGGGTTAATAAATATAATATAGGGGTCGGCGGTGTTAGGGGCAGCAGATTAGGGGTACATAAGGATAACGTAAGTAGCGGCGCTTTGCGGTCGGCAGATTAGGGGTTAATTATTGTAGGTAGCTGGCGGCGACGTTGTGGGGGGCAGGTTAGGGGTTAATAAATATAATACAGGGGTCGGCGGTGTTAGGGGCAGCAGATTAGGGGTACATAAGGATAACGTAGTTGGCGGTCGGCAGATTAGGGGTTAAAAAAATGTAATCGAGTGGCGGCGATGTGGGGGGACCTCGGTTTAGGGGTACATAGGTAGTTTATGGGTGTTAGTGTACTTTAGAGCACAGTAGTTAAGAGCCTTATAAACCGGCGTTAGCCCAGAAAGCTCTTAACTACTGACTTTGTTTCTGCGGCAGGAGTTTTGTTGTTAGATTTCTAACGCTCACTTCAGACACGACTCTAAATACCGGAGTTAGAAAGATCCCATTGAAAAGATAGGATACGCAATTGACGTAAGGGGATCTGCGGTATGGAAAAGTCGCGGCTGAAAAGTGAGCGTTAGACCCTTTCCTGACTGACTCCAAAAACCAGCGGTAGCCTAAAACCAGCGTTAGGAGCCTCTAACGCTGGTTTTCACGGCTACCGCCAAACTCTAAATCTAGGCCTTAGGGTTTATTTTATAGGTAAGTATTTAGATTTAAATAGGAATATTTTAATTAATAATATTAATATTAGATTTATTTTAATAAGAGTTTAGTTAGGATGTTAGAGTTAGATAGGGTTATTATACTTAATATATATATATATAATATAATAACGATATTAACTATATTAACAATAATATAATTAGGGTTAATATAGTTAATATATATAATATAATAACTATATTAACTATATTAACCCTAATATAATTAGGGTTAATATAGTTAATATAGCTGGCGGCGGTGTAGGGGGATTAGATTAGGGGTTAATACATTTATTATAGGTGGCCGCGGTGTAGGGGGATGTAGATTGTAGGCAAAAGAGCAGTTTACTTTGTGACAAAGCCCTGCCAAAAGCCCTTTTAAGGGCTGGCAAAAGAGCTGTTACTTTGGGGCAATGCCACGCAAAAAGCCCTTTTCAGGGCTATTTGTAGGGTTAGACTTAGGTTTAGTGGTAGGGATAGTTTAGTATTTTAGGGGTTAATTAATTTAATATAGATGGCAGCGGGGTAGGGGGATTAGATTAGGGGTTAATAATTTTAAAATAGATAGCGGCGGGGTAGGGGCTCACTTTAGGGGGTAGGTAAGGTAGATGGCGGCGGTGTTAGGGGCTCACTTTAGGGGGTTATAGATTTAATATAGCTGGCGGCGGTTTAGGGGTTAATAACTTTATTAGGTTGCGGCGGGGTTAGGGAGCGGAGGTTTAGGGGTTAATACATATTTTATTGTTAGGCTAGTGAGGGGGGATAGCGGATAGAGGGTTAGACGTGTCGGGCTATGTTAGGGAGGCGTGTTAGACAGTGCGGGTGATTTCATACTTTAGTCAGGTTTTGTAGGAGCCGGCAGTTTCTAACGTGGTGCAAGTCACTGGCGACGCCAGAAATTTGTACTTGCGCAGATTTCTGGACATCGCTGGTTTATCCGACTTATGGCACGTTAGCATCAGACGGCGCCGTATATTGGATAGCTCGAGATGCGAGCTGAAACTGCGGG
The DNA here is from genome assembly GCF_027579735.1 of Bombina bombina. Classification (NCBI taxonomy): domain Eukaryota; kingdom Metazoa; phylum Chordata; class Amphibia; order Anura; family Bombinatoridae; genus Bombina; species Bombina bombina. Next base: position 769,716,152 of record NC_069500.1, on the reverse strand, counting down.
CGCCGCGGGTTCCCTCGCTTGCGCCGCAAACTATGCCGTATATCGGATCGCGCCCCCAATGTGGAGAAAAAAAAAAGGTTTGCATGATTTCTCTCAATGACTGTGAATTTTTGAGAGTAGGCCCATTTGTCTCAGACTCAGAGAAAAAAAACAATGCCATATCTGGAAAAGAGCAAACAGTTTCTGCATCCATGTCTCATGTGTCCTGATAGGAAGAAACATTAAAAACACACACACATATTACAATAAGTAAATATTTTATTTTACTCAAGTGGCGCACTAAAGTTAGCGTGGGTCGCGATAAGTAATATTGGAACTGTGCTAACTTGCGCGCATATTACAAGTTGAAAGTACAATAGTACCATATAAGCAGGGGCAATTGTAATTGCAACTGGGCCCCCAAGTGTGGGGGCCCAGCTTCCAAAAAAAAAAAAAAAAAAATTTAACAATAAAAAGCGTTGACCTGCCACTGCCTGCACTGTGACATGATGCTTCACTAGCATCTCTGACTACAGGGGTTAGTGTTTCTATTTTACCCATTGGTGTTTATGTGTGTGTGCGTGTATGTATGTGACTGTGTGTGTATTTATGCATGTATGTGTATGTGTGTATGTATGTATGTGACTGTGTGTGTATTTATGCATGTGTGTGTATGTATGTGACTGTGTGTGTATTTATGCATATATGTGTATGTGTGTATGTATGTATGTGACTGTGTGTGTATTTATGCATGTGTGTGTATGTATGTGACTGTGTGTGTATTTATGCATGTGTGTGTGTGTATGTATGTGACTGTGTGTGTATTTATGCATGTGTGTGTGTGTGTATGTATTTGACTGTGTGTGTATTTATGCATGTGTGTGTGTGTGTGTATGTATGTGACTGTGTGTGTATTTATGCATGTGTGTGTATGTATGTGACAGTGTGTGTATTTATGCATGTGTGTGTGTGTGTGTATGTATGTGACTGTGTGTGTGTATTTATGCATGTGTGTGTATGTATGTGACTGTGTGTGTATTTATGCATGTGTGTGTGTGTGTGTATGTGACTGTGTGTGTATTTATGCATGTGTGTGTATGTATGTGACTGTGTGTGTGTATTTATGCATGTGTGTGTATGTATGTGACTGTGTGTGTATTTATGCATGTGTGTGTGTGTGTGTATGTGACTGTGTGTGTATTTATGCATTTGTGTGTGTGTGTGTATGTATGTGACTGTGTGTGTGTATTTATGCATGTGTGTGTATGTATGTGACTGTGTGTGTATTTATGCATGTGTGTGTGTGTATGTATGTATGTGACTGTGTGTGTATTTATGCATGTGTGTGTGTATGTATGTGACTGTGTGTGTATTTATGCATGTATGTGTGTGTGTGTATGTTTGTGGAACCAGCAAATTACAGACCTTGTTACTACAGCATGGGGGGGGGAGGGGGGAAACAGTGTCAGTCTATACAGTACCACTATATACAGTACGGGGGGGGCTGGACCATGTCACAGACTACTGTGGTCACTTTATAAAGTACTGGGGCGGGTAGAATCAGGCCAGCCATCTCACCGGCAGATTACAGACTGTGTCACTGACTCACTATATACAGTACTGGTGGGTTAAACAGTGTCACTATATACCATCTCACAGACTGTGGGCACAGGGTACCTCCTTTTGCAGACATGTAATCTGATTCACATTTTTTTCTGTGTTGAATGTAAAAAAAATGTGTATCAAATTCACTTTTTTTTTAGATTCTTGCACCTGGGCCCTGTGGTTTCTAGTTATGCCTCTGCATATAAGTACAATATAAGTACATTAAAATAAAGTGTTACACTCATATATACACTATCTGATAAAAAAATTATTCATATACATATATGAATGCAGAGAAAGCTAGCTATTAGAGTTTATGATTAGACATCACAAGCTGATCTAAGCAGTGCACAGACGCATCAAGTCTGTTAGTTACTAAGGCCTAGATTTGGAGTTTGGCGGTAGCCGTGAAAACCAGCGTTAGAGGCTCCTAACGCTGGTTTTAGGCTACCTCCGGTATTTGGAGTCACTCAAAAAAGGGTCTAACGCTCACTTTTCAGCCGCGACTTTTCCATACCGCAGATCCCCTTACGTCAATTGCGTTTCTTATCTTTTCAATGGGATTTTTCTAACTCCGGTATTTAGAGTCGTGTCTGAAGTGAGCGTTAGAAATCTAACGACAAAACTCCAGCCGCAGAAAAAAGTCAGTAGTTAAGAGCTTTCTGGGCTAACGCCGGTTTATAAAGCTCTTAACTACTGTGCTCTAAAGTACACTAACACCCATAACTACCTATGTACCCCTAAACCGAGGTCCCCCCACATCACCGCCACTCGATTACATTTTTTTAACCCCTAATCTGCCGACCGCCACCTACGTTATACTTATGTACCCCTAATCTGCTGCCCCTAACACCGCCGACCCCTATATTATAATTATTAACCCCTAACCTGCCCCCCACAACGTCGCCGCCAGCTACCTACAATAATTAACCCCTAATCTGCCGTCCGCACGCCGCCGCCACCTACATTATAGCTATGTACCCCTAATCTGCTGCCCCTAACACCGCCGACCCCTATATTATATTTATTAACCCCTAATCTGCCCCCCACAACGTCGCCTCCACCTGCCTACACTTATTAACCCCTAATCTGCCGAGCGGACCGCACCGCTATCATAATAAAGTTATTAACCCCTAATCCGCCTCACTAACCCTATAATAAATAGTATTAACCCCTAATCTGCCCTCCCTAACATCGCCGACACCTAACTTCAAACATTAACCCCTAATCTGCCGACTGGAGCTCACCGCTATTCTAATAAATGTATTAACCCCTAAAGCTAAGTCTAACCCTAACACTAACACCCGCCTAACTTAAATATAATTTAAATCTAACGAAATAAATTAACTCTTATTAAATAAATTATTCCTATTTAAAGCTAAATACTTACCTGTAAAATAAATCCTAATATAGCTACAATATAAATTATAATTATATTATAGCTATTTTAGGATTAATATTTATTTTACAGGCAACTTTGTATTTATTTTAACCAGGTACAATAGCTATTAAATAGTTAAGAACTATTTAATAGCTAAAATAGTTAAAATAATTACAAAATTACCTGTAAAATAAATCCTAACCTAAGTTACAATTAAACCTAACACTATACTATCATTAAATTAATTAAATAAAATACCTACAATTACCTACAATTAAACCTAACACTACACTATCAATACATTAATTAAATACAATTCCTAAAAATAACTACAATGAAATAAACTAACTAAAGTACAAAAATAAAAAAGAACTAAGTTACAAAAAATAAAAAAATATTTACAAACATAAGAAAAATCTTACAACAATTTTAAACTAATTACACCTACTCTAAGCCCCCTAATAAAATAACAAAGCCCCAAAAATAAAAAAATGCCCTACCCTATTCTAAATTACTAAAGTTCAAAGCTCTTTTACCTTACCAGCCCTGAACAGGGCCCTTTGCGGGGCATGCCCCAAAGAATTCAGCTATTTTGCCTGTAAAAAAAAACCATACAATACCCCCCCAACATTACAACCCACCACCCACATACCCCTAATCTAACCCAAACCCCCCTTAAATAAACCTAACACTAAGCCCCTGAAGATCTTCCTACCTTGTCTTCACCTCACCGGGTATCACACCGATCCGTCCTGGCTCCGATATCTTCATCCAACCCAAGAGGGGGCTAGACATCCATCATCCGATGGCTGAAGAAGTCCAGAAGAGGGTCCAAAGTCTTCATCCTATCCGGGAAGAAGAGTAGATCCGGACCGGCAACCATCTTCTTCCAAGCGGCATCTTCTATCTTCATCCGATGAGGACCGGCTCCATCCTGAAGACCTCCACCGCGGACCCATCTTCATCCGGCGACGTCCAACTGAAGAATGACGGTTCCTTCGGATTGAACTTGATTCTGATTGGCTGATTCCATCAGCCAATCAGAATATTCCTACCTTAATTCCGATTGGCTGATAGAATCCTATCAGCCAATCGGAATTCGAGGGACGCCATCTTGGATGACGTCATTTAAAGGAACCGTCATTCGTCGTTCAGTCGTTGGCCAGGATGGATGTTCCACGTTGGAGGTCTTCAGGATCCTACCGATCCGCTCCGGATGGATGACGATAGAAGATCCCGCTTGGATGAAGACTTCAATCGGATGGAAGACCTCTTCTGCCCCGCTTGGATGAAGACTTCTACTGGATGGAGGACCTCTTCTTGCTCCGCTTGGATCAAGACTTCGGACCCTCTTCTGGACCGATTGCTGAACCCGGTGAGGTGAAGACAAGGTAGGGAGATCTTCAGGGGCTTAGTGTTAGGTTTATTTAAGGGGGGTTTGGGTTAGATTAGGGGTATGTGGGTGGTGGGTTGTAATGTTGGGGGGGGGGGGGGTATTGTATGTTTTTTTTTTACAGGCAAAAGAGCTGAACTTCTTTTCCCGCAAAGGGCCCTGTTCAGGGCTGGTAAGGTAAAAGAGCTTTGAACTTTAGTAATCTAGAATAGGGTAGGGCATTTTTTTATTTTGGGGGGCTTTGTTATTTTATTAGGGGGCTTAGAGTAGGTGTAATTAGTTTAAAATTGTTGTAATATTTTTCTTATGTTTGTAAATATTTTTTTATTTTTTGTAACTTAGTTCTTTTTTATTTTTTGTACTTTAGTTAGTTTATTTCATTGTAGTTATTTGTAGGTATTGTATTTAATTAATTTATTGATAGTGTAGTGTTAGGTTTAATTGTAGGTAATTGTAGGTATTTTATTTAATTAATTTATTGATAGTGTAGTGTTAGGTTTAATTGTAACTTAGGTTAGGATTTATTTTACAGGTAAATTTGTAATTATTTTAACTATTTTAGCTATTAAATAGTTCTTAACTATTTAATAGCTATTGTACCTGGTTAAAATAAATACAAAGTTACCTGTAAAATAAATATAAATCCTAAAATAGCTATAATATAATTATAATTTATGTTGTAGCTATATTAGGATTTATTTTACAGGTAAGTATTTATCTTTAAATAGGAATAATTTATTTAATAAGAGTTAATTAATTTCGTTAGATTAAAATTATATTTAACTTAGGGGGGTGTTAGTGTTAGGGTTAGCCTTAGCTTTAGGGGTTAATACATTTATTAGAATAGCGGTGAGCTCCAGTCGTCAGATTAGGGGTTAATAACTTTATAATAATAGCGGTGCGGTCCTGTCGGCAGATTAGGGGTTAATAAGTGTAGGCAGGTGGAGGCGACGTTGTGGGGGGCAGATTAGGGGTTAATAAATATAATATAGGGGTCGGCGATGTTGGGGCAGCAGATTAGGGGTACATAGGGATAATGTAAGTAGCGGCGGTTTACGGAGCGGCAGATTAGGGGTTAATAATAATATGCAGGGGTCAGCGATAGCGGGGGCGGCAGATTAGGGGTTAATAAGTGTAAGGTTAGGGGTGTTTAGACTCGGGGTACATGTTAGAGTGTTAGGTGCAGACGTAGGAAGTGTTTCCCCATAGCAAACAATGGGGCTGCGTTAGGAGCTGAACGCGGCTTTTTTGCAGGTGTTAGGTTTTTTTTCAGCTCAAACAGCCCCATTGTTTCCTATGGGGGAATCGTGCACGAGCACGTTTTTGAGGCTGGCCGCTTGCGTAAGCAACTCTGGTATCGAGAGTTGAAGCTGCGTTAAATATGCTCTACGCTCCTTTTTTGGAGCCTAACTCAGCCTTTATGTGGACTCTCAATACCAGAGTTATTTTTATGGTGCGGCCAGAAAAAAGCCGGCGTTAGCTTTTCGGGTCCTTACCGACAAAACTCTAAATCTAGCCGTTAGACAATAAGCACTAAGCATTGCGCTCACAGACCCACCAAAGCTGACAAGGGGAGGAAGCATATCGGCACAAGGTCTTCTCCCCCAGCCTTACCTTGTAAGGATATCAAAGAGATCAAGTATAGTTAAGCGCTGAGAGCGAAGGTTGAGGAGGAGATTAGTATTAATATAGGAAAAAATATATATAGGCGAAGATGCAATAAGTGTGGTTAAATAAAAATATAAAATATATGTATGATTCTTAGTGTACACTATGTATACAAAAAATATATATGCTATGAACATGAAATAAAGTGGAGGATGCTAGTATATACAATAAAACAATTTATTAAAATGTATCAAGCGAAATGCAATTGCAACAAATTAGGCAAATGTATCTAAAAGTATAGGGACGTCTCCCTTACTCGTTACTAATAGTAACACTCTTAAAATGTGAATTTTTAAAAATTTTTAGAAAGGAATTATTTCCGTATTTCGAGTACTTGCGATTTTAGCAAACAGTGGGGCAGTGTTGCCTGAGATGTCCAGTATAGCAATGAGGTAACTAGTGGATGTAAGGTCGAGTCGTTTGCTTCTCGGCGTTACCAAATGCTAATGAGAGCGCCTTTTTTTTTTTTTTTTTTATGGCTCTTACGTTACCGTTGTGACATCACTGATGTTGGTTGCGTGTAACGTTTCTATAGTTACCCCTGTACAGCAAAAGATCGTAGAAGTCTTAGGGGGTATGTGTAGTATTGGCGGTCAGAATTAATGGCTTTGATGTAAGGGTATGTAACCCTCTAATAATGCGAACTGTGCGGTCGCAAATGTAGCGACTTAGGATACGATTGGTTGCCTTGATTATTAGTGGCAGCTGGTGAGTTCTTTTGTGAAAATAACTTGGCGGTCGTGTAAAAACGACTAGTTGGACAAATAAATCTTTGCGGTCGTTAAAAACAGCTAAAAACGGCTGAGTGTCTTTGTAGTGAAGAAACTTGGCGGTCGCTAAGTAGCGACTAAGGGATCCTTCTTCTTTGCGGTCGTTAGTAACGACTTAGGTGTTCCTATGTGATTGGGACCAGGCCCAAAAAACATACAATAGACCGTCTTCCAGGGTGCAGTATTGGGGTCCTTCTTCTTTGCGGTCGTTAGTAACGACTCAGGTGTTCCTATGTAGTTGTGACCAGGCACAAAAAAATACAATACAAGTAAAAGTCTTCAAAGGTGCAATATTAATAAATATTGATGGATTCAAATAAACAAAGGCTAACAGCAATTAGCACAGTGTCTCAGTCAACGCGTTTCGCCCGTGGGCTTTATCAAGACATGTTGTTCTGTGCTTACATGAGAATATTTAAATGCTTACATCCATTTTCATTGGTGGACCAATAAATCAATTAAAGGTGGAATGTACTATTACAGATGGTCTAAGTTAAAGGTGGAAATGTGTATTAGCAATAGATAGTATATATCTTAAATTTATCTTAAATTTATCTTAACATTTATTTAACAGTGTGCAAAGTGTCGTAACTGATATTTATATTAAAAATAAAAAATTTTAATAAAAATAAAAACAAAAATAAATAGAATTAAAATCAACTATAGAAGACAAATAAAGTTAAAGTTAACTATAGGAGAGGGTATATATCTAAACTGAATTTTCAGCCGATTTTTAAACCGATTATTAGCAGATTTTAACAAGAGAGAGAAAGAAGGAAAAAGGACAAAGGGGGAAGATGTATGTAGATGAATATAAATATATAAGGGTATCATACTCATAGGAAGGGGGTGATGACTAATTCTGAGTTTAGCCCTGTAGGAAATAGTGTGTCCATATTATATATCATTTTAGCTTCTAATTTGAGTAGTAGGTTTTCTATGCTACCCCCTTTCCAGTTGGGTTTGACTTTTGCTAAACCCCAGAACTTAAAGTGTTTCAGATTATTTTGATGGATTTCTCTAAAGTGTGAATACAAATGTGTATCCAAATTCCCTCTATCTATACAGGAGAGGTGTTCCCTGATTCTCTCACGGAGGGTCCTGGTTGTTTCTCCAATGTAGTATTTTTTACACGAACACTCGATTATATAGACCACTCCTTTATCCTGACATCTTATAGTGTCTTCTATTATGTATTTAAAATTGTTGACCTCAATTTCTTTCTTTTTGCAGCTGTATTTGCAGGAGCGGCACCCAAAGCATGGAAAAAAGCCAGATAGTTTTCTCCCTTCTAAGTTTATCTCAAAATTCTTTTTTGTCAGTGGTTTTAGTTCGCTTTGTGCCAGTTTGTTCTTTAAATTTTGTGCCCTTCTGTAGATTATTCTGGGTTGTGTTGGTACTTTCTCTCCTATTATTGGATCTGCTTGTACTATGTGCCAATGTTTTGTTAGGATTTTTTAAATTAGATTACTATTGCAATTGTAGTTTGTGATGAATGGTACATCTATTGTGTTTGGGTTGTCTCCATAATTGAGTATTGGTTTATTTTTGTATGTGAGAAGTGTTTTTCTGTCTATTTTATCTGCCTCTTTCTTTGCTGAATCAATGATTTTTTCATCATATCCTCTTTCTTTAAATTTGGTTTCTAGAATTGTTATCTGTTTTTCGTAGTCTATGTGTCTTGAACAGTTCCTTTTTATCCTTAAATATTGCCCTTTCGGGATTTTGTTCTTCCACCTTTCCAGGTGGCAGCTATTGTAATGGACAAAATTGTTGGCATCTACTTTCTTGAAATGTGTAGTAGTTATGATTTGATCATTTATTACTTCAATTTCTAAGTCTAGAAAAATGGCTTTATTTTTGCTGTATGTGTATGTAAAATTAATGTTTCTATCATTTTTGTTCATATCATCACAGATCTCTATTAATTCAGATTCTTCCCCCTTCCATATGAATATAATATCATCTATGTATCTTTTGTATAGTACAAGATTTGCACCCAGTCTATGCTGAGGGAAAAAAGATTCTTCCCAATTTCCCATAAAGAGATTAGCATAGCTGGGTGCAAATCTTGTACCCATAGCAGTTCCGGTTTTTTGTAAGTAGAATTTCTCATTAAATGAGAAGTAATTCTGATTGAGAATGAAACGAATGCCCTCCAATAAAAAATCTCTCTGCTCTCTTATTAATGTGTCATCTTTCTCCAAAAAAGTTTTAACAATTTGAATACCAAGTTCATGATTTATGATAGTATATAGCGACGTGACATCGCATGTCACTATTATATAGTTAGGTTCCCATTTAAGATTATGTAATATTTGTAAGATTTCTGTTGTATCTCTTAAATAAGAGGGTAATTTCTTAACATAAAATTGGAGGAATTCGTCCAGATATTGAGATAAATTGGAAGTTAAGGAGTTTATCCCGGAGATAATAGGTCTTCCGGGGGGATTTGTTAAACTTTTATGTACTTTTGGGAGGTAGTAAAATATTGGAATTTTAATTTGTTTTGGCAACAGGAAATTATATTCTTTGTTATTCAGGATATTTTTATTTTTAGCCAAATCAAGCATTTTGGACAGTTTAGATGAAAATTTCTTTGTAGGGTCTAGGCTTAATGTTTCATAGGTGGTAGTATCTCCCAATAATCTGTGTGCCTCTTCAATATATTGAGACCTATTCATTACTACGACCCCTCCCCCTTTATCTGCGGGTTTGATGATTATATTTGAATCAGATTGGAGGTTTCTTAATACCTTTTTTTCATTAGGTGTTAGGTTATTATTGTATTTATTGGTGATATTCGCTTTTTTTATATCTCTCTGTACCATTTTCTCAAACATTTCAAGATTCTTCCCTTTTTCATTAATAGGATAAAAGGTTGATTTAGGTTTTAGTTTGGAATGTTTGAAGCCCCCATTTTCATTCTGAATAGACTGTGTTTGTGTTGATTTTTGCCAATTTCTCTCTATCGGGTTCTTAATGAAGTACCTTTTTAAGGTTAATTTTCTTACATATTGGCTTATATTGATGTGAGTATCGAATTTGTTTAGTGTTGTGGATGGTTCAAAATTTAAACCTAAATTTAGAACTTTCTTTTCTTCTTCAGTCAGTATTTTATCACTTATGTTGAAAATGCCACATGTCGTTGCTACTTCACTCTTTTTGTGTCCCTTTCCTTTTCTACCTCCTCTGGTGCCTCTCTTGTTCTTTTTCTTAGGGGTGGTTCTATTTTGTGTTCTATGTTTTTTGAAGTTCCTGGTGTTGGGTGGCTTATCCCTAAAAAATGATTGTCTTCATTTTGTTGACAATCTGAGTTTAATGGTTCAAACCGATTAGAGGTTCTCACTCGCCAATCGTTATTATGTTGGTCTTTATCATGTGTGTATTGTGAATGTTGTGGTCTATAATGTCTTGGTTCTTCCCAATATTCTGCAGTAGGCTCATAGTAGGATCTTTGTTCTTCTGGATAATATCTCTCTCTATGGTTTCTGTTATATTGTGCATTATTCCTATATCTATTGTATCCTCTTTGTGTATAATTATCTTGATTATAATGATAAGAGTCATTAAAGGATATGTATCTGTTATCCTCTCTCCATCTATCTTTATTGTGATTTTGTGGAGTTCTGTTATACATGGGTCTGTTATAATATCCAGAATTGGAATTATAGTATGGTGATTGTGTTTTTTGAGTTCTGTTATTTGATCTTGATCTCGGTTTATAATTGGTTTTATTTCTTTGCTGAGAATTTGTGGATGTATTTTTATCTTCCCTTATGGGTCTTATTTCTTTATTTGTATTATCATTATTTTTAGTTGTTTCTAAGTTGTAGTCGTCTTTGTCTCTATTTAACTTTATCCATTTCACCTCTTGGAGTTCATTATTTAAGGTAGTTAAGTTGTTCATAATTTCCCTTTGTTTGTTTCTAAATTCTTGGTGATCTTTTTTATCTAATAGTTTTGTTTTAAGTGCAGTGATATTTTTCTCTATAGTGTCTAATGAGATTTCTCGTGATTTTTTTAAAATATTTAAAAATGTCAGTGATGCTGTCTCAAGTGCCTCGTCCCATTCATTTTGTAGTGTTTCTATCAATTCAAATGTGCAATTCTTTTTTAGTCTTAGACCTCTCTGTATAATTTTCATTGAGATATATTTATCCAAAAAATTGAGTTCAGTTTTTTGTTTGAGTTCACTTGTTAAGTTTTTTTCTAATTCTACCATAATAGTGTTCAAATCAAAGTGTTCAGTGTGTATATCATAATTGTCCTTTTCAGAAATTTCTTTGAGGGTTTTTTCCCTCCACATAAAGATATCATCCTCCATTCTTAAGCTTCTTATAATCCAGTGATACAAATCACCTTAGAGGAAAAAACAGTGCAGTGTGAATAAAATTATATGCGCTATAGAAAACAACCTAGCTTAACTATGTATTTCCCCTCCAGGAAAAAACAAAAAGTTAAAACAAAGAGATCAAGTATAGTTAAGCGCTGAGAGCAAAGGTTGAGGAGGAGATTAGTATTAATATAGGAAAAAATATATATAGGCGAAGATGCAATAAGTGTGGTTAAATAAAAATATAAAATATATGTATGATTCATAGTGTACACTATGTATACAAAAAATATATATGCTATGAAAATGAAATAAAGTGGAGGATGCTAGTATATACAATAAAACAATTTATTAAAATGTATCAAGCGAAATGCAATTGCAACAAATTAGGCAAATGTATCTAAAAGTATAGGGACGTCTCCCTTACTCGTTACTAATAGTAACACTCTTAAAATGTGAATTTTTTAAAAAATTTAGAAAGGAATTATTTCCGTATTTTGAGTACTTGCGATTTTAGCAATCAGTGGGGCAGTGTTGCCTGAGATGTCCAGTATAGCAATGAGGTAACTAGTGGATGTAAGGTCGAGTCGTTTGCTTCTCGGCGTTACCAAATGCTAATGAGAGCGCCTTTTTTTTTTTATGGCTCTTACGTTACCGTTGTGACGTCACTGATGTTGGTTGCGTGTAACGTTTCTATAGTTACCCCTGTACAGCAAAAGATCGTAGAAGTCTTAGGGGGTATGTGTAGTATTGGCGGTCAGAATTAATGGCTTTGATGTAAGGGTATGTAACCCTCAAATAATGCGAACTGTGCGGTCGCAAATGTAGCGACTTAGGATACGATTGGTTGCCTTCATTATTAGTGGCAGCTGGTGAGTTCTTTTGTGAAAATAACTTGGCGGTCGTGTAAAAACGACTAGTTGGACAAATAAATCTTTGCGGTCGTTAAAAACAGCTAAAAACGACTGAGTGTCTTTGTAGTGAAGAAACTTGGCGGTCGCTAAGTAGCGACTAAGGGATCCTTCTTCTTTGCGGTCGTTAGTAACGACTTAGGTGTTCCTATGTGATTGGGACCAGGCCCAAAAAACATACAATAGACCGTCTTCCAGGGTGCAGTATTGGGGTCCTTCTTCTTTGCGGTCGTTAGTAACGACTCAGGTGTTCCTATGTAGTTGTGACCAGGCACAAAAAAATACAATACAAGTAAAAGTCTTCAAAGGTGCAATATTAATAAATATTGATGGATTCAAATAAACAAAGGCTAACAGCAATTAGCACAGTGTCTCAGTCAACGCGTTTCGCCCGTGGGCTTTATCAAGACATGTTGTTCTGTGCTTACATGAGAATATTTAAATGCTTACATCCATTTTCATTGGTGGACCAATAAATCAATTAAAGGTTGAATGTACTATTACAGATGGTCTAAGTTAAAGTTGGAAATGTGTATTAGCAATAGATAGTATATATCTTAAATTTATCTTAAATTTATCTTAACATTTATTTAACTTGTGCAAAGTGTCGTAACTGATATTTATATTAAAAATAAAAATTTTTAATAAAAATAAAAACAAAAATAAATAGAATTAAAATCAACTATAGAAGACAAATAAAGTTAAAGTTAACTATAGGAGAGGGTATATATCTAAACTGAATTTTCAGCCGATTTTTAAACCGATTATTAGCAGATTTTAACAAGAGAGAGAAAGAAGGAAAAAGGACAAAGGGGGAAGATGTATGTAGATGAATATAAATATATAAGGGTATAATACTCATAGGAAGGGGGTGATGACTAATTCTGAGTTTAGCCCTGTAGGAAATTAGTGTGTCCATATTATATATCATTTTAGCTTCTAGTTTGAGTAGTAGGTTTTCTATGCTACCCCCTCTCCAGTTGGGTTTGACTTTTGCTAAACCCCAGAACTTAAAGTGTTTCAGATTATTTTGATGGATTTCTCTAAAGTGTGAATACAAATGTGTATCCAAATTCCCTCTATCTATACAGGAGAGGTGTTCCCTGATTCTCTCACGGAGGGTCCTGGTTGTTTCTCCAATGTAGTATTTTTTACACGAACACTCGATTATATAGACCACTCCTTTATCCTGACATCTTATAGTGTCTTCTATTATGTATTTAAAATTGTTGACCTCAATTTCTTTCTTTTTGCAGCTGTATTTGCAGGAGCGACACCCAAAGCATGGAAAAAAGCCAGATAGTTTTCTCCCTTCTAAGTTTATCTCAAAATTCTTTTTTGTCAGTGGTTTTAGTTCGCTTTGTGCCAGTTTGTTCTTTAAATTTTGTGCCCTTCTGTAGATTATTCTGGGTTGTGTTGGTACTTTCTCTCCTATTATTGGATCTGCTTGTACTATGTGCCAATGTTTTGTTAGGATTTTTTTAATTAGATTACTATTGCAATTGTAGTTTGTGATGAATGGTACATCTATTGTGTTTGGGTTGTCTCCATAATTGAGTATTGGTTTATTTTTGTATGTGAGAAGTGTTTTTCTGTCTATTTTATCTGCCTCTTTCTTTGCTGAATCAATGATTTTTTCATCATATAATCTTTCTTTAAATTTGGTTTCTAGAATTGTTATCTGTTTTTCGTAGTCTATGTGTCTTGAACAGTTCCTTTTTATCCTTAAATATTGCCCTTTCGGGATATTGTTCTTCCACCTTTCCAGGTGGCAGCTATTGTAATGGACAAAATTGTTGGCATCTACTTTCTTGAAATGTGTAGTAGTTATGATTTGATCATTTATTACTTCAATTTCTAAGTCTAGAAAAATTGCTTTATTTTTGCTGCATGTGTATGTAAAATTAATGTTTCTATCGTTTTTGTTCATATCATCACAGATCTCTATTAATTCAGATTCTTCCCCCTTCCAAATGAATATAATATCATCTATGTATCTTTTGTATAGTACAAGATTTGCACCCAGTCTATGCTGAGGGAAAAAAGATTCTTCCCAATTTCCCATAAAGAGATTAGCATAGCTGGGTGCAAATCTTGTACCCATAGCAGTTCCGTTTTTTTTGTAAGTAGAATTTCTCATTAAATGAGAAGTAATTCTGATTGAGAATGAAACGAATGCCCTCCAATAAAAAATCTCTCTGCTCTCTTATTAATGTGTCATCTTTCTCCAAAAAAGTTTTAACAGCTTGAATACCAAGTTCATGATTTATGATAGTATATAGCGACGTGACATCGCATGTCACTATTATATAGTTAGGTTCCCATTTAAGATTATGTAATATTTGTAAGATTTCTGTTGTATCTCTTAAATAAGAGGGTAATTTCTTAACATAAAATTGGAGGAATTCGTCCAGATATTGAGATAAATTGGAAGTTAAGGAGTTTATCCCGGAGATAATAGGTCTTCCAGGGGGATTTGTTAAACTTTTATGTACTTTTGGGAGGTAGTAAAATATTGGAATTTTAATTTGTTTTGGCAACAGGAAATTATATTCTTTGTTATTCAGGATATTTTTATTTTTAGCCAAATCAAGCATTTTGGACAGTTTAGATGAAAATTTCTTTGTAGGGTCTAGGCTTAATGTTTCATAGGTGGTAGTATCTCCCAATAATCTGTGTGCCTCTTCAATATATTGAGACCTATTCATTACTACGACCCCTCCCCCTTTATCTGCGGGTTTGATGATTATATTTGAATCAGATTGGAGGTTTCTTAATACCTTTTTTTCATTAGGTGTTAGGTTATTATTGTATTTATTGGTGATATTCGCTTTTTTTATATCTCTCTGTACCATTTTCTCAAACATTTCAAGATTCTTCCCTTTTTCATTAATAGGATAAAAGGTTGATTTAGGTTTTAGTTTGGAATGTTTGAAGCCCCCATTTTCATTCTGAATAGACTGTGTTTGTGTTGATTTTTGCCAATTTCTCTCTATCGGGTTCTTAATGAAGTACCTTTTTAAGGTTAATTTTCTTACATATTGGCTTATATTGATGTGAGTATCGAATTTGTTTAGTGTTGTGCATGGTGCAAAATTTAAACCTAAATTTAGAACTTTCTTTTCTTCTTCAGTCAGTATTTTATCACTTATGTTGAAAATGCCACATGTCGTTGCTACTTCACTCTTTTTGTGTCCCTTTCCTTTTCTACCTCCTCTGGTGCCTCTCTTGTTCTTTTTCTTAGGGGTGGTTCTATTTTGTGTTCTATGTTTTTTGAAGTTCCTGGTGTTGGGTGGCTTATCCCTAAAAAATGATTGTCTTCATTTTGTTGACAATCTGAGTTTAATGGTTCAAACCGATTAGAGGTTCTCACTCGCCAATCGTTATTATGTTGGTCTTTATCATGTGTATATTGTGAATGTTGTGGTCTATAATGTCTTGGTTATTCCCAATATTCTGCAGTAGGCTCATAGTAGGATCTTTGTTCTTCTGGATAATATCTCTCTCTATGGTTTCTGTTATATTGTGCATTATTCCTATATCTATTGTATCCTCTTTGTGTATAATTATCTTGATTATAATGATAAGAGTCATTAAAGGATATGTATCTGTTATCCTCTCTCCATCTATCTTTATTGTGATTTTGTGGAGTTCTGTTATACATGGGTCTGTTATAATATCCAGAATTGGAATTATAGTATGGTGATTGTGTGTTTTGAGTTCTGTTATTTGATCTTGATCTCGGTTTATAATTGGTTTTATTTCTTTGCTGAGAATTTGTGGATGTATCTTCCCTTATGGGTCTTATTTCTTTATTTGTATTATCATTATTTTTAGTTGTTTCTAAGTTGTAGTCGTCTTTGTCTCTATTTAACTTTATCCATTTCACCTCTTGGAGTTCATTATTTAAGGTAGTTAAGTTGTTCATAATTTCCCTTTGTTTGTTTCTAAATTCTTGGTGATCTTTTTTATCTAATAGTTTTGTTTTAAGTGCAGTGATATTTTTCTCTATAGTGTCTAATGAGATTTCTCGTGATTTTTTTAAAATATTTAAAAATGTCAGTGATGCTGTCTCAAGTGCCTCGTCCCATTCATTTTGTAGTGTTTCTATCAATTCAAATGTGCAATTCTTTTTTAGTCTTAGACCTCTCGGTATAATTTTCATTGAGATATATTTATCCAAAAAATTGAGTTCAGTTTTTTGTTTGAGTTCACTTGTTAAGTTTTTTTCTAATTCTACCATAATAGTGTTCAAATCAAAGTGTTCAGTGTGTATATCATAATTGTCCTTTTCAGAAATTTCTTTGCACTAAGCATTGCGCTCACAGACCCACCAAAGCTGACAAGGGGAGGAAGCATATCGGCACAAGGTCTTCTCCCCCAGCCTTACCTTGTAAGGATATCCCCAGGCAAGTTTCTCACAAAGAACGCTTCCACTGCAAAAAACTGCCGGCGGCTCTAAATGAAGCAACGTTTTTTAAGGAGCACTGCCTGTGAAGAGCGCCCTTAATCAGTGCATGTGTCTTGTCTTTTCTGTAAAAGCCTGCACTGTATTGCTCACTGTACTGTGTGCTGGCTTTTAGAGAGAGTATAGGGCAGATGTGCTGCCCCTCCCAAATCTGCTGACCTAGGCACCGGCCTTGTTGGCCTAGGCCATAATACGCCCCTGACACAAAGATATTATGCCATTGGAGCACCTTCTTTTCTTCTTTTTTATTACAGCATATGTGTTCTGTGATTGGTTGATGGCTGGCACATGATACACAGGAGTGGATATGAAATTAAAGGGACATTGAACCCAAATTTTGTCTTTCATGATTCAGATAGAGAATGTGATTACAACTTTCCAATTTACTTCTATTATCTAATTTTTTTGGTCTCTCAGTATCCTTTGTTGAAAAGGATACCTAGGCAAACTCAGGAGCCGCTGATTGGTGGCTACACACATATGCCTCTTCTTATTGGCTCAGCTAGCTCCCAAATGTTAATTGCTGATTCTTCAATAAAGGATACCAAGAGAATTAAACAAATTAGATAATATAAATAAATTGGAAAGTTTTTTAAAATTGTATTCTCTATCTGAATCATGAAAGAAAAATGTTAGGCTTAATGTCCCTTTAACAATTACTACTCATTTGAAATGTCAAGTAACTGCTATTGCATTGTCTTTTTAGCATGTATTTTGTCAATTATGCAATTCTACTATATTTAATGGTCCTTTTATGTCCTTAAATAATTGTATTGTCACTTTCAGTGAATAATCACAAGGAGCAATGTGCTCAGACAGCTGTCTGGCATTATTGATAGAACAAAATAAATATTTCTCAAATGTTTGTCCGTGTGTCCAACTGATAACAAAAACAAATGCTTTGCCATCTTGGTTCTACTTTGCATGGCCTGAGGACTCTAAAAAGTCCTTACCACCCCCTTCATTATCAAATATATAATCATTAGAAATAAAGTATCTGCTTGTAGCTTAAATGATCATTATAGCAATAACAGTCTCCTAGCAGCAACCAGTAGGTTTATTTTATGTTGATATTAGTGTAAGGGCTTATAGATTAATGTTACACTGAAATGATTAGAAATGCAGACCACTAGGTTAGGTTAAATTTTATTTTATATTTGTGTTTGTCAAGTATTTTGTTTAACTATACTTAGAGGGTACAAGAGTAAGAGTGTGAATACATCATATGAACTAATCATACAAAGTGTGTTTCAAATATTTAGGTTGTTAAAAGTCCAATATTCACTATGGGAAATTAAACAAAAATAAAAATATATTTCAACTAACCATTTAACCACTATCAATAAATTATGACTCCCCTCAGCACCAACCAAACAACCTTGGAAACCACTCTTACTTTACACACCATCATTGCATACAGTCATTCACCATAGGACCCATACATCAATGATATATCCAACCTCTGATTTTTTGACCTTCAAACATCAATGTGTAACCCAGATAGGTTAATTAAATAGGATTTTGAAAAAAGAAATTATACAATGAATTCTTCAAAAGGGCTAATTTAACACAGCGGAAGGTGTGTTTGGAGGTTGAAAACAAGCATCTTTGACATCCATTAAGAAAGAAAAATCTCACACCTAGGACATAGACATAAGTATTTATTGCTTCAACCAAGAATGAAGATACAACAGAAGATTCTTGGAACCAACAGGATTAAAGAAGGATAAGGTCCCTTGATTGTAGGAGTTCTTGGATGGAAGATTCCAATACTAATATTTTGACTTAGCTTGAGTTCAGAAATCAATATTTGATGGAATATTCAATCACAGCTTTTATGTTTCTTGGCATGCTCTGTACTAGTCTTTCACATTGCTGTTGGGTGACTTTATGCTACTCCTGGCACAAATATTCAAGCAGCTCGGTTTTGTTTGAGGGCTTCTAATCATTCATCTTCCTCTTGATCACATTCCAGAGGTTTTTAATGGGTTGGTCATGACAGAGTCTTGATCTGGTGGTCCTCCATTCACACCTTGATTGACCTGGGTATGTGTCATGGGGCATTGTCCTGCTGGAGAAACCAATCCTCAGAGTTGGGTAACATTGTCAGAGTAGAAGGAATCAAGTTTTCTTCTAGGATAACCTTGTATATTGTAATGCTCGTGGGATACTACTCTATCAAACCGAACTCGGCCAGTAGTATTGTTATCCCAACGTCGAGCCGAAATGATAGGGAATATCCCAGAGCAGAGAGCGTTAGTAAGATGAGGAGAGCGGCACTCACCACAGGCAGGATGGTTCCCAGTGGCAACGGCAGAGTAGTCCAAGGGCACACCACTAGAATGGTCTGGCAGGGAGGGTTCGGCAACAGTAAAGCAGTCCAAGGGCACACCACTAGAATGGTCAAGGCAGGCAGGGTTTAGCAACAGTAAAGCAGTCCAAGGGCACACCACTATAATGGTCAAGGCAGGCAAGGTTTGGCAAAAATATATCAGTCCAGCAAATTAGGGGTTAAACAGGCAGAGTAGTCAGACAGGCAGAGTTCAGCAGCAGTAAATCAATCAAGCAATTCAGGGGACAAACAGGCAGAGTTGTCAGCAACAGGCAGGTTCAGCAACAAAGATCAGTCCAGCAGTTAAAGGGTTAAGGCAGGTAGAGTAGTCAGTAAACAGGCAGGTTCAGCAACAATGGAATAGAATGATCTGTCACACCCAGGAGCACACAGAGTAACACCTATACCTGGGCAGTGACAAATCGTTAGTGCAGAGCTTAAATAGGTGCAGGATTTGCGCCTGAGAGCTCCCAGCAGCATCAGGAGCGTGCGGCGATGACGTCAGCGCCGCACGCATCCTGAGCCGACACTGCCCCTGGCAACGAGCAGGAAGGAGACACCAGATCCGACACTGCCCCTGGCAACGAGCAGGAAGGAGACGCCGCCCCTAGCAATGGCTAGAGCGGTGTTGCATGACATAGCCCCCTCCACAAGGGTTCCCTCTGGGAACCAGTGTCGGCCTCAGAGGATGAGCAGCATGGAATTTGGAGACCAGAGATGGGGCATGCACATCACGGGCAGGGACCCAGGAACAATCTGCCAGGGAGTAACCCTTCCAGTGTACCAGGTATTGCGATTGTCTATGCCTGTATCTGGAGTCCAGGATCTTAGCTACCTCATATTCGGGGTCCCCACGGACCAGGAGTGGAGGAGGAGGAGTTTGGAGCAGGGTATATCTATTCATGATGTATGGTTTAAGCAGTGAGATGTGGAAGACTGGATGTATGCGTAGGGTTTTTAGCAAGGCCACTTTGTAGGTAACAGGAGACAGTCTTTTCAGGACCTTGTAAGGGTTGATAAATCTGGGCCCCAATTTGTGACAGGGTTGACGTAGACGCATGTGTCGAGTAGATATCCAAACACGTTCACCCACTGGAATGGCACATGCTGAAGTCCTATGACGATCAGCAAACTTCTTGTATCTAGAGACAGCTAAACGTAGCTGAGAGCAAATACGTTGCCAATGAGTGGTGAGTCCAGTGATGTGTCGGTCTGCGGCAGGGACCCCAGTGGACTGAGTTAAGAGAGGGAACACACAAGGTTGATATCCTGCTGCGGCTTGAAATGGAGAACATTTAAGTGAAGAGTGCCAATGAGTGTTTCTTGCAAGCTTGCCAACCAGTTGGTATGGCTAGCATTGACAAAGGCTCTAAGGTAGGCTTCAAGATCCTGGTTTGCTCTCTCAGTTAATCCATTGGTCTGTGGATGGTAGCCAGAAGACAAGGAAACCGTGGTTCCAATAGTTTTACAAAAGGCCCTCCAAAAGGTAGAGATAAACTGTAAACCTCTGTCGGAAACAATGTTCACAGGAATGCCATGGAGTCGTACCACATGCAAGAGAAAAAGGGACGATAATTCTTGAGCAGAAGGTAGTTTGGTTAGTGGTACGAAGTGAGCCTGTCTGGAAAAGTGGTCTACCACAACCCAGATGACTGTATGGTGGTCAGAAGAAGGAAGATCCACAATGAAGTCCATTGTTATATGTGTCCATGGTTGTTTGGGAATGGACAATGGTTGATGCAAGCCAGGAGGCAAAGATCGGGGAGTCTTGTTGGCAGCACAAGTTGTGCAGGCATTGACATAATCCTGTGCATCAGACTTCATAGTAGGCCACCAAACATGTTGGAAAAGACACTTGAAAGTCCTAGTCGAAACGGGATGTCCTGAGAGTTTGCTATGATGAGCCCAGGCTAACACGGGGATACGTAGATTCCGGGGTACAAAGCGGATATCGGAGGGCATGGGGGCTCCAGGAGGTTTACTAGACTGAGCACGTTGCAGTCTCTGCAGAAGGATAATATTGAGTTGAGCAACCACACAGGAGGGGGGTATGATATGTTCAGTAGGAGCTCCTGAGGAATCACTTGAATAAGGGAACTGATGGGAAAGGGCGTCTGCCTTCTTGTTCTTGGTCCTAGGAAGATAAGAGACCACAAAGTTAAAACGAGAAAAAGAACAAAGCCCACCTGGCCTGTCGAGGATTGAGTCGGTGAGCAGTCTCTAGGTAAGTCAGATTCTTATGGTCGGTGAGACTCTGAATAGGATTGGCGGTGCCCTCTAACCAATGATGCCATTCAGTTAGGGCCATCTTAATGGCTAGGAGTTCACGATTACCTACATCATAGTTCCTCTCAGCAGGGATAAAGCGTTTAGAGAAAAAGGCTACAGGGTGTGACTTGGAAGTCAAAGGGTCCCTTTGGGTGAGAACTGCTCCAGCCCCTATCTTGGAGGCATCAACCTCTAAAGTAAACTGTAGGTCAGGATCAGGATGGCGGAGCACAGGAGCTGAACAGAAAGCCTTTTTCAGACAAGAGAAGGCATTAACGGCCTCAGGAAGCCAATGTTTACAGTCCTTGTTCCATTTTATCAATTCAGTGAGAGGAGCTACTGTTTGAGAAAAGTTCTTTATAAGCTTGCGGTAATAATTGGAGAAACCCAAAAACCTCTGCAATTCCTTTAAAGAGGTAGGTTGAGGTCATTCTAGTACCGCAGTGAGTTTAGCAGGATCCATGGCAAAACCCTCCTTCGAGATGACATAACCAAGGAACTGGATTTGCACTTGATCGAACTCGCACTTTTCTAGCTTGGCTACCAAGAAATTATCCCTGAGGCGAAGAAGCACCTGTCTCATGTGCCTATAATGCTCCTCTAAAGTGGGAGAGAAAACAAGGATATCATCCAGATAAACGATGACAGTGCAGTTGAGGAGATCACGGAAGACATCATTGACAAATGCCTGCAAGACTGCAGGGGCATTACACAGCCCAAAGGTCATTACAAGGTATTCATAATGCCCAGATCTTGTGTTAAAGGCGGTCTTCCATTCGTGGTCTAGAGAGATGCGAATCAGATTATATGACCCACATAAGTCTAGTTTCGTGAACAAGCGGGCATCCTGGAGCGAGTCACACAGTTTGGTGATCAATGGTATGGGATAGCGATTCTTGATGGTTATGTTTTCAAGGCCCTGTAGTCAATGCAGGGTCTGAGCCCACCATCCTTCTTACTGACAAAAAAGAAGTCGGCCCCAGCAGGAGAGGAGGAAGGACGAATGAAACCTTTAGCCAGGTTCTCTTGTATGTACTCCTCCATGGATTTGGTTTCAGCCTTGGAGAGTGGATAAGTCCTCCCTTTGTGAAGTGGGGCTCCGGGAAAGAGGTCGATCTTGCAGTTGTAAGGATGGTGGGGTGGCAGCACATTGACTGCTTTTTTCTCAAACACATCAGTTAAGTCCGCATATACTGAGGGAAGGTTTGGAGGAGTCTGTATAGTGGCTATGGGAATACGGGTCAGAGGAATGACTTTAGCAAGGCAGGAGTGGAAACAGGAGGTGCCCCAGGAGGTCAGTTGTCCCTCAGTCCAATCGAACCGTGAATTGTGTACCCGAAGCCAAGGAAGACCAAGGATGACAGGCTGTGCTGGGGAATGAATAACCACAACCTGCAGCTGTTCAGTGTGGAGGACTCCCACAGTCAGGGTCAGGGGTACTGACTCAAAATTAATCAGGCCCGAACCAAGGGGTGGTGCCATCCAGGGTAGTTATTTTTAGTCAATGTCTTTTCTGTAGAAGAGGCAAACCACCTTGAATCATGAAACAATGATCCAGGAAGTTTCCAGCTGCCCCTGAATCAATGAAGGCTTGAGTGTGAGTATTCTGAAGGAAGGTAAGGGTAACAGGTACCAGGATCCGAGAGGAGTGAGGGGATTTAGTTGAGACCATGCTTAGAGGTACCCCAGTGTTATCCTCTAAGCATTGGCTTTTCCAGGCCGAACATCACAGTCCTTTTGTAGGTGGGTGTTAGATCCACAATAAAAACATAGCCTCAGTCTCCTTCTTCTCTGCCTTTCAGACTCTGAGGGTTTGAAGGAGGAGAGATCCATGGGTTCCTCTACCTAGGTAACTGGAGCTACTGAAGGGGTAGCGGATGCTGCCGAAACTGGGCGAATAGGAGGACGGGAGGGAAGGACCCTCCTTGTTCTTTCTCTCTCGGCTTGCCTTTCGTGAAAGCGAGAGTCCAGATTGATACAAAGCGCTATAAAGTCATCCAAAGAAGAAGGTATATCACGATAAGTGAGTTAATCTTTGATGCGTTCATGGAGACCCCTCCTAAAGGCTGCCTTGAGAGCACTGCCATCCCAGGTGGTTTCAAGTGCCAAGGTACGGAACTCAATGGCAAATTGTGCCACAGTTTTATTACCCTGGCGGAGATCCAGGAGAGAATATTCTGCAGCAGAGGTACAGACAGAAGTCCCAAACACAGAAGACAAAGCAGATATGAACTCATCAGCATCATGCAGGAGTGTAGCGTTCTGTTCCAAAAGAGTAGAGACCCAGGCTAGGGTCTTGTCCTTTAACAAAGAAATGATAAAGGTCACCCTTGACTGATGAGACCGAAAGGTGTGAGGATCGTTGCAGAAGTGCTGCCTGCTTGGTTTACAAATCCCATGCAATCAGTAGTACCTTAATACTTGTCAGGCAAGCGTATCCGGGGTATGCTTCCAGAAGCAGAGGAAGAAGTCACAGTACTGGGAGTAGGGGCTGGTGGTGTAGCAACAGGAGCGGCATCCCTTGCTGCAACTAGTAAGGAGAGCTGAGCTGTAATTGCTTCTAGCTTGGAATCCATATTCTGCAACTGTGTGGTATGGGTTCCCAACATCTGTCCCTGAAGATAAACAGCTCCTGCCACCTCATCTGGCTGCATGGCCCAAGTATAATGTAATGCACGTGCGATACTCCTCTATCAGACCGAACTCGGCCAGTAGTCTTGTTATCCCGGCGTCGAGCTGGAATGATAGGGAATATCCCAGAGCAGAAAGAGTTAGTAAGATGAGGAGAGCGGCACTCACCACAGGCAGGACGGTTCCCAGCGGCAACGGCAGAGTAGTCCAAGGACACACCACTAGAATGGTCAGACAGGCAGGGTTCGGTAACAGTAAAGCAGTCCAAGAGTATACCACTAGAATGGTCGGGCAGGGAGGGTTCGGCAACAGTAAAGCAGTCCAAGGGCTCACCACTAGAATGGTCAAAGCAGGCAGGGTTTGGTAACAGTAAAGCAGTCCAAGGGCACACCACTAGAATGGTCAAGGCAGGCAGAGTTTGGCAACAATATATCAGTCCAGCAAATTAGGTGTTAAACAGGCAGAGTAGTCAGACAGGCAGAGTTCAGCAGCAGTAAATCAATCCAGCAATTCAGGGGACAGACAGGCAGAGTAGTCAGCAACAGGCAGGTTCAGCAACAAAGATCAGTCCAGCAGTTAAAGGGTTAAGGTA
Organism: Bombina bombina; assembly: GCF_027579735.1. Classification (NCBI taxonomy): domain Eukaryota; kingdom Metazoa; phylum Chordata; class Amphibia; order Anura; family Bombinatoridae; genus Bombina; species Bombina bombina. The sequence continues at coordinate 769,691,818 of NC_069500.1, read as the reverse complement.
GGTAGAGTAGTCAGTAAACAGGCAGGTTCAGCAACAATGGAATAGAACGATCTGTCACACCCAGGAGCACACAGAGTAACACCTATACTTTGGCAGTGACAGATCATTAGTGCAGGGTTTAAATAGGTGCAGGATTCGTGCCAGAGAGCTCCCAGCTGCATCAGGAGTGTGCGGCGATGACGTCAGCGCAGGCACGCATCCTGAGCCGACACTGCCCCTGACAATGAGCAGGAAGGAGACGACAGATCTGACACTGCCCCTGGCAATGAGCAGGAAGGAGACGCCGCACCCCTAGCAACGGCTAGAGCGGCATGGTGTGACATATATGCCTTGATTCATGTCTCCTTCACAAAGATAAATCTGCCCGATTCCAGGTCAACTTTTCTGATGAGTCCAATTTTCAGCTTTGCTCAACACCTGGTTGTCTAATGGTTAGACAGAGACCTAGAGAGGCCTACAATCTACAGTGTCTCGCACCCACTGTGATATTTAGTGGAGGATTGGTGATGATCTGGGGGTGCTTCAGAAAGGCTGGAATTGGGTAGATTTATCTTTGTGAAGGATGCATGAATCAAGCCACGTACAACGTTATCCTGGAAGAAAACTTGATTCCTGCAGGGGGCGGAGCCTATTCTCAATGCGGCAAGACGTTTTTGTGAAGCTCCTCAAGCTTGAAAGACTTTATATAAGTTTTGTATAGTAAACCTATCCCAACCGACATATTTGTGAACGTCTTTCTTGCCTGGATCTGATAGATGCCCAATACTGGGATTCAGACAGAGTCTATGCCTATGTTCTTTGAGACAGCTAATCAACGCCTCCACAGGCTGGGAAACCCTCTTTGCAGCTAGCTACAACTACGCAGCGTGAAAATCTCAAGAGGTTATTCCTGTGGGAACGGAGAAACATAGGTCTGGGGCTGCCGCAACTTATAACCCCCCCCCCAAATTCTGGGGTTACGATATCCTAGGATAGGATACTGGACTAACTTGTAAAGGAGCTTATACGATTAAGGTGATCATTACCAAAGAACCCTCAAAGCGGCTACCGTCATACTTAAAATGCCAGACATGGAGGATTTCTAATATAGTCTACATTCCCTTCTGAAGGAGTTTGAGAGGAAGTTCTTTGAAAAGATGGACAAACTAGTTTTTTGTGTATGTATGGGAGAGGAGAAATCCGCGCAACTTACACTGAGGACGTCAGTGACAAGCAGCAACCCCCCAAGTGCGATTAGTGAAAGGTGGCCTGAGGACTTGCATGCACCCGCCCCACCACTGTTGGGGCTCCCTACTGTTCTGACTCCAGAGTCAACTACAGAAGGCGCAGGTATGCTGGAAAGACATAGCTCTGTGCAACGGGTAATAAACCCACTGTTTAGAGACAATCGGAGGCCAACACTGCTGATCAGTTACACTAACCAGCCTCTGATTCCCGTGGATGCGGCCGGGCTGTGGGATCGAGTCCCAGATATATCCAATTCCTCCACTGCCTTCCCTCATGGAAACCGAGACCTCAGGGCACTATACCAGCACCAGCTCACATCGATAACCCTGGAAAGGCTGGCGGAGGGAGCATACGCATGGCGCTATTTCGAGACCCCCTTCCTAGTGTTGGGTTCTACACTTCTGGCATCTGGCGCTCCCTACTGGGCATTTCAAACCCCTTACTTGCAGGCTGAGACCCAGTTTGACATTTCTGGTGTGGGTTAAGGTATATTTGGCAACCGGTTTATTTCAACTGTAGGATCTCAGTCCGGACTTTACTTCTCATATGGTGAGAGCGATCTCAGGCATCTTAGACTTTTATTCCAGATTGCCTAGCTCAGTAAACATATCGTTTAAGTATGCTGAAGTTCACTGTTTCAACCTCCACCTATATATGTATTCAATTGTTCTCACGTATATGTACAGGGAGTGCAGAATTATTAGGCAAATGAGTATTTTGACCACATCATCCTCTTTATGCATGTTGTCTTACTCCAAGCTGTATAGGCTCGAAAGCCTACTACCAATTAAGCATATTAGGTGATGTGCATCTCTGTAATGAGAAGGGGTGTGGTCTAATGACATCAACACCCTATATCAGGTGTGCATAATTATTAGGCAACTTCCTTTCCTTTGGCAAAATGGGTCAAAAGAAGGACTTGACAGGCTCAGAAAAGTCAAAAATAGTGAGATATCTTGCAGAGGGATGCAGCACTCTTAAAATTGCAAAGCTTCTGAAGCGTGATCATCGAACAATCAAGCGTTTCATTCAAAATAGTCAACAGGGTCGCAAAAAACCAAGGCGCAAAATAACTGCCCATGAACTGAGAAAAGTCAAGCGTGCAGCTGCCAAGATGCCACTTGCCACCAGTTTGGCCATATTTCAGAGCTGCAACATCATTGGAGTGCCCAAAAGCACAAGGTGTGCAATACTCAGAGACATGGCCAAGGTAAGAAAGGCTGAAAGACGACTACCACTGAACAAGACACACAAGCTGAAACGTCAAGACTGGGCCAAGAAATATCTCAAGACTGATTTTTCTAAGGTTTTATGGACTGATGAAATGAGAGTGAGTCTTGATGGGCCAGATGGATGGGCCCGTGGCTGGATTGGTAAAGGGCAGAGAGCTCCAGTCCGACTCAGACGCCAGCAAGGTGGAGGTGGAGTACTGGTTTGGTCTGGTATCATCAAAGATGAGCTTGTGGGGCCTTTTCGGGTTGAGGATGGAGTCAAGCTCAACTCCCAGTCCTACTGCCAGTTTCTGGAAGACACCTTCTTCAAGCAGTGGTACAGGAAGAAGTCTGCATCCTTCAAGAAAAACATGATTTTCATGCAGGACAATGCTCCATCACACGCGTCCAAGTACTCCACAGTGTGGCTGGCAAGAAAGGGTATAAAAGAAGAAAATCTAATGACATGGCCTCCTTGTTCACCTGATCTGAACCCCATTGAGAACCTGTGGTCCATCATCAAATGTGAGATTTACAAGGAGGGAAAACAGTACACCTCTCTGAACAGTGTCTGGGAGGCTGTGGTTGCTGCTGCATGCAATGTTGATGGTGAACAGATCAAAACACTGACAGAATCCATGGATGGCAGGCTTTTGAGTGTCCTTGCAAAGAAAGGTGGCTATATTGGTCACTGATTTGTTTTTGTTTTGTTTTTGAATGTCAGAAATGTATATTTGTGAATGTTGAGATGTTATATTGGTTTCACTGGTAAAAATAAATAATTGAAATGGGTATATATTTGTTTTTTGTTAAGTTGCCTAATAATTATGCACAGTAATACTCACCTGCACACACAGATATCCCCCTAAAATAGCTAAAACTAAAAACAAACTAAAAACTACTTCCAAAAATATTCAGCTTTGATATTAATGAGTTTTTTGGGTTCATTGAGAACATGGTTGTTGTTCAATAATAAAATTAATCCTCAAAAATACAACTTGCCTAATAATTCTGCACTCCATGTATATGTGTGTATGCCTACTCACCTATTCCCTGTAGGTATTTCTATATTACACATAGTGTTATGATACTACATATATAATACTCCCTATGGATCTACTTGATGCAACTCCTATATAGTAACAGCTGTTAACACATTTCTCCTATTCACCAGAGCCACATTATGCTATTATATGTGAAATCTGTTTTATTATGCATATACCTGTAATAAGTTGTAAAAGTTTGGTTATCTTGAGTTATTGGGTTTGGCAAAGTTTTAACCTTATCCTCGTTTTAATATCTCTGTTTACATTTACTTAGAGTTCATATACAAGCACAGCCCAAATCATTATATCTCTCAGCTAGGGCTCTTGACATAAATATTAATCTGCCCATTCATGTCCATAAGGATAGTGATATATTTATCAATTCTGGCCATATATCAAACTTATCTTGGCTATGTTCCATGATCTATTATACTGAGGCGAGCTGGTACTTAACCATATAAATATGATGTGATCCTTTTATAGATGGGAACCTACATATGACCTATCTCGGGATTGGGTGCCACGTTTGGAGTTAACCCCTCACTGTGTTGTCATTGTAGTTGGTGTGGTTCGGACACCTACGGCCGGGATGGTGGGGCTAGCCCAACATGCATAATATGAAATGTGACATATGAGTAAAGGTTTATAGCTAGCAAATGCTGTACCACTTTTATATATACCCTTCCCATAAATAGTAATACTCTGAGAGTCCTCAGCTTCACATTAAAATTGGGTCTGTTCTGATTACCATAAATATATATCACACATGTTCTAATACCAAATTAAAGAAATAGTTCATTCAAGTCCCACCCATAATGCTGCTTAGCGACACAAGAACATATCTTGATTTACTACTTCCATCAGAAATTTTGGAGGCTAGCGAGCTCTACCACACAAATGATAGAAATCCCCAATTTCATCTTCATGTTATGATGGTTTTCTTACTTGTTTCTTTATATTGGAAAGCTCTTCACTCTATATATATTTATACTACTGAATAATGTGCTATCTGTTTTAATTTCACTTTCTGTGTTCAAAATTGAAAAACTGAGATTCACCATTTGAGGTCCAAGACTGGCCTCCTTTTGTCCATGAATACCCTCTGTAACGCCACAATGTAGTACTGGGAGGCCCAAGAGTGGCCTCATAGAACATTTAGAGGGTATACAGCTTGCTTGGCACAATAACTGTTCAATTCTACTTATGTGCATTGTCATTTAAACATGTTTAGCTTACTCTGTGTAACTCCTCTTTTGTTCCCTATTTGAGATTGTATATATGGAAAATATGTATCCGAGTTGATTTTATTGCCATAAATTGTATACGTGCCTCAATTTGAATCTCAATAGAAATTTATTTTAAAAAAAACTTGATTCCTGCTGCTCTGACAATGTTACCCAACTCTGAGGATTGGTTTCTCCAGCAGAACAATGCTCCAAGCCACACACTAAGGTCAATCAAGGTGTGGATGGAGGACCACCAGATCAAGACCCTGTCAGGGGCAGCCTAATCTTCAGACCTGAACCTCACTGAAAACCCCCTGGAATGTGATCAAGAGGAAGATGGCTGGTCACAAACCATCAAACAAAGCCGAGCTGCTTGTATTTTTGTGCCAGTAGTGGCATAAAGTCACCCAACAATATGAAAGACTGGTGGAGAGCATACCAAGACACATGAAAACTGTGAATGAAAATTAGGGAAAGTCCAGCAAATATTGATTTCTGAACTTTTGCTAAGTTAGAACATAAATATTCTGTTGTTTAAAAATGAATATAAAGTTATTTTCTTTGAGTTATTCAAGGTCTGAAAACACTGCATCTCTTTCTGTTATTTTAACTAGTTATCATTTTCGGCAAACAAATGCACTAAATGACATTATTTTTGGTAGAAATGTCAGTAGTTTATAGAATGAAAACAAAAATCTTCATGTACTCAAACACATACCTATAAATAGTAAAACCAGAAAAACTGATAATTTTGCAGTAGTCTCTTAAACTTTTCCAGAGCTGAATATGTATATGCATGTGTATATATGTGTTTATATGTTTATATGTATGTATATACATATATCAAAACATAAATACACATGTATATACATATATACACACATACACATATTTATATTTATATATACATTATAGACATTTCCAGTCACACCTTGACATATACCATATACCTTTTAACCCTTATACTTTTTTAAATTTATATATATATGAATCATTTTTTATTAAAAACTGTATATATGAGTGTAACACTTTATTTTAATGTATTTTTGATGTGGTTGGTGCACATTTTTTTTAACACTTACACTTCATGTGAGGCACGCTAACCCGACAAGCGCAAATTTGCTACTTGCAATATGCATGCAAGTTAGAGCGGTCGCGGTATTGCTTATCGTGTCCAGTGCTAACAATAGCACACCACTTGTAATTTAGCCATAAATTAGGATGTATTCTGTATATTGTTTGCTTGTATTTATTGTTTATATGCTGATACATATTTTCAAATTTTTCGTTTTAATGAATTGGTAAACATTTTTGCTTTCCACTGAGTAAGAGTTCTGAGTTTTAAAGGGACATTAGTGTAAAAATTAAACTTTTATAAATCAAATAGAGTGTGCGATTAATATATATATACTGTATATATATTGTGACTTAATAAAGATAATAAAACAAACAAAAAAAACTATTATCAGCTTTACCTCTTTCTCTTTGTTTCTTTGGTTGAAAACTGGCCCCCTTCCATAAGAGCATACTGAGGTGGGCGAGTGTGCACATGTGATGAGTACTATATGGCAGTGGTGTTTGTAGCAATCTTATTAGCAAGTGGAAAAATCTGAGTGACAGCAGGGAACACACCCACAGCTTTGCCTTCACTTATTGCTACTGCACATACTGTTTACTTATCTATTTTAGAGATAGATGCACTCTCTACTTGTGTCCAAACCTTCTTCTTTATTAAACATTACTTTTAGCAAAGCAACATTTTACCATAGAGTTGCTGGAAATACTGCTCTCTAAAGCTCTTTCTAGTTTCTACAAGCTGCTTGTATGGGGTCTGCTGACTCTAAAGATATTGCTGTATAGAGCCCCCACTAACCCCCCATATTGCAGGGTTGTAAAGGTTTAGGAGCTCTCTTGCTCTGCCCCTGCCACTGCCTTCATGGAAGCAAAAGATACACGGCCAATGAGAAGGAAAAACAAGATAAAAATATATTGTATGTAGGTTCAAGGTGTAGAAATTTAAAAGATAAAAAGTTTAATAAGGGTTTGCCCACAGATGTTTGTTTCTCTTAGTTGTTGGTTGGTCTTAGAGAAGTGGTCAGTTTAGGTTGGGTGGTTGTGGTGGTAGGGTTCTTAAAGGGATACGAAACCCAATTTTTTCTTTCATGATTTAGTGCATGCAATTTTTTATAAAAAGCAGGAAAGTTTGCAGTGTCTAGAGCACTATATGGCAGTGGGTTTGCAAAAAGTGTATCCATTTGCAAGAGTACTAGATGGCAGCCATGTAGACTGCTACCTAGGTATCTCTTCAACAAAGATCAACAAAGATCATGGGAACAAAAGCAAATTTGATCATAGAAGTAAATTGGAAACTTTTTTAAAATGGTATGTTTTATATGAATAGTAAGAAAAAAGTGTGCAAAATGTCCAGCTAAACCGTTACAGTATGAATGGTCTGATAAAAAAAACATGAATTACTCATTAAAAAGTGATCTCAACTTTAAATGGAAAGGAGTTCCTGATTCAGGACACAATAAAATGTTCAAGTAAGGGGGTTGTATATCTGAAAGAATGTCCATGTCACAAACAGTATTTAGGACAAACACAAAGGACATTGAGGGACAGGATTAGGGAGCACCTTTATAACATAAAAAAGGGTTTGATGGTCATATACTGTCAAAACACTTTAAGGTATACCATGATTAAAACTCCAAAGATCTAAAATATTGGGGCATCAAATTAGTTAAAAAAGACTGAAGAGGAGGTGACCATGAGAAAAAATTATTATACCATGAGGCTAATTTAATATTTCAGATGGGTACTTAAATCCCTTTCTCAATGACTGATTAGAACATATATGAACATATATGAACATATATGAAGGACACTAAATGTTAGTTAAAGGGACAGTCTACACCAGAATATTTATTGTTTCAAAATATAGATAATCCCTTTATTACCCATTCCCTAGTTTTGCAAAGCCAACACTGTTATATTAATACACTTTTTACCTCTGTGATTATCTTGTATTTAAGCCTCTGCAGGCTGCCCCTTATTTCAGGTCTTTTGACAGACTTGCATTTTAGCCAATCAGTGCTGGCTCATAGGAACTCCGCGTGCATGAGCACAGTGTTATCTATATGAAACACATAAACTAACACCCTCTAGTGGTGAAAAATTGTCAAAATGCCCTGAGATGAGAGGCAGACTTCAAGGGCTTAGAAATTAGCATATGAACCTCCTAGGTTTAGCTTTCAACTAAGAATACCAAGAGAACAATGCAAAATTGGTGATAGATGTAAATTTGAAAATTGTTTAAAATTGCATGCCGTATCTAATAATTAAAGTTTGTTTGGACTAGACTGTCCCTTTAAATGGTTATTATAGTTGAAAAATTACGTGTTTTAATTAATTAGAACATGTACTTTTAAGACTAGCGAGCCTGCAATGCTACAATCAATAGCACACGTCATAAAGCTAAGTAGGGCTGCTAATTGGATCAGCAGCAGTTTCCTCTCTGGATCAGCAGTGAGTGGTACTTCTACTGTGTGTTTAACCCTTTTGTTAAGGTTAAACACATATCATTGCAGGGTCACTAGTCTTAAATTACATGCTATAACGAATTAGAGCATTCCATTTTTTAACTATAATGGGTCTTGAAGTCCACACATATCGATAGGATTTTAAAATTTGACTTTAATTGAATCTGGAACAGTGTTAAACCAACCGACTTCAATAGTAAAAGTGCTCCTCTGTGCCTCCTTGACATGTTGGAAGTTATACATTAAATCTACACAGTGGTGCCCTTACATTTTAAGTTTCAATTAAGGTTAATTTTTTAGCCACTTAATGCTTTTGAATTTCACAATTTAGCTATTTTGAAGAGCAGTCACTATAAGCAATGGAAATTTTAAATAATTCTGTTCCCTTTTTTTTTTACATTGCTCTCATAATATTTTTTTGCCACAGTTAATGCCAAAACCACCATACAAGCTAACTAGAAATGTGTTGTGAAATGGAGAAATTAGGAGTGATTAGTAGTTCTGTAAATATTTAGTTCCAAAATCAAAATATAACTATTTTTGTTAATTAGCCCATTGACGAAATTTTTTTTATACCATATTATTACGTTTCTATGATAATGTAAATATAGCAGACAATGATTATATTTGCCTTTTTCTTGGGTTACTATTTTCTAATGGGGAACGGGGAGGGGGCAGTGACAGAGGAGGGGCTGAAACAGAATACTGCTATACTGATACACATAATACAGGAATTGCAGGGGATTGGCAGAGTGCAGTACAGAGCTGTGAGTTCTGAGTCTGTCTGGGTACAGAGTGGGAATAGTGAAGACCCAGACATGTGATACATAGATACTGTGGAGAAAATGTAAGTCTGCTTTAACCATTGTGGGGTGCTTTATATCCTAGGACTGGAGTAATCTGTTTTGTGCCTTTTCCACACCTTTAGGGACGGGGTTATGTTTTTCTGGAGAAGAAAAATAAAATTACAGCATTTGCAGGGTTTCAACAAAGGAAAGATTCCTACAGCAAAGAACAAAGCAAAATCGACTGGACAAGAGCCAAAGAAACATCTCTAACCCAGACAAGTCTACAACTTACCTCATATGATTGAGGTTACCTCTGGTAAGCACAAATCCACTCACCTCAGACAAAGAAGTGTCGAATATTCTAAAGCACATTACTGAACTCTTTAGAATACAATAACAATCCAAGGACATTATTATTATTATTATTTTTATCATCCTGTTACTATAACCACATAGGTCTGAAAACTACATACCTACTTTACTAATAGTCAATTTTTATTCTAGTGCCTAGCTGTGCGCCCTTTTTGATTTTCTCTTTTCCATCCACATTCCTAACAGTGACACGGGTACACTGTATCAGAGGCAGCACGCACATATATCACTATTACTACTATTGTTGCAAAAATAGCCATTACTCACCAAGTGTTAGAGTTTTTAGCGCAGGTGCCCCTCCTTTTTTCTAACATATATATATATATATATATATATATATATATATATATATATATATATATATATATATATATATATATATATATATATATATATATATATATATATATATATACACACACACACACACACATCAAATGTTGGGCACAAGAGGTAGAATTGTATATATTAGTCAGAAAAGTTAGTCTAAACACACATAAAAAGCTGGTAAACCCCAAAAGACACTATACTCCTCTAAAATAGTGTGGGTAGAAATGTTAGAAATAAATGAAAGGGTAGCGCTAATAATTAAAACTAGTGATTACAAATAAAAAGATAATTCTTCTCTCATGTGTGATAATTACAAATTTAATATGAACACAAATCCTAATAGTATACAATATTTTGTTAAATCTCAAATACAATATAAAACACACATAGGTTTCTAAAATCTTTAAAAAAAAAACTCCAGATAGTACAATTATGAACTCAATTTATATACACAAGATGAGATGTTATTATTTAAGAAACAATGTTGCAATAAATTGGCTTATGAGACTGTGTAAAATATTAGCTGTTTGAAAGTCAGTTTGTCTCAAAACTTCGTAGCACGGTGATAGTTATTTTTTCCACAGATGATTGTTACTGAGAGCTAAATTTATAACAATAACGGCTAAACTTATTCCTGTGTTCCAAAGTTCATATATTTTATTTTGTCTTTAAAGATATATTGCTAATCTTACCAGATATTATCCCATATGCATCCGATCCAGCTGTTATGTCCCAATCGCTCCCCCGGTTTATCTGGGTAAGCAATACAGCTGGGCCTTGTAGTATGCAGGGAAAACATAATTTATGTAAGAACTTACCTGATAAATTAATTTCTTTCATATTGGCAAGAGTCCATGAGCTAGTGACGTATGGGATATACAATCCTACCAGGAGGGGCAAAGTTTCCCAAACCTCAAAATCCCTATAAATACACCCCTCACCACACCCACAATTCAGTTTAATGAATAGCCAAGTAGTGGGGTGATAAAGAAAGGAATAAAAAGCATCAACAAAGGAATTTGGAAATAATTGTGCTTTATACAAAAAATCATAACCACCATAAAAAGGGTGGGTCTCGTGGACTCTTGCCAATATGAAAGAAATGAATTCATCAGGTAAGTTCTTACATAAATTATGTTTTCTTTCATGTAATTGGCAAGAGTTCATGAGCTAGTGACGTATGGGATAGTAATACCCAAGATGTGGAACTCTACAGAAGAGTCACTAGAGAGGGAGGGATAAAATAATAGCCATTTTCCGCTGAAAAAAAATAAATCCACAACCCAAAATATAAGTTTATTCTCATAATGAAAAGAAAAAACTCAAACATAAGATTAAATTGATTAAACTGAAACAGCTGCCTGAAAAACTTTTCTACCAAAAACTGCTTCCGAAGAAGCAAATGCATAAAAATGTTAGAATTTAGTAAATGTATGCAAAGAAGACCAAGTTGCTGATTTGCAAATCTGATCAATTGAAGCTTCATTCTTAAAAGCCCATGAAGTGGAGACTGATCTAGTAGAATGAGCTGTAATTCTCTGAGGCGGGGCCTGATCCGATTCCAAATAAGCCTGATGAATCGAAAGCTTTAACCAAGATGCCAAGGAAATGGCAGAAGCATTCTGACCTTTCCTAGAACCAGAAAAGATAACAAATAGACTAGAAGTCTTCCTGAAATCCTTAGTAGTTTCAACATAATATTTCAAAGCTCTTACCACATCCAAAGAATTTAAGGATCTCTCCAAAGAATCCTTAGGATTAGGACACAAAGAAGGGACAACAATTTCTCTATTAATGTTGTTAGAATTCACAACCTTAGGTAGAAATGTAAATGAAGTCCGCAAAACTGCCTTAACCTGATGGAAAATCAGAAAAGGAGATTCACAAGAAAGAGCAGATAATTCGGAAACTCTTCTAGCAGAAGAGATGGCCAAAAGGAACAACACTTTCCAAGAAAGTAGTTTAATGTCCAAAGAATGCATAGGCTCACATAGAGAAGCCTGTAAAGCCTTCAAAACCAAATTAAGACTCCAAGAGAGATTGATTTAATGACAGGCTTGATACAGACCAAAGCCTGTACAAAACAGTGAATATCAGGAAGCTTAGCAATCTTTCTGTGAAATAAAACAGAAAGAGCACAGATTTTGTCCCTTCAAGAAACTTATCCAAACCATCCTGAAGAAACTGTAAAATTCTAGGAATTCTAAAAGAATGCCAGGAGAATTTATGAGAAGAACACCATGAAATATAAGTCTTCCAAACTCGATAATAAATCCTCCTAGAAACAGATTTACAAGCCTGAATCATAATATTAATCACTGAGTCAGAGAAACCTCTATGACTAAGCACTAGGCATTCAATTTCCATACCTTCAAATTTAATGATTTGAGATCCTGATGGAAAAACGGACCTTGAGACAGAAGGTCTGACCTTAATGGAAGTGGCCAAGATTGGCAACTGGACATCCGAACAAGATCTGCATACCAACACCTGTGAGGACATGCTGGAGCTACCAGCAACCCAAACGATTGTTCCATGATGATTTTGGAGATCACTCTTGGAATAAGAACTAGAGGCAGGAAAATATCAGCAGGTTGGTAACACCAAGGAACTGTTAACGCATCCACCGCTTTCGCCTGAGGATCCTTGGACCTGGACAGGTACCTGGGTAGTTTTTTCTTTAGATGGGAAGCCATCAGATCTATTTCTGGAAGACCCCACATCTGAACAATCTGAGAAAACACATCTGGATGGAGAGACCACTCCCCCGGATGTAAAGTCTGACAGCCAAAAGTCCTGTTGGCTTAAGCCCACCAAGTTGGGATGCTTTAAATGCGGGGATTCCATTACGTGCCAAAGTATGCAGAGTGAATCTACATTTCAAAACCCACATTCCAACAAGAGGTACAAAATGAACCACAGATTAACATGCACAAGTTCCTATGTGATTTATATACTCATTTGCCAGTGTGCATTGGTCTATATTGGAAAAACGACTACCACCTTCCGTGTACGTATGGCCAATCACAGATTTGCCATCCGGGAGGCTATTGATAAAGGGGACTCGGAACAGCCCGTAGTGCGCCACTTCACATGGCATTAACAGAATCTGTCAAGCCTGAAGACAATGCAAGTCGATCATATACCACCTCTACGGAGGGGAGGCAACAGAGCACAAAAATTGCTACGTTTGGAATCAAGGTGGATATACACATTGGATACTGTGGCTCCCAAGGGACTGAATACCATCCTAGATTTTACTCCATTCTTTGGTAAATGGAATATAAAGAGAACAAATCATATGTACTTCTGCGCAACAACAAGGATAATCGAGAATACAGAAAAATAAAATGAATAAACTTTTCAAAGTCTGTTGTAAACAATTAAAGTTCAAAAGAATGTAAAATGTATTCTATTCAGGCAAGAATAAGGTATAGGTGTCTTCTTACCGAATATTACCTCAATCTTATGAGGTAATGTATGGTCACGTAGGGATAGTGGTGGTTAGGCGGTCCGTGGCTCAAACAGTGTCACTGTAGATGTTAAGGACTTCAATGCTGGCTTGTGTATGGTATTCTCCTTTCAGAAACTTCCAAGACCTTGTATAGTGGACTTGGTACCTCTTGTTGGTATGGTATTTTTCATCAGCCGGTTTCTTTGTAGAAAGAAAGAAGAAGAGAATACATAGCGTGATACTGTTTAAAAATAATGTTTATTTACACTCTAAAAGATAGGAATTGCACTCACATTTGGTACCCTCAATCATATATGAGGTAAGAATTGTCACATCAAGATATATGTAGGCAAAGAACACTGGGTAATTGCATGAAGAACTCACTTAATCAGAGTAAGTATAATTCCACAATCCAACCTTGTCATAAAGTCAATGTTCCTTAAAAAAGGGGGTTTGGAAGAAGGGTAACCTGAAGAGGCGTTAAGCCAAGGATATCACATCAAGAATTCTTAGTGGTAGATCGATAAAAACCAGGTAATAGTATCCTGACTGATGCGGCAAAGGATGTTGTAGCAAAAAAAGCAGAAAAGCAATAGTGTACTATTTTTCAGTAGTGACAGGCACAGAGCACTTTGTAACGATAGTACTATAAATATTATCTGTGTCTTACAGCAATGAATTATGGGCCACCACTCAAACCCAAAAAGAGTACCTGGTGTGCTGTGAACGATCCGACCATCTGCAGTAAGTCGGATATGAAACACAGCACCATTGTCCTGGCTCCGATAGAGCGAGTGAGGTCTCACTGTGGATTGTGCGTGGGAGCGGTAAAAGCAAAAGGAGCCGGTTTGCGTTTCAAATGAGCAAAGAGGAATAGTACTGCCACACCTGGAATGTCTTACCGGTTGCAAAGTTTTCAAACACTTCTTCGTCAGAGGTAAATAATGGGGTTGTTTTTGAACCCTGTGGACTAACATCAACCCACTCCCTGCATGGTGGACTATGAATACCTGAAACACATATACAGTATTCAGATATAACCATATGATGTCAAGCCTCAAGTAGATCGGATCTGGATTTATTGAGACTGTAATGGTTAAATGGACGGTAATTGTATACCCAGTGGGTATGAGAATGTCTCTGGTTCTAACCTTGTCTCATCTTGGCACCTCGGTCTTAACATGAGTTTTCTACCATATTTCTTGCTAGTCATGATGCATATCTTATTAATTGTACAGTACAGTATCCATATTAATACTAATATTTATATTCATAATATTATATATTATGTACATAGCACATGTCTTTTATTGTTCATTAGTTTTAATGGTTAAGGTTTTTTTAATAATACATATCCCTTGAAGTTAACACATGGTCAGATGCTTTATGAGATATTGTACATGCATGGCACTAATGCGTATGGTTCTGCTGTGAATGCTTTCTCTAACACGTGTGCCAATTCTGACAGCTGTCAGGAGCAGCGTGTCCACATCGATATGGAACCAAGAAGTGAATGTCACGTGACAATGACATCACTGGAACGCAATGTGCTCCGTGGAACGCAAACAGCGTTGGAGCTCTGTTCAGCTGATGGGGATGTGATAATTAGACACTGTTGGGTATATTAGGCGGTGTATGCTGAGTTATAGTAGGTAAGATTGTTTGGTGATTGTACTTGGCATTTGACGAAGGGACCAATGTGGTCTTGAAAGGTTATGCTCTGCTTTTAAATTTTCTACATTAAATGTGACGTTTTATTACAAAGAACAGCGAGTGCTTATTTTTGCTACATTATTTATATATATATATATATATATATATATATATATAACACACAGAAATATATATATAGATTATATATATATATATATATATATATATATATATATATATATATATATATATATATATATATATATATATATATATATAGGTAAAAGTTTGTTGTAGTATATGCACTCTCACCAACAGACCGCAACTTGCCAGGGTGCTGTAGCCAGGTATGTAAAAAATGAAAAGTTGAAAGCACTCACTGGACTGTAGACAGCAATGTAAATCAAATATACTTTATTGTGACGTTTCGGGACCAACGGGTTTTGGGTATTCTTTGGGACTGATATGCCTTCTATACATGCTCAATTGATTTGGTTATAGATTATTTTGTTATTGCTATAGGATGGTGTCTTGTCTTTACTTTATGGACACTCGGTCACTATAGGTCATTACCACTAGGGGATTCTAGTATTATGATTCTGGTTGTTTGTTCATGCTTTCTCTTGGTCAATTTTTGATACATATGGTTATATTTATATATATATTTTTTTATGATTTGTGGTTTGTGTTTTATGGATATGGAGTTGATTGTTTGAGATAAAGTCCCCCTATTGGGGTAGGTTCAACCTTGATTATCCCATATAGGGTTATATTTGAGACTTAGTTTGCTAATAGCACGTTTTTTACACCACAGAATTGGGTATGATTCATAGAATTATAGGGTTATTCTTTATGTGTTTTGTCTTCGACGGTGTGATCTTGCTGTAAGCACTTTTGGGCAGACGCTTAGTAGGATCTAGTTATACTCCGATATTGGTATTGGTATTTGCTTATTGTTTTGTTTGTCTGTGATATGGGTTTAGGATATAGATTTGTATTCATGCCATGTTACTTAACAATAAGAATATTGGGTAAGATTCCATGAATTAGAGGACAGGATTGCTGTCTGAGTGACCTGAGCGCATGCATTAGTTATTAATTTCTTTCTTCTATTTTATTTTATTTCACTTTGTTTATAGGTGGACACACTGACATACGGCGATCACCATAGCCGTCCTTTTTTATGGTGGGGTTGGGCCCCCAGTACGCTAACGCTTCCCTACTTGGAACAATGTGCAGCCACAATTGTGGTTTGAGTGTTGTATACAGGTTGCTTCGGTATTAGATAATGGCGATCGCGGCGAGCGGTTTGATAGTGAATAAAGCCGTTTGATGACTTCTGGTTGCGGTCAGAATGGGACCTTGAGTGCTGACATTTGGAGATATGAAGGGATATTTAGTATGTTTGGTTACGCTGTAGATTTGAATGTTAGTCACGCTGCTACCCGGCCGCATTTCTGTATGGGGATCTGGTTGCTCTGGTAGCCATGGCAACCTTCGGACCAGCGGTTTCAGCAACGCTATGGACAGTTAGTTTGTTGACGACACGGACAGATATAGATAACGGGTTAAGTGTCTGTTGTCTTTATATGTGTTGATTTATTATACATAAATGAAGTACTACACGCCCCTATGCATCACAGAGGACGTGCTTATGTAGCCAATCAGGTCATTTGTTGACATCCTTTGCTTATTCAGTTGGCCTGCGATGTTGATGCAGGCGGGGTTTTGTTAGATGAACTTGTCAAGCCTATCACACAGCGGGGGTGTGATTTCCACCTTTCAGGTTTTTGTTGTTTTATTAGTATAAGTGCACCACGGATATTATTGAGCATGTATAAGATCGGATACAGTTCTAGACACATTAGCACTACACACACATAGAGGTATATTTGTAGTCATATGTATTTACATTTTTATATATTTTTCACTATGCTAGTATGGATTTGAATCTAATCACAGAGATTGATGCCGGTTTTGCACACGGCTCATTTGCTTTTGCACATGGCACATTTTGATTGGTAGGTAACCGAGGGGAGTGGTTTATGGGTCTTTAAATGTTTTTTTTTTTCACTTGTTGCTTGTCAGAAGAAGGGACGCTGTTGGTCCCGAAACGTCACAATAAAGTATATTTGATTTACATTGCTGTCTACAGTCCAGTGAGTGCTTTCAACTTTTCATTTTTTACATACCTGGCTACAGCACCCTGGCAAGTTGCGGTCTGTTGGTGAGAGTGCATATACTACAACAAACTTTTACTTATGCTCCTACGGTACAGTGCACCCACATTTTGGCTGAATCAGCTCAAATCATTTCCCTTTTTCTCATTATTTGTGCCTCATCTATAATCATTATGACTGAGCTTAATGCTGATAACATGGAAATACCTAACTTAACTCAAAGTGAGAGTATGGAAGAGAGACATGAAGATATCTTTACGTTCACGGATGAAGATGCAGAGGCCATCAGATTTGGCTCCATTGAAGAACAACAGGTAGAAGAGTCATGTCAGTCTCTGTATAATACATTGGCGAAACTCAAGCAACGTGAGATAGATCTAAACCTCCATGGAATATATCTTTCTGACTATCATAAAAAGAGATTATTGCCACAAGGTTTCAGAGTGAAGAACATCCCTACGATTGGTAGATCAAATGCTGAATTTTGCACTAATTGGTGCAAAATTCTTAACAAGTGCTCATTTGATCTTATGCTTCTTGTGATTAGAGAAGCCGGACGACTACTCCAGGAAGTGAGAACCGAAATCCAAGCATTTGAAGCTGAACAACTTAACACACTCAGAGCAGATAAGACCGTTAATTGGATGGATAAATTGACACAACAAATCAAGTTATATAAACAAGAACTTATTGCTTTCAAGAATCGGAAACTCCAAACAGTTAACCAGGACTACACATATAAGAGTGTATACCGATGGATGTTATCACCAGATGAAAGGCAGAACTTTAGATCAAGACGTGAAAGAAGATTCACAAAAAGAAACATCAACACGGTTGATACCAGCTCGGACGACAGCTCAGACCCAGATGTGGCAACAACAAGCGGAGACTCTTCATATCGTGGCATCACCACAAGATCCAGAGGTGCAAATAGAGGACAACAGTGGGACAACATGAGGGGAGCGAGTAATAGAAGCACCTCATATACTCCATCTCACACTCCTTCGGTTCGTTTTTTAGGACGTGGCACAGGCCACATACGAGGAGGAGGGGGCATGTCACGCCGCCCTCCGATACAGAGGAGATGAATAATAATGTATTTAATATCAGCTCGAGACCGCTGTCACAACCAGAAAACTCCCTATTGAATAAGGGTTTATCCTATGTCCCGACAATGAAGTTGAATGCATTTGATACATATATCGACATTCAAAAATTTGGGAGGAATTTGAGACTCAAAGAATTCTACCAGACAGACAACAGTGAAGTAACACCTTTCCGAACACCTGGAACATTTGACCCAAAGTCACAAAATCCATCCATTAATGCATATACGAACTATCTGAGTCAAGTCTCCAAAAAAATCCCCAATAGGAGAAGAGTGGATAACCTTTCTAAGGAAGAGAGACAGACACTAAAGGTATTAGCAGAGGATACGACCATTATAATACGCCCGGCAGATAAGGGTGGGGCGGTGCTCGTGATGGATGTGCAACAGTACAGATCGGAACTCTTGGGCCAACTAACAGACAAAAAGACCTACAGGACCTTACAAATGGATCCAACTCATCAATTGAAAAGACACATTGATGAAAAACTTGATAGGTGGTGTGAAATGGGATGTATTACCACACAGGAACATAAATTTCTGAAGAGGGATTATCCTATAACACCCATTATTTACACGCTACCAAAAATCCATAAGGATCCCACACACCCCCCAGGAAGGCCTATCGTTTCAGCAAGGGGATCACTCCTTCAACCACTGGCTGAATTTCTGGACTTTCATCTACAGCCAATGGTTAAGAGAATGAAATCATACACACAAGATTCAAATGCCTTCATTCGATCCATTACTCAACTAGATGATATACAACCAACTGATCTACTAGTGACGATGGATGTATGTAGTCTCTACACGGTAATTCCCCATAAATTGGGGGTTGCAGCTGTGGTTAACCATCTACGAAAGAGTCCATATGTGGGGCCCCCAGAGGATGTTCTGGTTGATCTCCTAAAGATGTGCTTGAAGAACAATTTTTTCCGGTTCGAGAATACTTTTTACTTACAAATAGAAGGGACCGCGATGGGGTCAAACATGGCCCCATCGTTGGCCAACCTGTTTATGGCGGACTATGAATCTATACAAATGAAGGTGTACGAAATGGACACCATTTTATACTATTGTCGCTACATAGACGACGTCTTTCTGATATGGCGAGATGGCGAACAGGCCCTGGACAACTGGATCCATACCCTAAACGGGATGGATAGCACAATCAAATTTCAACACACGGTCAACAGTGTTACAGTTGATTTTCTTGATGTCAGAGTGTTCAAAACTGCTAATAGGTTGGGTACCACATTGTTTCGGAAGAAAACAGACCGTAACACACTACTACATGCCAGACGTTGCCACCAGCCGGCACTCATACGGAACATCCCTAAAGCACAATATCAAAGGGTGATAAGAAATAATACTAACAAGGATCTGATGCAGATACAGATGTCAGAAATGACACAAAGATTCCTTCAACGAGGGTACAACAAGAAGAACCTAGAGCAACAATGAGAATCGGCTCTCTTGGCTCATCAAGATCAAAGCACTACGAGTACCACAACAAATCCCCAACTCACGTTTGTGACCACATACAATCCAGACCAATACCAGATTGCCCAAGCAGTAAAGGAGGAATGGAAAATTCTCCAGAGTGATCCCACATTACCATTCGCTGAATGGGCAGCACCACGATTGGCATATCGTAGGGGTAGGAGTCTGAGAGATCTGCTAGTGAAGACTGACATCCCTTTGAAAAATGATAAACAAACCTGGCTGAAGAGGAAAATGGGATGCTATAAATGCATTAGTTGTGTAACTTGCAACAGCATGCACACTGGTACGACATTTCAACACCCTGATTGTCGTAAAAGATATCAGATTAAATACTTCCTGACATGCACAACCCAATTTATCATATATTTACTCAATTGCCCCTGTGGGAAATTTTATACTGGCAAGACGACTGACGACGCCAGAGTGAGGATGGCGAATCACCGCTCCAGCATCAGATCGGCAATTAACACAGGAAAGGCAGAACATCCGGTGGCCCGTCACTTCCTTGAAGCAGGACACACTGTGAGCGACTTACGCTTCAGAATTATTGATCATGTGCCAGTCCTACGGAGAGGAGGGAACCGAGCCAAGATACTTCTTAGAAAAGAAGCACGCTGGATTCATGAATTGTGCACATTGGCCCCGAGAGGTTTAAATATACAGACGGGGTGGCAGAACTTTCTATAAGTAGCATGATTTGTGAGAGTCCATTGATCCAGTGATTCTGTGCCTATGTTGGCAAGCGATACTGCTAGTATCGCAATTAATGAGAGTCTACTTCCCACTCTTGAGTTATATCCATTTCCTTTTTTGGCTTGCATTATTTTACTTAATTTTACCAGATATGGTGTTCCATGATTTCTACTCTCTATGTATCTAGTTTTGAATTTGTAAATATATGAGGTGTGCTATGTTTTTATTTGTTTTTAATCTTGTTTCTCTACACCTGTCACATTAACATGTTTTGGGTATTCTTTGGGACTGATATGCCTTCTATACATGCTCAATTGATTTGGTTATAGATTATTTTGTTATTGCTATAGGATGGTGTCTTGTCTTTACTTTATGGACACTCGGTCACTATAGGTCATTACCACTAGGGGATTCTAGTATTATGATTCTGGTTGTTTGTTCATGCTTTCTCTTGGTCAATTTTTGATACATATGGTTATATTTATATATATTTTTTTTTATGATTTGTGGTTTGTGTTTTATGGATATGGGGTTGATTGTTTGAGATAAAGTCCCCCTATTGGGGTAGGTTCAACCTTGATTATCCCATATAGGGTTATATTTGAGACTTAGTTTGCTAATAGCACGGTTTTTACACCACAGAATTGGGTATGATTCATAGAATTATAGGGTTATTCTTTATGTGTTTTGTCTTCGACTGTGTGATCTTGCTGTAAGCACTTTTGGGCAGACGCTTAGTAGGATCTAGTTATACTCCGATATTGGTATTGGTATTTGCTTATTGTTTTGTTTGTCTGTGATATGGGTTTAGGATATAGATTTGTATTCATGCCATGTTACATAACAATAAGAATATTGGGTAAGATTCCATGAATTAGAGGACAGGATTGCTGTCTGAGTGACCTGAGCGCATGCATTAGTTATTAATTTCTTTCTTCTATTTTATTTTATTTCACTTTGTTTATAGGTGGACACACTGACATACGGCGATCACCATAGCCGTCCTTTTTTATGGTGGGGTTGGGCCCCCAGTACGCTAACGCTTCCCTACTTGGAACAATGTGCAGCCACAATTGTGGTTTGAGTGTTGTATACAGGTTGCCTCGGTATTAGATAATGGCGATCGCGGCGAGCGGTTTGATAGTGAATAAAGCCGTTTGATGACTTCTGGTTGCGGTCAGAATGGGACCTTGAGTGCTGACATTTGGAGATATGAAGGGATATTTAGTATGTTTGGTTACGCTGTAGATTTGAATGTTAGTCACGCTGCTACCCGGCCGCATTTCTGTATGGGGATCTGGTTGCTCTGGTAGCCATGGCAACCTTCGGACCAGCGGTTTCAGCAACGCTATGGACAGTTAGTTTGTTGACGACACGGACAGATATAGATAACGGGTTAAGTGTCTGTTGTCTTTATATGTGTTGATTTATTATACATAAATGAAGTACTACACGCCCCTATGCATCACAGAGGACGTGCTTATGTAGCCAATCAGGTCATTTGTTGACATCTTTTGCTTATTCAGTTGGCCTGCGATGTTGATGCAGGCGGGGTTTTGTTAGATGAACTTGTCAAGCCTATCACACAGCGGGGGTGTGATTTCCACCTTTCAGGTTTTTGTTGTTTTATTAGTATAAGTGCACCACGGATATTATTGAGCATGTATAAGATCGGATACAGTTCTAGACACATTAGCACTACACACACATAGAGGTATATTTGTAGTCATATGTATTTACATTTTTATATATTTTTCACTATGCTAGTATGGATTTGAATCTAATCACAGAGATTGATGCCGGTTTTGCACACGGCTCATTTGCTTTTGCACACGGCACATTTTGATTGGTAGGTCACCGAGGGGAGTGGTTTATGGGTCTTTAAATGTTTGTTTTTTTCACTTGTTGCTTGTCAGAAGAAGGGACGCTGTTGGTCCCGAAACGTCACAATAAAGTATATTTGATTTACATTGCTGTCTACAGTCCAGTGAGTGCTTTCAACTTTTCATTTTTTATATATATATATATATATATATATAAAATCTCCAGCCACCAATCAGCAGCTAGCTCCCAGTGGGGTATTGCTGCTACTGAACATATCTAGGTATGCTTTTCAATATGAATACCAAGAAAATGAGGAGACAAAAGACAGTAAAGCACCCCACAAGTACATTGTTTTTAGCATCATTTGCATAATTTGGAGGAGCCAATTGGGGTTTTAGTCTGCAGACAAGGCTAGTCACTGTCATCACTTTGTTTTGCAGTTGTTACCATTTAAAGTCAGCAGGTTGCATGTGACGTTCTGAGAATGACAAAATCCTCAATTAAAGCCATATGAAAATAGGGGTAATAAATAATAAAAGTGTATTGAAAAGTTGCTTCAATTTTCATAACTAAACATTTTATATAAAAATCTCAAGGTGTTTACTGTCTCTTTATTTATTTTTTTCAATGGCATATTTTCTTTAAAATTAAACTTTTAGGATTCCAATAGAGCATGCAGTATTAAAACAATTTTCCAGCTTACTTCTTGTTTGCTTTGTTCTCTTTTGTATCATTTATTAAAGAGTAGGCTCAGGAGCAGCAATGCACTACTAAGAGCTAGCTGAGCTCAACTGGTTAACCAATCACAAGAGGCATATGGGTGCAGCCACAAATCAGCACATAGCTCCCAGTAGTGCATTGCTGCTTCTGAGCCTACCTAGGTATTTTATTCAGCAAATGGTACCAGGAGAACAAAACAAATTTATTATTTATTCCTCATCTGAATCATAATAGTGTAATTTTTACTGTCCTTTTTTAAGTAGGACTTCCCTGGTAAAAATGTGTGCATGTGTGACTTTATACTCAAACACTACAATGTAACTTATAACCACATGTATACACAAACAGTGACTTAGACTCATGAAGAATGAAAAAAAAGTAAAATTAGTCAACCAGCAATTCCTCAGCTATAGGGCTGATTTACTTAGAGTTCTTATTTTACGGAATTAGCTCCACAGGATAAAAGAAATTGGAGAAAGATTTACTCACTGGAGAATTGCTTAATGACAGTGAATCTACTCATTTTATATATAAATTAAGATGTACATACAATGATTTACAACAAATATATATTAATAGAATATATATCTACCACTAAACCAAAATATACAGTATATCAATGCAAGCAAAACCATAAATGGCCTAATACTTTTATACACAATAGTATGTACACACATAAGCACATACATATATGTTAATAGGGCTGCCATGTTTTTTGAAAAACACAAATCAAATGGCAGGGCTAATTGGCAAACATTTACATGAATAATCAAGTAGAATGGCGACAAAAGTTGACGTAAAATGGTAATTTATTTCATATTAGATTTCCACATATTTTTAATAAGTTTCACCATACCTTTATTTATCTAAAAAAATTTTGTATTATTTACATTGATCAGAAACTTAAAAAAACTGACTTCATGGCAACTCTATGTCAAACGAATGCTAGATATGAAATATAGTCTCACTCATCGTCATAAAGCAAATATACATTTCACAATGAAAGTTCAGGCAAACACATGTGCCCTTCATCACAATTTTACTTATTTTCTATATAACAGTTTAACCATTATGAATTCATTTGTTGTTTTCAAGAACATCTGAATTATTCAGTAGACATCGTGAGGGAGATTTCCTTGTAATGAATTTTTGATCAAAACATTTTTAGAACCTACAAATAGGCAAATTCCACACCCAGAAGCCATCTGCGGGGTACAAAATAAGGCACAGAAACAGCTGTGGGGTTTATAAATATCTTTATTTTAAGTTCACAAAAAGTTCACAAAAGATTTAGGTTAATTATATTAGTATGTTTCTGTCTACTATTTATATCTAGTAGTTACATTAATGAAGAGGATCTGATAACATGTTTGGTTGATATGAACTTCTGGTTTAAAATACAGGTTATATGGAGCTATATATAGAGATGTATCCTCTCCACCAATGGCATCATGCTCGAAAAATATTATCTTTGTGTTTAGAAAAATAAATCTTACTGGGCTGAATAAACAATTTTTTCTGTGGAGTTGTCTCTGTCGAGCAGTTGTAGAGTCCCAGGACTTAATTGTACAGAATCATGCACTTCCTTTTTGTTTTATTTTAAAGGTATTCATTCATATATTTAAACTTTCCTGCCTCCTTCTTGTAATCCAAGTAGATTCTATATGGTCTTATCCTTAAATAGGCCAACCATTCATCCAAAATTAACTTTCTCCCACAAGTTTGGAAAAATATAATACAATTTTATATTTTTGACTCTACTTGAACCAATAACTTTGAACTTGGTTACCAAAACTGAATTTCAAACATATTTGCAAAATCCCTAATTCTTTACTGATAGGGTATTTCTCAAAATAATCCACTGTCCTATATACCCTCAGTGGTGTTCTGGTAAGTGCCCCAATTTCCTGATCTTCCAAAATGTATCTGCTTTTTTTCTCCTACAGTCTACCTCCCTGTGTTTGCCCTCACAATGGGCTTGATTATGAATGGAGCGCTATTTAGGGCTCCCGCTGTGTAAACTTAATTAGACGGAGGTTTATTGCACGTGTCAGGTAGTGCACGTATTACAATTTGAAAGTAAAAAGTTTGATTGCGTGCCAAACCTGATGTGCGCAATCTAAATATTGCGACCGTGTTAACATATTCTCCCCATAGAAGTAAATGGAGAGTGCAGAAGAAAAAAACTAACACTTATCGCTTGCGCGCTAACCCGACAGGATTTATGAATACTTCACATTTCAATGTTCTTCACTTACAGAACAATGTACTTTTTATTGTAAATACATATTTCTATATATATCTATATACCAATATATTTATTCCTATAGATATTATAGATATCTATTTTAAATTAACATTATATATATAATAAAAAGTACATTATTTGCTATAAAATATGCGGGACATGCATCAGGGTTCATGATTTAGGTCTAACCAGGTTGTGCTAGCGTACATGAAGATTTACTAACTTCAGTGTGCGTTATTGAAATATTAAATATTAAAAAAATATTAATAATAGTTATTAAAAATTATTATAAATACTGTAAAAATATATATATTCTATGTATTTTTAAGATTTTTTTATAGTATGAAAATATTTTTGTTTTTCACATTGAAACTAATGTAATTTTTATTATTAAATATTTATTTCTATATATATATCTGATACAGTAATAGATATATATGTATATATTTAGATATATATATATATAGAAATATGTATTTTCAATTAAAAAAAGTACATTGTACTGTTTGTGAAGAACATTGGAATGTTAAATATGTACAGTAAATATTCAGTAAATACATATTATGTACACACATATATATATATATATATATATATATATATATACTCACAAATACACATATTTAGACATAACTATGTATGTATATATATATATATATATATATATATATTTTATTTTATTTTTTAAACTAATTTGTATCATATCATATCAGATAGTGTTTATATGAGTGTAACAATACTTTTAAGTGTATTTATGTTGTGTTTAATGCAACTTTTTTTTCTTCCCCTACCTGTTACGCAAACTCTCAAGTCACGGTAACCTGGCGAGTGTAAATCCTGTTTGTGTTTGAGTGAGTGCATTTACTTTCAACTCATATAATACGTGTGCAACAGTTAGCGCCACTCGTAATCCTAACCCAATATCATCACTTGTGCATGTACTTGCAGTTAGGGGGAAAGATAGTGATTTGGGCAAAAGGACCAGGCCAAATGCTAACAAAAAAGTGTCTAAACATAGAGGTGATAGGAAAAAGAGGAGGAGAATAGACAGTGGGTGGGGTTAGAGATACTCCCTGTATATTCACTTTTTTCTGCTTTTCCCCCAGGCTTCACTTCTTCCTCTCTGCAATGTGTGCCCCGATGGTCTTTTCTCAGTCATAGTTCTCTCCTCTAAGATATTTTTTTCATTTATACTGAATATTTTCTGGTCACTATTTTTCAGTTAAAGCTCAGCAACAACAGCACCTGCAAGCACAAGAAAATAAAAATGTTAGAGTATTTATCTTCCTGCTTGCACTTCCTTTTATTTATTTCTGCCCTCTCCGGAAATCGAAACCAACTATTCTTTACAAAACCAAGTTAATAGCACATCAGCAACACCCCCCAAGACCTGTTGTCTAACCCCACTAGACCATTCAAGCCTGGAGTTTCCATAAATAGGCTGACTCAGTAGTAGTTTATTCACAATATTAGCTTTAATATTATATACTTTCCTATTAGTAATTTCTCATAAATATTGCTGCCTCATTTTATAGATTGTGATTAATTTCAATTATGTAAAAATATGGAATTATATCTAAGGAGAAGAATATTACCTAGTTAGTATGTTTTAAAAAATATGTCCCCTTGTGTTTAGAAAGAAATTGGGCACTGCTAGTAATGGGTGTCTCTTTCCTTGAAAACTCCAAAGAGAGTAAGTAATATTTTGTTGTGGTCAAACACCAACAAATTTTTAACACCCTCCTCTCTTCCTATTCTCTAAAACATGTAAATATTATAAATACAGTGTCAAATTGATCATTGCTTGAGAATGTATAGCATTCTATACGTTGAGGCTGTTATCCTGATTAATGCTAGGTGGCGCTCTCAGCTAATGGGAGCACATTTTATGTACCATGTGTATCCATCACAGCACCACAGACTCTTGTATATCACACTAAAGGATGGGGGGGGGATAAAATAGTTATTTGAACATTGTATATTCCCCACATTCTGTGTGGGAAATTGCTTTGTCACCGTAGAAAGCCCAAGGAATTTTCACATAGATGACAAGTGACAACCTCTTATATACATTGGGTTAGAAAATTCGGATGTGCCTAGTAAAAGTATTCCACAATACTTGTAAGAAATTAAACGCTTCTCGGTCTTTAAATGTGTAATACTGACTGATATATTATTTCAGTTTTGATAGACAGGTTAGCTTAGATTGTAGAACAATTAGTGTTCTATAATTACAGTCAAGTGTAGGGAACAAATATTAATTTAGCTTTTCAAGCCCACAACACACATTTATGAATTCTGTGTACTTCTGTGTGTTTATGTTGAAAAACCAAATGGCATATGGACAATGAATATGTGCAAAACTGCGGGAGAAAATACAATTTTAAGATATCATCTCTGTTTGGTAGTAGCGTATATATTTATAGTGATAGCAATTCAATATTTAGATAAATAAACCCCTATGAATAAAGACAAATATTCTTTCCTGTACATGTATTGCTCTTATAGCTATATTTAATAGATTCAAATCTCATTGCATTAAGATTTATTCAGAGGTATCATTCATATAAATAAATATATAATATTCAGAAAGGAGAAAGGTAGATATTTACAGTGATATATAGAATAAATATATAGAGATGTTGTTAGATGGAATATTGATAGATGATAGATAGATAGATAGATAGATAGATAGATAGATAGATAGATAGATAGATAGATACTGGACACACATACTGTATGTACTTTAGTTCAGATATGCTTGAATTTACTTTAATATACATATATATTTATTTCAGTCTAAATATTATTATCCTTTAAAGATATTCTAATATATGCAGATAAAGTAGATTATGTAAAATAGAATTCTATACTGGTACCTAATAAAGTATAAATCCTTATATTGCTACATATACTTTATGCAGGAAACACTGAGGAAAATGTTAAAATGATATAAACAAATGCATTATTATATTATATTACAAATCTTGTATGAACATTTATTTTATGGTATGTTATTCAGAGGTTTGTATTTATTCACATAATTGCACTGTACTTTCCTTATAGTCATTCTGCCGTCACAAGATCGATAATTTGCATTGTATTACAATTAATTACAATTAATATAGCTAAATGTAGGATTCTTCGAACCTGAGAAGAAATAAGGAATCTGACAACTATATATAAACATGCCCTTAAAATCATATTAGCCAAATGGGTGTATAATACATTGGTTATTTTTTGTATTTTATATTTCAATGTATTTCAAAATTACAAAAAGTAAAGTATTTCTTCAAATTTTGCAATATTTATTTTATTGCAAGTAAATAATCACAATGCAATCTTAAAATTAAATTTATTAAATATATACACAAATCTATAAAGTATTGGTGGTAGATTACACTAAACAAATAGTATAGCACACAAATAAACTTTTTATATAAACTACCCATGTATCTTAAGCTCTTGTAAATAATATGTTAGTGTGTGTGTGTGTGTGTGTGTGTGTGTATATATATATATATATATATATATATATATATATATATATATATGTGTGTGTGTGTGTGTATGTTTGTGTATGTGTATGAATGTGTGTATTTTAATGAAATCTACAGTAAACAATATATAAAAACACACACCAGCTCTAAAAATATAAAACATATGAATTATATGACAAACTATATGTTGATAAATGATTGATGGAATTTAAATATATTAGATTGTACATTTAAAATATAATTAATATGATATGTAATATTAGATGTGTGGGGGGGTTATAACATTAAATAAAATATTCTAAAATTATAAATATATTCTAAAAGTATTAAATATACATTATAAATAATGATATGTATACCTACATG
This sequence comes from Bombina bombina, assembly GCF_027579735.1. Taxonomy (NCBI): domain Eukaryota; kingdom Metazoa; phylum Chordata; class Amphibia; order Anura; family Bombinatoridae; genus Bombina; species Bombina bombina. The sequence goes on along the minus strand of NC_069500.1, from coordinate 769,662,827 downwards.
AATGTATTATTGTATGTGCTGAATTTTGAAGCAAAATAAATACATTGAGTGGGTTATAGCTTCTTCTTTAAACCAATGTAGACAAAATAAATATCGTTAACTCTACATATAGTTTGTGAGCATCTGTATATATCCTTAAAATAACAGTTCTGCATAAACAAATTAATGCCTACCTGTTCTGCATAGACAATTTATAAATATCTGTGTATTATGGAAACAGGTAGGCATTCATTTGATTTTAGTCTTTTGTATTCCTCTGCATCCCTCCAAGGCCCTAATGAGCAAAATAAAAAACTGAGCAAAGCCCCTGTGAATAATTTATACAGAACAGAATATCTATGCAAATCAGGTGTGGTTCCATGTATAATAATATCACGTGATGCAATCAGGCTGACAAGTGAGATTCTGCACCTAATATGCATAGTTGGGTGTACAGTAACCCTTCTTCGCCCAGCACTATAGGTATGTAAGAGTATATTCTTCTGCAACCTATAACTTCATATGTAATTTAGATGCTAAATAAATATATCTAAATATATATTTTAAAATAAATTATATATATATATATATATATATATATATATATATATATATATATATATATATATATATACAAAGCCAGAATGAAGTAGTAAGAAATAATTAATCTTCAACTTATTATTTCCATATTTAATATTGGGTGAATTCCATTCACCCTTGACTGATTAACTATATATATATATATATATATATATGTATATACATACTGTACTATAACTAAGACATATGATATAACAATGATTCTACACACCGTTTTTCTATGACCATAAAAAAAATAATTGAAAAACATAAATAACTGAAATAATTTAAACTATGATAATGGTATCATAAAATGTCTATAATTATGGTATCATAAAATATATTTAATATGTAAGCATTTGTCTTTCTCTTTAGCTATCACCCATCTATTGTGCTATTGTTCTATGTGTGTGTATGTGTGTTTTTTTATATATATATATATATATATATATATATATATATAGAGAGAGAGAGAGAGAGAGAGAGAGAGAGAGAGAGAGAGAGAGAGAGAGAGAGAGAGAGAGAGCAGAAATACATACAGTGAATTTCACTAATGTGGCCTTTTATATCTAAACTCTGAAAATAGTAATTGAACATTGCATAATTAAATTATCACATATTTTAACAGTACATTTCAGTCAGTAGTTATCATTAATTTTATCTGGAATAGATTTGCATAATACAGTTCTGCAGACTTTGAAATAATATTATTTAATATACTGTAAACTACATATATTTTGTGTATATTAAATAGCCACAGCATTGTAAATATTTATACAATCATAATAAATGGTAAAAAGACATACAAATCATTTGTGCGTATATATATATGTATGTATGTATATATACTTTTGATCTATTTTAAAATAGTAAATATACTAGTAATAAAAGTAGAAAATACCAGTTTGTTTTATTTCTTTATGTTGCAAATGAATATGCTTGAGCATTTATTTATATATATATATATATATATATATATATATATATATATATATATATATATATATATATATATATATGTGTGTGTGCATACATACGATTCAGGGGGTGGAGCAATGTCTGTATCTCTTTGAGCAAATAGAGATATTTGACTATATAGGTATGTTCATTTGCATACACCTACCTAATGTTTTATAATGTCATTTTTTTATTACATTCAGTAGTAAATTGTCAGTGGTATGGATTTAAGAATCTATTATTTATACAACATTTTCTTGTGACTATCCAAAAAAATGCATTTCCATTGATGATAGATAGATTGATAGATAGATAGATAGATAGATAGATAGATAGATAGATAGATAGATAGTTCACGTAGACAGTAGGGCAGTCAGACAAACAGAATGAGAGATAGGCCGACATATAGATTAGAATAGAAATATAATATATAAAAAATACATAAAAATGTAAAGAGATATGGAAAAATATGTATAGATCGATAAATCATGAAAACGGTCAAAGAGCTATAGACAAAGAGAGACAGACAGATAGGTAGATTGATAGAATAATATATAAATAAATATAGCTACATTATCAGTAATTCCTGCAATTTGTTCCCCAATCATTTAACAATTATAATATAATACTAAAGCAATACTAAAAACTTCAGTGTAAACAGGTACCTTCATCTATCAAGAATAATATGACTTCTTTTTGTTGGACGGCCTGCTTATACATGAACCTTTAGGTATGCTTTAAATGGCTTTAATTTAGTTAGTAGATATCAAGTAATTACTAGCTGAATTAAGACTTCTTTTATTTGCAAGGAGAAATAGGTGAACATAGTAGTTTTCAGATGGGGAAACAGCAAAGAAATAAAATATAAGCCTGTCCAACACTAGTTGTGTGTGTGCAAAAAACCCTTTATATAAAAACAGAGTATTTGACTGTATACTTTTTCCATGAGTCTCCACCTAAATTTGTCTGTTTATCTATCTAAGTATCTATCTATCAATCCTCTATCTATCTTTCTATTTATCTTTCATCTATCTTTTTATCTATAATCTGCCTGTCTATCTATCTGTCTGTATATCTATCTATCTATCTATCTATCTCTCTATCATCTGTCTCTCTATCTGTCATCTGTCTATCTATCTATCTATCTATCTATCTATCTATCTATCATCTATCCTCTATATACAATCTATCATCTGTCTGTCAATCTATCCATCTATCTATATATCATATGTCTATCTGTCTATCTATGTACCTGCCTCAGTCCTTTTGTAATTATATATATATATATATATATATATATATATATATATATATATATATATATATATATATATATATATATATATATATATATATATATTGTACTTAACTATGTAACGGAAATGATTATCAGAATTTTAATAGTTTACCCTTTATGTTTCTATCTAATCTATTTTAACACATACTGTTAATATATGTTGATATGTTTAATAGTTAGAAACTATTGCATTTAAATTTGCTTGTAACTAGATAGAATCCAATTAATACACAATAACTAGTGGATTATGTGTATGTATGTACAGTATATATATATATATATATATATATTTATATACACATGTACACACACATTCACACACAAAAACAAACTCATAATATAAACAAGTGTTTATGTTTCATATTTAAGAGTGATTCTCAATAAAGCATTACATAATTTAATTCCCACAATGCAGATAAATGAGATAAATAAACAGCATTAAATCTAAAACTTCCACTTTAATTGGGCCAAATGTCAGGGTGCACATTTCTTACATAATAAAATGGAAAGTGCCTTGTATTATAGATAGATAGATAGATAGATAGATAGATAGATAGATAGATAGATTATAGATAAATAGACATATAGATAGATACAATTTACAAACAGTAAAAACATTTGCATATTTAACATGTATACACAACCACGCAAAGATAGCTAGCTAGATAGGTAGACAGATATTGTTTGTATCTATTTGAAAACAGTAAATATACTATATTAATAATCAAGTGTTCTTATTTAGAAGTAGAAAAGACCAATGTTTTTTCCTTATGTTGTAAATGAATGTGCTTGAGCATTTATTTACATTTTATGGGCATTTTTGTGACCCTGTAATTGAAAAGTGTAAGTCACAAATTCAATATGTCTTTAAGAAAATGGTTTACAAATTGTTCACCTGGCATTTAAACCTACATAGATATAGATAGACAAATAAGTTAATTAAGTGGTTGGTAGACAGACAGATATATATATACGTGCATACATACAGTACAGGGGTGGAGCAATGTATGCATCTCTATGTGCAAATCGAGATATTTGACTATATAAGTATGTGCATTTGCATACACCTACCAGTTTTCTGATTTATTTTTTCATACATTCAGTAGTAAATTATTGTGGTATGGATGTAAGAATCTATGATTTATTTAACATTTCTTGTGAAAATGAATGCATATCTAAATCGATAGATAGATATATAGATATAGAACTGGACATGGAAACATCTGTTCACATTTAAAAATGCCATATGCTCAAAACATATACTTTTTTATAAATGTATTTCTTCAGACATTTTTTTATTGAATGGACATCACTTTTTTACACCTAGCTTTGTAAGACTAATCTAATCGCTGTGTCCAACAATCTTTCTCTTAAACAAATCCCTATACAGCGTGTTTACTTTCTATACCCCGAAGATCATTTGGTACCCAGGTTAATGAGGTCCTCCTCCCTGTGGCAAGTAAAATGCAATAAAATGTGTCTCCAGCTGACCTATCCTTGTGTGTGACGTCAAGACGCAGCACTGCGTGTAGGCGAATAGAAGAGACCAAAAAAGGGTTGTTTTTTTTTTTTTGCAAAACTGATGTGCAGAATATCCTAGGGATGCGAGAGGACCAGGATGCTGGGATGCTAGGAGAACAGAGGCTGGATGCCATGATACGTCTCATAATTTTCATCCAAATAGCAAAGGAGGGATTTGTTGGAAATGGGTTGTACAGGGTTAATTTTCTGGCTCGGCATTCAAGTCTTCTGTGTGGATCTCACAATCATCCCACCGTACTGCCATCATCTCCATTCTCCACCAGCATCTCCGTACTTCTCGCTGAAACCACGGCTCATACAGCATTCCACTGATTTAAAGATAACCAGTCATCTGACAGCATCACCCAGCTCACACACCACCCTACTACCACTGCTTACATAGATTCTCTTCAGCAATATAGAACTTTATTACATCCTACTTCACACATAGTACACTACTTCTAACTCACAACCTATACCCCGTAAAATGTGTTGTGTGTAAATCATTCTACTACTAACATAGCATCCAGGTAGTCCCACAGCATTCCAATGCATACACATATCTGACAGCAACTTTCTGTTCTCAGAACAGCATCAAGTTCTCTCAGCATGTTACTGATCCAGCAGCATAAAAACTATGTTTGCTGTATCTCAGTGCAAGAAAAGCATGCTCCTGCACTCTCTGTATGCTACGGACATTTCTGCCTCTATCTCTCTCTGCACATCCTTGGCATATTTACCCTTAGCATCCTTTTGTGTTTTCGGCACAAACACTGCACACTTAGCATCTCTCGTTTACTCTCTGCCACTGCATCCTTAATTAATCTCTGTATTAATAACACAATCTCAGCATCACGCTGCACTCTTAACAAACTAACTGCACTGTCGATATGTACCTGCATAGTCAGCATTATTATTCCCCAGCAAAATAAGATAAAATACAAAAAAAAATCTTCACTCTTACAATGAAAATTCACCCACAAAATCCTATTACCCTTTCAAAACTACATGGCACGTTGTCATTTCATGTCAATCTGCACTCTAATAATTACATTGCACTCATGGGACCCAAAACACTAGCAGCATCCATTTTACTTACAATATCTTCTGTTACATTTTGCGATCTTGAAAATGTCATGTTCTCTTAGCATAACACTACACCTTTAGTATGCGTCAGCTTCTCAGAATCTTACTACGCACTTGTTACACCACGCTTACAGTGCCCTACACTTTCTGGATTCAACTGTATTCTCTGCGCCAAAATGTATTCTTAATCACCTTAAACTCTGTTAGTATCAGCATAACT